>NW_025533948.1:0-335252 GCF_020615455.1 Coregonus clupeaformis | reverse complement strand
AGCCATGGGTGTGCCTGGGAGGGCATAGACCGACCCACTTGGGAGCTTATCCAGAGCGACTTACAGTTAGTGCATACATAAAAAAAAAATCATACCCCCTGTGGGAATCGAACCCACAACCCTGGCGTTGCAAACGCCATGCTCTATCAACTGAGCTACATCCCTGCCGGCCATTCCCTCCCCTACCCTGGACGACGCTGGGCCAATTGTGCGCCGCCCCATGGGTCTCCCGGTCGCGGCCGGCTACGACAGAGCCTGGATTCGAACCAGGATCTCTAGTGGCACAGCTAGCACTGCAATGCAGTGCCTTAGACCACTGCACCATCCCCACATCCCAACACCATCCCCACAGTGAAGCATGGTGGGGGCAGCATTATGCTGTGGGGATGTTTTTCATCGGCAGGGACTGGAAAACTGGTCAGAATTTAAGGAATGATGGATGGCGCTAAATACAGGGAAATTCTTGAGGGATACCTGTTTCAGTCTTCCAGAGATTTGAGACTGGGACGGAGGTTCACCTTCCAGCAGGACAATGACCCTAAGCATACTGCTAAAGCAACACTCAAGTGGTTTAAGGGGAAACATTTAAATGTCTTGGAATGGCCTAGTCAAAGCCCAGACCTCAATCCAATTGAGAATCTGTGGTATGACTTAAAGATTGCTGTACACCAGCGGAACCCATCCAACTTGAAGGAGCTGGAACAGTTTTGCCTTGAAGAATGGGCAAAAATCCCAGTGGCTAGATGTGCCAAGCTTATAGAGACATACCCCAAGAGACTTGCAGCTGTAATTGGAAAATAGGAAAAATGCCAAGGGGGTGAATACTTTCGCAAGCCACTGTACTAGGCTAAGTCAGGTCACAGTGAATGCTGCCAGCATCAGTCACCCCCACCACTGTCTTTCTACACTGTTCCCTACTCCTGTACTTTTTTTTATTTTATTTAACCTTTATTTAACCAGGTAGGCCAGTTGAGAACAGGTTCTCATTTACAACTGCAACCTGGCCAAGATAAAGCAAAGCAGTGCGATAAAAACAACAACACAGAGTTACACATGGGATAAACAAAACATACAGTCAATAACACAATAGAACATCTATATACAGTGTGTGCAAATGTAAGTTATGGAGTTAAGGCAATAAATAGGCCATAGTGCAAAATAATTAAAATGTAGTGTTAACACTGGAGTGATAGATGTGAGAAGATGATTTGCAAATAGAGATACTGGGGTGCAAATTACCAAAATAAATAACAATATGGGGATGAGGTAGTTGGGTGGGCTAATTACAGATGGGCTGTGTACAGGTGCAGTGATCGGTAAGCTGCTCTGAGAAATGATGCTTAAAGTTAGTGAGGGAGATGAGAGTCTCCAGCTTCAGAGATTTTTGCAGTTCGTTCCAGTCATTAGCAGCAGAGAACTGGAAGGAATGGCGGCCAAAGGAGGTGTTGGCTTTGGGGATGACCAGTGAGATATACCTGCTGGAGCGCATACTACGGGTGGGTGTTGCTATGGTGACCAATGAGCTAAGATAAGGTGGGGATTTGCCTAGCAGAGATGTATAGATGACCTGGAGCCAGTGGGATTGGCGACGAATATGTAGTGAGGGCCAGCCAACGAGAGCGTACAGGTCACAATGGTGGGTAGTATATGGGGCTTTGGTGACAAAACGGATGGCACTGTGCTAGACTACATCCAATTTGCTGAGTAGAGTGTTGGAGGCGATTTTGTAAATGACATCGCTGAAGTCAAGGATTGGTAGGATAATCAGTTTTACGAGTGCATGTTTGGCAGCATGAGTGAAGGAGGCTTTGTTGCGAAATAGGAAGCCGATTCTAGATTTAACTTTGGATTGGAGATGCTTAATGTGAGTCTGGAAGGAGAGTTTACGGTCTAACCAGACACCTAGGCATTTGTAGTTGTCCAAATATTCTAAGTCAGACCTGCCGAGAGTAGTGATTCTAGTCGGGCGGGCGGGTGCAAGCAGCGTTCGATTGAAGAGCATGCATTTAGTTTTACTAGCGTTTAAGAGCAGTTGGAGGCTACGGAATGAGTGTTGTATGGCATTGAAGCTCGTTTGGAGGTTTGTTAACACAGTGTCCAATGAAGGGCCAGATGTATACAAAATGGTGTCGTCTGCATAGAGGTGGATCTGAGAGTCACCGGCAGCAAGAGCAACATCATTGATATAAACAGAGAATTGAACCCTGTGGCACCCCCATAGAGACTGCCAGAGGTCCAGACAACAGGCCCTCTGATTTGACACATTGAACTCTATCTGAGAAGTAGTTGGTGAACCAGGCGAGGCAGTCATTTGAGAAACCAAGGCAATTTAGTCTGCCAATAAGAATGCGGTGATTGACAGAGTCGAAAGCCTTGGCCAGTTCGATGGAAGGTGGCTGCACAGTACTGTCTTTTATCGATCGCGGTTATAATATTGTTTAGGACCTTGAGCGTGGCTGAGGTGCACCCGTGACCAGCTCGGAAACCAGATTGCGTAGCGGAGAAGGTATGGTGGGATTCGAAATGGTCGGTGATCTGTTTGTTAACTTGGCTTTCAAATACTTTCGAAAGGCAGGGCAGGATGGATATAGGTCTGTAACAGTTTGGATCTAGAGTGTCACCCCCTTTGAAGAGGGGGATGACTGCGGCAGATTTCCAATTTTAGAAAGAAAGGGTCCAGATTGTCTAGCCCAGCTGATTTGTAGTGCCTTACAGTTAGTGGGGGGGCATGGGCAAGTTGCATATCGCAGGGGCTGTTTGATGCTAATACAGTACACCATAGGATGTTTTTGTGCTGGTCAAGGGCAGTCAAGTCTGGGGTGAACCAGGGGCTATATCTTTTCTTAGTTCTGAATTTTTTTAAATGTACATGCTTATTTAAGATGGAGAGGAAAGCACTTTTAAAGAACAACCAGGCATCCTCTACTGACGGAATGAGGTCAATATCCATCCAGGATACCCGGGCCAGGTCAATTAGAAAGGCCTGCTCGCTGAAGTGTTTTAGGGAGCGTTTGACAGTGATGAGGGGTGGTCGTTTGACTGCGGACCCATTACGGACGCAGGCAATGAGGCAGTGATCGCTGAGATCCTGGTTGAAGACAGCGGAGTTGTATTTAGAGGGTAAATTAGTCAGGATGATATCTATGAGGGTGCCCATGTTTACGGATTTACGGTTGTACCTGGTATGTTCCTTGATCATTTGTGTGAGATTGAGGGCATCTAGTTTAGATTGTAGAACGGCCGGGGTGTTAAGCATATCCCAGTTTAGGTCACCAAGCAGTACGATCTCATGAGGATAGATGGGGGGGCAATCAATTCACATATGGTGTCCAGGACACAGCTGGGGGCTGAGGGGGGTCTGTAGCAAGCTGTAACAGTGAGAGACTTCTTTCTGGAAAGGTGGATTTTTAGAAGTAGAAGCTCAAACTGTTTGGGCACAGACCTGGATAGTATGATAGAGCTCTGCAGGCTATCTCTACAGTAGATTGCAACTCCGCCCCCTTTGGCAGTTCTATCTAGACTGAAAATGTTGTAGTTGGGGATGGACATTTCAGAGTTTTTGGTGGCCTTCCTAAGCCAGGATTCAGACACTGCTAGAACAGTAGGGTTGGTGGAGTGTGCTAACGCAGTGAATAACTCAAACTTAGGGAGGAGGCTTCTGATGTTAACATGCAAGAAACCAAGGCTTTTATGGTTACAGAAGTCAACAAATGATAGCGCCTGGGGAGTAGGAGTGATACTGGGGGCTACAGGGCCTGGGTTAACCTCAACATCACCAGAGGAGGAGTAGAATAAGGATACGGCTAAAGGCTTTAAGAACTGGTCTTCTAGTGCGTTGGGTACAGAGAATAAAAGGGGCTATGCTCACTTTCTTTACTCTTACAGTATTGACATCATATCTCTGTAATTGGCCCTCAGAAACAAAGGAATATCCACTCATCTAATTTGAAAGTGGAGTGCGAAGTGATCAAGTAGTATTGTAAGAGGGTGTTTGGAAATAATTCAAATTAACACTGTTGAGCTATTAACACGCTAATTGTGTATAGTTTTCTCTGCGTTAGCATCATAATTCTACATTGGGATGCACACACACACACACTACCACCATCATTTGACTGTGTTTACTGACCCCCTCTGCTGTAGAATGCTCTCCATCTCCCTCAACCACTCTCCTTTTTGTATAGAGAATCCCCCTCTCCTTCCATTTGTCTATCCTCCCTCTCTCATCCCTCGTTCCTCATGCATCCATCCAAGCCAGCCCGTCTCTATTGTGCAGCTCTTGTTTCGAGTGCGGAGCTCTAATGATTTATTCCTTATTTAAAAGCTGCATCTGCTATGGGTAATTGAAGGGTCCACTTCCTTTGAAGAAGACTACTGCTGATACACACACAATCACGCACGCACACCTACACACTCACACACGTGCGCGTACAGAGACATAGAGACAGGCACACATAAACACAGAGACACAGTCGTCACACGTTCGTACACAAACACACAGCCCAACTCAAACCAGAAGAACACTGCTATGCATCTAAATGTTTTGGGCCTTTTGTCCTTACAAGAACACTTCAAAATGAAAGGAGGGGCAGAGAAGAGGAGGGGAGGGGCACACGCTAGCACACTTCCCTCAAGTGGCATCAAGATAAACCGGCAACACAATGGAATGAATGGGGAATAAATGAGTAAGCAAACTTTGATTAGTGTAGATTATTGAAGGGTCCGTCCGTCGGTAACATCTGAAGTGCCTCGAGGAAATGTTTTAGATTCCCTTTTAGCAATCACAGACCCCAAATTGCACATAATTTTTTTTTTTTTTACCATTATCTTCTCGTGATGACGAGTGTTGTTCACACGACCATTTTTCTCCAGCAAAGCCCTTGACCTTTTCATAATTGGAATTTTCTTATGAGAGGACAAATTTAACTGTTACAATACGACTTTATTCCTCCCCTCAGATTGTGCATAATTGCAAATGATTGGAGCAATTATAATCGTATTGACCATGAACAAGTCACAGTGCTGTCGTCGTGGTTATGTCACCGATAAAGGTGAATTTGAATACAGTATAGCCTAGTGAATACAGTGGCTAGCTATTCAACATCACAATGTTAGTCCAGTGTGGGGATGATCCACTATATATTTGCTACTTTTATTATTTTACATTTAGTCTGCCCTCGGCTCGTAAATTATCTGAATCAACAATCAGACATATTGATCAACCTGATTTATTGTAGAAGTAATTAATCTAAAAGGCACATTAACATTTTAATAGGGCTCATGATCATACAGTACATTTTTATCTGCTTTCATTCTTTTTTGGCCTTGAAGTCGAGACTAATATTATTTCCCCACGCAATTCAGATGAAATACTTAGCCTTCCGGGGATCTCTAAGTGCACAGGGAAACAAATCACTCTTGCGCACTGCTCTCCATAGAGGAAGGATACGTTTTCCTTTAGGGCCTACCCTCTGGTAAAGCTTTGCGGATTCCATTCCTTAACTCAATTCAAGATATTTATTTAGGTAATTCGCCATACTGCATATGAAGTGAAATGTCATAAGAGGATTGAGACCCCGTCTCTGTAATTTAAGTGTGTGTGTGTGCGCACCCACTACGCTACATTAGGAAACCCTCTACTTTTTCATTTTCCAATCTAAACAGTGCTGTAGGATATGAGGAATCGAATCACAGAATAGAGCAGTAACATTATGAGTAGGTATGTCCCTTGATAGCCGTATTTCATCTTAGCGGTTGTCTTGGTAACTTGAGGGGCTGGAGGGTGTGTGTGGAAAAGGTAAGTGGTGCGTGTGTGAGGGTTAGCACCGCCGCTGTCAAGGCTCCATCTCATCTGGGTGCCACAGCCACATGCTGTTCCACCGCCGCCCCGGCCGCCCCTCGCTCCCCTCATCCAGATTTATTGTTTTATTCTGTCATGTATTCGCTTCACAGGCGGCCTAATCTAATGAGATTTAAGCCACTTCAATTTTTCATAGTACACCTTAGCGGTTTAGTCCTGCCTGAGCGGACCAGGTTAAGGACTTTCCCTTAAGGGCACTGCCACCCTCGCCCGTCATGGAACCCTCTCAGTCCTTCTTTGTGGGGTGGCTCGGAGGGCAGTGACACACTGGCACCCCTTTGATAGGTGTCGCAAAACCTATTTACTGGTGTGAATGGTCTGGTTCCACTCCAAAAAGGGCATTTGTCTTGTCAGTACATGACTTTGATACTGCAGTAGACAATATGTCATGTTATATTCATGGTACAGAGGTAGAGTTTGAGAATAGATATAGGCCCAGTAAATAATGCAATGTCAAATCCATATACTTACTTAGTTAGACCGCCTTTGAATTCCTCACGGAACACAGCCCATCAAATTCAAGGTAGTGCATAAATGTTTGTTTCCACCCTGTTTATGTAGTAGCACTTTAACATTTACAAAACAACATGTACAATTCTATTCACAGTAGTGTATAAAATATATATTTCCATTAGAGCTGGGACGATAAACCGAAAATGATCGACACCGACCATAGCGATCACTTATCGCAGGCATTTTGCTGATATTGTTCATTACGATAACTAGCCTATACCAGAGAAATGTGAAGTTTGAAATGAAATAATTGTGTTAATATGGGTGATTGTTAATGGGACAAGTGATGGCTACAACAATCAAACTAGTAGTAGTGGTTTAAAGGGTAATAAAACAAAATGTGGTGCACATTAATGTTATAAACTTATCGATCTATTTGTCGGTATTGCATCAGTTCATTTCTTTTTGTCCAGATCACCCAGTCAAATTTACATACTGCAAATACATAATTGTAGGGGACAGAACCACCTCAGTGTCAAACAAATCCACTTAACGGAAAGAGGGAAGTATGTGTATGCATTGACTGTGCTGTCCATGGTGCTGCATTCTGGTTGTGTGTGTGTGTGTGTGACTGTTCTGTGTGTGCAGTCTGTTACTGTTCTGTGTGTGCAGTCTGTTACTGTTCTGTGTCTGGCTAGCCTTTATTATTCCGTCTGGAACATTAAGTACTTTTTTGCACCCTTCAGATGTTGTGTTCTTCCAACATTTTAACCTTTGCGCAGAATTCCAGCCAGTGTGATCATCCCTTTGCTGCCCATCTAGTGGGAATCTTCTTGTTCACCCATTCAGATGTTTTCACCACTTATGTTTTTGCATCTTTTCCCCCCACTCTTCTTTGCCGCGTCCCTCTCTTTCTGCCAGGTACCTGATGGACGGAGCGGAGTCCAGCTCGGAGGGGAGCGACGAAGAGGAGGATGAGGAGAGGGAGGAGGAAAAAGAGAGGAGGGTGAGGTCCTCTTAAACCGTTCCATGACCTAGCAGTAGGACATGACATGACATTATTGCCTAAGAAAAAAATTAATCTGTTTCAAATAATTATTCTGATTTACATGATTGTATTTGTTCTATTCCCTCCCCCGTACTGCCCTCTCCCTCGTTGGCAGACTCCACAAAAGAGTAGGGAAGAAGAACGGCAACCCACTCCCAGAAAGGCCCCCATCAAGGAAGAGGAGGATGATCTGTATGGTGGCTCCACAGACGCAGATGAACCAGGTTTGCATTATACACGCTTCCACTAGAGCTGGGACGATAAACCGAAATTAGATTTTGCTACACAACGTTCCTGTAGATTGTTCTAAAACTATTATTTGGGGAACGGTAATAGCCTATGCATTATGTTGATTCCTGTTATAAAAGTATCTGCCTGTCCATGTTTCACTGTCGACTGCTGTCTCTCACTCCCCGCTGTGCGCACGGAGAAGCACAAGCATATGACCGTTGCTCAAAATGCTAATGCAGGAAAAATGTAGTTTTCAAAGCAACTACAGTTCTATACTGAACAGAAATATAAACACAACATGCAACAATTTCATTGATTTTACTGAGTTACACAGTTCATGTGAGGAACTCAATCAATTGAAATAAATAAATTAGGCCCTAATCTATGGATTTCACATGACTGGGAATACAGAAATGCATCTGTTGGTCACAGATACCTAATAAAAAATAGGCCAAAGGATCTTGTCACAGTATTTTTTAGCATTCAAACCGCCACCGATAAAATTGAATTGTGCTCATTGTCCGTAGCTTATGCCTGCCCATACCATAACTCCACTGCCACCATGGGGCACTCTGTTCACAACTTTGACATCAGCAAACCACTAGCCCACACAACGCCATACACGTGGTCTGTGGTTGTGATGCCGGTTGGACGTACTGCCAAATTCTCTAAAACGACATGAGAAAGGAACATTAAATTATCTGGCAACAGCTCTGGTGGACAACTCCCTCAAAACTTGAGACATCTGTGGCATTGTGTTGTGTGACAACACTGCACATTTTAGAGTGGCCTTTTATTGTCCCCAGCACAAGGTGCACCTGTGTAATGATCATGCTGTTTAATCAGCTTCTTGATATGCCACACCTGTCAGGTGGATGGAAAATCTTGGCAAAGGAGAAATGATCACTAACAGGGATGTAAACTACTTTGTGCACAAAATTTGAGAGAAATACGCTTTTTGTGCGAATGGATATATATATATACACTGCTCAAAAAAATAAAGGGAACACTTAAACAACACATCCTAGATCTGAATGAATGAAATAATCTTATTAAATACTTTTTTCTTTACATAGTTGAATGTGCTGACAACAAAATCACACAAAAATTTATCAACCCATGGAGGTCTGGATTTGGAGTCACCCTCAAAATTAAAGTGGAAAACCACACTACAGGCTGATCCAACTTTGATGTAATGTCCTTAAAACAAGTCAAAATGAGGCTCAGTAGTGTGTGTGGCCTCCACGTGCCTGTATGACCTCCCTACAACGCCTGGGTATGCTCCTGATGAGGTGGCGGATGGTCTCCTGAGGGATCTCCTCCCAGACCTGGACTAAAGCATCCGCCAACTCCTGGATAGTCTGTGGTGCAACGTGGCGTTGGTGGATGGAGCGAGACATGATGTCCCAGATGTGCTCAATTGGATTCAGGTCTGGGGAACGGGCGGGCCAGTCCATAGCATCAATGCCTTCCTCTTGCAGGAACTGCTGACACACTCCAGCCACATGAGGTCTAGCATTGTCTTGCATTAGGAGGAACCCAGGGCCAACCGCACCAGCATATGGTCTCACAAGGGGTCTGAGGATCTCATCTCGGTACCTAATGGCAGTCAGGCTACCTCTGGCGAGCACATGGAGGGCTGTGCGGCCCCCCCAAAGAAATGCCACCCCACACCATGACTGACCCACCGCCAAACCGGTCATGCTGGAGGATGTTGCAGGCAGCAGAACGTTCTCCACGGCGTCTCCAGACTCTGTCACGTCTGTCACATGTGCTCAGTGTGAACCTGCTTTCATCTGTGAAGAGCACAGGGCGCCAGTGGCGAATTTGCCAATCTTGGTGTTCTCTGGCAAATGCCAAACGTCCTGCACGGTGTTGGGCTGTAAGCACAACCCCCACCTGTGGACGTCGGGCCCTCATACCACCCTCATGGAGTCTGTTTCTGACCGTTTGAGCAGACACATGCACATTTGTGGCCTGCTGGAGGTCATTTTGCAGGGCTCTGGCAGTGCTCCTCCTGCTCCTCCTTGCACAAAGGCGGAGGTAGCAGTCCTGCTGCTGGGTTGTTGCCCTCCTACTGCCTCCTCCACGTCTCCTGATGTACTGGCCTGTCTCCTGGTAGCGCCTCCATGCTCTGGACACTACGCTGACAGACACAGCAAACCTTCTTGCCACAGCTCGCATTGATGTGCCATCCTGGATGAGCTGCACTACCTGAGCCACTTGTGTGGGTTGTAGACTCCGTCTCATGCTACCACTAGAGTGAAACCACCGCCAGCATTCAAAAGTGACCAAAACATCAGCCAGGAAGCATAGGAACTGAGAAGTGGTCTGTGGTCACCACCTGCAGAACCACTTCTTTATTGGGGGTGTCTTGCTAATTGCCTAAAATGTCCACCTGCTGTCTATTCCATTTGCACAACAGCATGTGAAATGTATTGTCATTCAGTGTTGCTTCCTAAGTGGACAGTTTGATTTCACAGAAGTGTGATTGACTTGGAGTTACATTGTGTTGTTTAAGTGTTCACTTTATTTTTTTGAGCAGTGTATTTTTTAGCTCATGAAAGATTGGACCAACACCTTACATGTTGCGTTTATATTTTTGTTCAGTGTCGTTAGAGGAGACTCACAGCTTTCTGTGAGTATATAATGTATTCCTCACCTCTTAATATTGAATTCATGGCACCACTTTACAGCCGGAGTAGGCTGTAGTTAGTATGGTTTTGATGCGCCTGCAGAGCGAGCGCGCCATTTGCAGTGAATAGGCCTACATCATGTAGCCTGGACCTAGGCCTGAAAAGTTTTTCGAGGACATTAACCTAATTAATAAATTAGCCTACATGACTATCTAGCAACAATATCATATTTAGAGTTAGCAATCTAGATAAGTGTTGAGTTCCCACTTTCTCAGGTGGTGAATAATATAGGCTAATATGCACAAAGATGTCGTCAAATTCTCTGAAGAGCCTAAAATAAATCTCATAATTCTGGATCCTATTTTGATAGGTTGCACATCAAAATATCAATCATGCATTTTTATCATATGCTACCATCTCAGTTGTCTTACTTGGCGCTGGGAAAATCATAGAGCCTGGCCGCAAATGTAAAGTAACTGTCCATAAAATAATACAAATAATGTTGTATTAGATATTGAGCAAAATAGTTACATTTATCGCAATATTACTTTTTGTCCATATCGCCCAGCTCTAACATACACACTGCCTAGGTTCAGACAGACAGATAGAATCACTGATCAAAATGTATTTCAACGCATCACCCCCAACCACTGTCTCTTGGTTTTTCCTTGGGTTGAATGTATGAATTAATTCATGCATGAATGAATGAATGAATACTTTAATATCCCATAGGGAAATCTGCTTGGCAACATATGGGACATTAAAATATTATTTCATGAATTAGTTAATTCATTTGTTCGATTGTTCTTTCATTCAAATGTTGTTGACAGCCTTTAATTGGAGGTCACTCCCTACGACTTCCCTGTTGAAATAAAGGTAAATAATAGTAAATAAACGTACTGCCACAGGAGATAGGCCTAGCGTTGAGGAGCAACTGCTAGCTAGGGCAATATGTCTGTAGTGCAGTTAGAGGCGCTAGCAGAGTAGTCTCAAGATGTCTTACTTGATTAAGAGATAGTCCTGCTACACCTGAGACAGAGGTGAGAGGAGGGATGAACAGATTGGGAAGGAGGTGAAGTATGAAAATGTATGCACTCATTACTCTAAGTCACTCTGGATAAGAGCGTCTGCTAAATGACTCAAATGTAAATGTAAGTGGACAGGGGATAGAGGAACTGGAGAGATGAGCTAAGAGAGTGTTCTTTTGACTGATGGGGGGGGGATAGAGGATTCAGAGGGTGACATGTTTATCATCCAAAACATTGAGGCTGTAGTCAAAACAGTAAGGATCACTTCAGATATTCAGTGCAGCACTCCTTTTTAAACGAACAACAGAACAGATACTCATTTGCGTAGCGGACATTATTCTGACCACTTATTTATACATCTGCATAAATCATTGTTGCCAGTTTTCTCGTGAGCTAATGGTGTTTTCAGCTCGCAACAGACAACTACATACTTTTGATAGCAGCTGAATCACACGTGTCAGAATGAAAGGACCCTGACACAGTGTTGGAAAGGGAGGAGAAAGGAACATACTCTCTGGCCATACTCCTTTCCAGAGACTTGTTTCGTCATCATTTCCTGCCAGAGCAATTATTTCCATTTACATTATTGCCATAAATGTTTTTCTACGACCATGTAGTGAATTAAATCGCTCGATGGGCTTAATACATTTGCTCAAGTAGCTAGCCGAGGAAGAGAGCGGGACTAACACCACTAAGACTGAAGAGGATGGAAATGAAAGAGGGTGAAATGGACAGAGGGAGCGAAGGAAGGAGGAGAGAAGTTGGGAAAAGACTGCTTTATTGAATTGCGTGGTGGGATGGACGGATTGACAACGCCGCCATTAAAAGGACAGGAAGAGAGGGATGCATGTTGAGAGGACAAGGGGAGTGAAAGGACGGAAAGAAACACTTGCGTAGAGCAATCGCTGCCGAGAGACTTGTGCATGATTCTAATTTCGATGGTAATGCGAGGCCAGGAGTAAGTGGTCCGGGCGCATTAGTGAGACGTGCACGTCTTTACTAACGCATCACATACCAAAAAACAGGAAAGGGGGAAGAAGAATGAATCGCGACTGGGTGCATCTCAATAGTCTAGAAGTAGCTTATTTTCCTTGTCTTCATCTGCACTGGTTAGAACATACATATTAACAATTTTAAGGAAACCTAGCCTTTAACAAGGGCCTAAGTACATGGCCTATTTATTTTGGAAGAGCAAAGCTTAGAGAGGAATGGGTGAAGCACTTAAGTTTCTACAGCATAGTATAGACTAAGTTATGACCTGATGTAGGTTAATAAGATGGTATGCTTCTGATGAAGGTTATGTTCTTCTGATGTAATAATGTGTTATTCTTCTCCGCTCCTATCTCCCACAGAAGATGAGTCTGGCATGGACACAGAGGATGAGCTGAAAAGGTAACTAACAACATCAATGAACATGAATGGATATTATTCATATTTGACTGGAGCATCTATACAAGTCTAAAACTCCACCATACTGAAATGGTCTTGCGTCAAACATTTCCCTCGAGCTCTTTCAGTAATCTGAAGATTGTTTTGTATGTGGGCAGAAATGTCTGGTTCTGTCAGTTGTATTTGTTGTGCGGCAGCACAACAGAATGAACAGGTGTGGTGTCTCTTCATTCAAGGACACCAGCAGAGCATCAGACAATAGTTTCATAACCCCCCTTTCATAAACAACTTTTCTCTCTCTCGTCGGCAGGGTGGAGAGCGCGAGTCGGCAGAAGAAAGGAGAGAAGGAGAGAAGGGAAGTGAAGGAGGAGGACCCTTTCGGGGGATCGACGGACGAGAACACAGATGCTGAGGCCGAGGAGGACAAGCCCATCCCTGAGCTACCAGGTCTGTCTGACCTTGTCTGCCTCTCTCTCTACAGTCTGTATAGTCTGTGCTGGCTAGCTGTGTCTGTCAGTTTGTTTGTTCTTGCTCATTGTTCATGTTATTCTAAATTACTAAAGTACTTTTCTGTCATCCACACTGGTTTTTCACGACGCTCACAAACGTTAAGTTGTCAAATTGCACACAATTTCCTCTCTTTTTCCCATCAGTGATGAACAATGATTACTGTAATGCTATGCAGGGAGTCTTGTTCTCATGCTGATCTATCATTTTTTTTTACTACCCTTTAGATTTCCTAACTGGAAAGCGATTCTTCCTCTACGGCAAGTTCCCCAACAATGACAGACGCCTACTCCTGCGGTACATCATGGCCTTCAATGGGTAAGGAGACGAAAGAGAGACTGACTACAGAATGAGAGTAGGGCAGATTTTTCCTATTACAGTAGTACTTTACTAGTACTTTTTGAGTTAATACAAGTGATCAGCGGATGAGGGCTTGTGTGTCGTCGTACCTTTATAAAACAGTGTTTGGATCTCAAAGACAAGACGGGTAGCTTTCTCTCTTTCACTCTTTCTCTCCCCTTCTCTTCCCCTCCCATATCTCTCTCCCTCTTTCTTTGTTCCTCTCTCTCTCTCTCTCTTCAGGGCGGTGGAGGACTACATGAGTGAGAAGGTCCAGTTTGTCGTCACTAGCGAAGGATGGCACGACTCCTTTGAAGACGTGAGTGTGACCTCCCTTTTGTTTCCTCGAAAGACCTCTTGATGTTAAACACACACACACCCACACACACAAATATGAGAGTGTGATACACAAGCAGGCAAGCTCACACACAGCACAAACATGATTGTGTAACACACACACACACACACACACTTATAAAGGTCTCTCATCTCTTTGTAAAGACAACAAGGTAATGACTCCAGGGAGGTAGAATGAAGTCTGCTGCTAGTCATCTATGTAAAGTGCTCCATTCATAGTCTGCTCACAAAAAGAGACAGAGAAATGCATAATGACATTTTCCCATTGAAAGGCTTAGAATTAAATAACATTGCCACTCTAGCTACCACATGTAAGTGAAATAAGTAGTACATTTTTCCTGGATAAATATTTTTATTTTTCATTTTAAATATTACATTTTAGTCATTTAGCAGACGCTCTTATCCAGAGCGACTTACAGTTAGTGAGTGCATACATTTTTCATGCATACAATATCCCAAAAAGAACGGATTCTAGGACATGGATTGTTTTAGGAAAGTCTTTTGATGAGCTGTTTACCTATCTCAGGGCCTTTTTTGTGCATCACTGATGTTTGATCTGATATTGGACGTGCGTGGTTAGTTGCCTTTTGATGTAGGTCTGTTACAGGGACATCTGTATTCCACACCAGCTCATTTGCAATGGAAAGTGCTTCTGCCAAGTCACGAGCTATTGAAATATATATGTTGTTGACCTATTTCTTGTACCATTTTAAATATTGGCTGGCAAACCCTCATGCGCTCAAAGGGTTCAGTCTCTGTACCCCTTTATTATTAAACCGATTCCCACCTCCTGACATAATTTCCTCTCTCTCACACTCTCTCTCATTCGCTCTCCCTCTCACACTCTCTCTCATTCGCTCTCCCTCTCACACTCTCTCTCATTTGCTCACTCTCTCTCATTCTCTCTCACACTCTCTCTCATTCTCTCTCCCTCTCACACTCTCTCTCTTTCTCTCTCCCTCTCTGCCACAGGCGCTGATGGAGAATGGTAATTTAAGCTTTGTCAAACCCACATGGATTTTTGCCATCAACGATCGGCAGAAGATGCTGCCATATCAGCCCTACACTGTTGTCCCTTGAGACTTGCATTTGCCAACGTGCACACACACACACACACACACAACGGTATTGTACCTGTCCAAAGGGTAGGAGAGGTGTACGTTGACGCCATAGACACTAGCTCTTTTCAGATCCCTAAGTAAATGAAACCAAGCCCATGACATTTTGCGACAAATGCCTTAACCTTACCTGAGGCCATCCAGAGAGCTGGATGAAATGGTTAACCTACCAGAGATAGACTTATCATTACCGGTGCACAAAAATAACTTGCCTATCTGTCTCTCTTTCAGGGCTTTTTAAAACTCACTTCACACTGTCTGTCATATTGCTCACCTCCACTACCTCAGGGTCTATGTGGAAACTCCAGTTATCACTCATGTCCTGAAAAGCCACTGGCTTTGATAGAGGGGAGTGTATTAGTGTTAGGAGCAACATAAAGAGACCTACGTGTAGCCGGAATGGCACCCTATTCCCTATAAAGTGCCCCATGGGCCCTGGTCAAAGGTAGTGCACTACATAGGGAATAGGGTGCCGTTGACAGATGTAAAGGTGTTTGTTAGTTATTTAAGGTCACTGACACTCAAGGCCAAGGGCAACAAAATATGAATCGAAAATAAGCCCTTTGTCCTTGTTGCTAGGTAGAAATATGAAATGGACTTCAAGGATTGGTTGGTATTCCTCATCTAACTCTTATTTTTCAACAAGTCCACTTTGACCAAATACATGGGATTGTAGTGTAATTTGTAGCATGTTATGCTGTAGAATTACGTGTACTTTTGTTTTATTCATGTTGTATGCTGTTTGAAATGTACACAGACTATTGTGTGTGAAAGTGTGAGGATCCAATAAGTCCTGTTTTTGCTTGGCTATTTTTGGAACTATATGATGCGTGTTCAGCATCCTTATTTTTCACGTCTAGATTTGAGATGTTTATTACAGTATCTTAGCTTTGCTTTCAGATTCTTCCCAACAACAAACAAATATTTGATTAATTAAAATAATGGATTTTAAATTAATTGCACACTGTGTTTTTATTGATGAACTAGACAGATTTAAGCTAATTTGATTGGACACCATCCTCCTTTCCTCTATTCATAATATCTGTAACCCTTCGCTTTTTCCATCCCTCCATTCTCTATCATCTCTGCCACCCTCCCCTCTCTTCCTTTAATCAGTTCTCCCCATGTTTTCCTCCCCTGAGTGTCTGGGTCCGCTGCTCTCCAGTCAAGGGGATTAGAGTAATGGAAGAAGAGCGAGAGAGGAGAGGAGAGGAGAGAAATGAAGTTTAAATACTTCATTCCATTTGGAGCCCCAGATTGATTCATAGATGTTTCAAATGCTTTTATTCATTGTATGGTCTCATATTCCTTTGACATATTTTACATGTCCTTGAAATAGAGAGACCGGTAGTTTGGCATTGTGCAAAGTAAGGCCCATTTCAAATCATCGTGTTCACTATACTGTTTTTATTTAGTCTGATATGCTATTTCTGATAGGTAATTTCTTAGTCCAATATTGACATTCATAGCTACATTCTGATGTACTTTATGTGCACCATACCTTAGTCAAGTATTCCTGTTAGTGAGTTGTGTATTAAAGTTCTCACACTATCTTTTTATCAAGCTCTACTTACTCCAGTTGTCAATGTGTAGGCTATACCATTGCCTGGACTACCCAGGGCACCTTACTCACAGTCTGTAAACTTGCTCTCTCATGGACTATGTTCCTATTCTCCACCCTTTTCCTGAAGTGTGCACTTGCACACTCCCTGTCACGGATTTTAAAGCATAGGATTGGTGTAAACATTGGCTGGAAGGAGTTTACACCATTGTAAAATCCATGCGAGAAAGTATGTGAGTGCACACTTTGGAAGAAGGGTAAAGAATTGGGACTCAGCCATTCTGTGTAGATCATATTATGCTCCCAGTGAGGGACATTGGTGAGGGCTTTGTGCATGGAACATACCAAAAGTCATGATCATTTTGAATGAGTCATTTACTGAGGTACTGTAATTGGATGAAGGGGTTTTGATTTGTTCAAAGTTCAAGTAGCAGAGAAACATGATAGACACAGAGAGGCTTAATGGTCTGCTTCAATGGAGATGGTTTAATAACCTTTCCAGATAGTGTGCTGTTTTATCATCTTAACTTCTAAGGCAGCGGTAGGCAACTAGATTCAGCCGCGGACCGATTTTTGTCAGAGCTGATGGTCTGGGGCCGCAACATAATTATAATAATTTGTACACTGCAAATTGACAAAGTAAGCCCAAAAATATATACAGTGAGGGAAAAAAGTATTTGATCCCCTGCTGATTTTGTACGTTTGCCCACTGACAAAGACATGATCAGTCTATAATTTTAATGGTAGGTTTATTTGAACAGTGAGAGACAGAATAACAACAACAATATCCAGAAAAACGCATGTCAAAAATGTTATAAATTGATTTGCATTTTAATGAGGGAAATAAGTATTTGACCCCCTCTCAATCAGAAAGATTTCTGGCTCCCAGGTGTCTTTTATACAGGTAACGAGCTGAGATTAGAAGCACACTCTTAAAGGGAGTGCTCCTAATCTTAGTTTGTTACCTGTATAAAAGACACCTGTCCACAGAAGCAATCAATCAATCAGATTCCAAACTCCCACCATGGCCAAGACCAAAGAGCTCTCCAAGGATGTCAGGGACAAGATTGTAGACCTACACAAGGCTGTAATGGGCTACAAGACCATCGCCAAGAAGCTTGGTGAGAAGGTGACAACAGTTGGTGCGGTTATTCGCATATGGAAGAAACACAAAAGAACTGTCAATCTCCCTCGGCCTGGGGCTCCATGCAAGATCTCACCTCGTGGAGTTGCAATGATTTGCCCAGAACTACACGGGAGGATCTTGTCAATGATCTCAAGGCAGCTGGGACCATAGTCACCAAGAAAACAATTGGTAACACACTACGCCGTAAAGGACTGAAATCCTGCAGCGCCCGCAAGGTCCCCCTGCTCAAGAAAGCACATATACATGCCCGTCTGAAGTTTGCCAATGAACATCTGAATGATTCAGAGGAGAACTGGGTGAAAGTGTTGTGGTCAGATGAGACCAAAATGGAGCTCTTTGGCATCAACTCAACTCGCTGTGTTTGGAGGAGGAGGAATGCTGCCTATGACCCCAAGAACACCATCCCCACCGTCAGACATGGAGGTGGAAACATTATGCTTTGGGGGGGGGGTGTTCTGCTAAGGGGACAGGACAACTTCACCGCATCAAAGGGACGATGGACGGGGCCATGTACCGTCAAGTCTTGGGTGAGAACCTCCTTCCCTCAGCCAGGGCATTGAAAATGGGTCGTGGATGGGTATTCCAGCATGACAATGACCCAAACACACGGCCAAGGCAACAAAGGAGTGGCTCAAGAAGAAGCACATTAAGGTCCTGGAGTGGCCTAGCCAGTCTCCAGACCTTAATCCCATAGAAAATCTGTGGAGGGAGCTGAAGGTTGAAGTTGCCAAACGTCAGCCTCGAAACCATAATGACTTGGAGAAGATCTGCAAAGAGGAGTGGAACAAAATCCCTCCTGAGATGTGTGCAAACCTGGTGGCCAACTACAAGAAACGTCTGACCTCTGTGATTGCCAACAAGGGTTTTGCCACCAAGTACTAAGTCATGTTTTGCAGAGGGGTCAAATACTTATTTCCCTCATTAAAATGCAAATCAATTTCTAACATTTTTGACATGCGTTTTTCTGGATTTTTTTATTGTTATTCTGTCTCTCACTGTTCAAATAAACCTACCATTGAAATTATAGACTGATCATGTCTTTGTCAGTGGGCCAAACGTACAAAATCAGCAGGGGATCAAATACTTTTTTCCCTCACTGTATTTTAAATAAAGTAATAATTTCATACCTTGATTCCATTGAGACACGATCACATACTGTATGTCTATATTTTTATTTGTGGGAACAGATTTCCTAAATAAACATTTTTTGCGGAATCCTGCTGATTTTAGGAGGATTACCCGTTTATGCTTTGCTGAAGCGTATACATTTTCCCTTCGAATTGTCTTCCCCGTCTCATTTCTCTCTGATCTCCTCTATTGCTTCTGCTCATTGCGAGCGCTGCCAAACGTAAATGGATGATTTTAATTTGTTGCACAATTAGAGAGCTTTAGAAAGCTTTTTACCCTCACTGTTCATTTGTTTTCATCTCTGTTTTTTTTCTGAATAGGCTTCATCAAGACAAGTGAGCGTCTCGTCTCCTAAAGACCACACACACACACTGCTCACTGGATCTGACCCTAGGAACCTCTAACGAGGGGGGAGGGGGGAAGAGAGAGAGGGAGGGTACCGCTAAATCACTTGGAGGAACAGACAGAGCGTGAACCAGAGAGGGGTGGAGAGAGGAAGGGATTTACTGCTGGAACACTCATTGAGGAGTAGAGGGAGTGAGTGTGTTGCATGTTATAGAGGTTGAGGTGTGAGCTCTGACAGGAGAGAGTTAGCAGGCTCAGAGCAGACGGAGTGGTGACATTGACTTATTCACTCGGCTGTCATTTTCGATTTTATTTCCATTTTAGTCATATAGCAAATGCTCTTATTCAGAGCGACTTACAGTAAGTAGTTAGTGCATACATTTTCAAACTGTTTGCTGTCTATTGCAATTTTATGTTTGGAGGGAATGAGACTGACTACCACTACAGCCGAGTGAGGGTAAGTTGCAGTTTAACCTACTTGGTTTATTAATAATTTAATCGCTATTTGGGTTACCTGTCTTTCTGTATTTATATGTTACCTGGTGTGTGTCTGCCTGCCTGTCTCTCTGGGTCTATTTGTGTGTGTGTGTGTGTGTGTGTGTGTGTACTTGTGCCCACATGAATAGTCAGTCCAAAAAGAATCACTCAATGAATAAAAGATGCTGAGGATGTTGTACTTACACAGAGTAGTAGTTTGATCTCTCTTCTATGTGACTTACAATGCATTTGGAAAGTATTCAGATCCCTTCCCGTTACAGCCTTAATCTGAAATGGATTAAATAAAAAATATTCCTCATCAATCTGCACACAATACCCCATAATGACAAAGCTAAAACAGGTTTTTAGAAATGTTTGCAAATGTAACAATTTTTTTTTTTTTTTTAATGAAATACCTTATGTAAATAAGTATTCAAACCCTTTGCTATGAGACTTGAAATTGAGCTCAGGTGCATCCTGTTTCCATTGATCATTCTTGAGATGTTTCTACAACTTGATTGGAGTCCACCTGTGGTCAATTCAATTGATTGGACATGATTTGGAAAGGCACACACCTGTCTATATAAGGTCACACAATTGACAGTGCATGTCAGAGCATAAAACAAGCCATGGGTTGAAGGCATTGTCTGTGGAGCTCAGAGACAGGATTGTGTCGAGGCACAGATCTGGGGAAGGATACCCAGCATTGAAGGTCCCCAAGAACACAGTTGCCTCCATCATTCTTAAATGAAAGAAGCTTGGAACCACCAAGACTCTTCCTATAGCTGACCGCCGGGCCAAACTGAGCAATCGGGGGAGAAGGGCCTTGGTCAGGGAGGTGACCAAGAACCCGATGGTTACTCTGACAGAGCTCCAGAGTTCCTCTGTGGAGTTGGGAGAACCTTCCAGAAGGACAACCATCTCTGCAGCACTCCACCAATCAGGCCATTATGGTAGAGTGGCCTGACGGAAGCCACTCCTCAGTAAAAGGCACATGACAGCCCGCTTGCCGTTCTCTGGTCTGATGAAACCAAGATTTAACTATTTGGCCTGAATGCCAAGCGTCTGGAGGAAACCTGGCACCATCCCTACAGTGAAGCATGGTGGTGGCAGCATCATGCTGTGGTGATGTTTTTCAGTGGCAGGGACTGGAAGACTAGTCAGGATAGAGGGAAAGATGAAAACGGAGCAAAGTAAAGAGCGATTCTGTGCTCAGGACCTGAAACTGGGGCAAAGGACACAGCCAAGACAACGCAGGAGTGGCTTCATAACAAGTCTCTGAATGTCCTTGAGTGGCCCAGCCAGAGCCCGGACTTGAAACCGATTGAACATCTCTGGAGAGACCTGAAAATAGCTGTGCAGCGACGCTCCCCATCCAACCTGACAGAGCTTAAAATGATCTGCAGAGTAGAATGGGAGAAACTCCCCAAATACAGGTGTGCCAAGCTTGTAGTGTCATACCCAAGAGGACTCGAGGCTGTAATCGCTGCCAAAGGCGCTTCAACAAAGTACTGAGTAAAGGGTCTGAATACTTATGTAAATGTGATATTTCCATTTTTAAAAATGGTTTTACATTTGAACAAAATTATAACCTGTTTTTCCTTTGTCATTATGGTGTATTGTGTGTAAATTGATGAGGGGGGGGGAAACAATTTAATCCATTTTAGAATAAGGCTGTAACTTAACAAAATATGAAGGAGTCTGAATACTTTCCGAATGCACTGTAAATCCATGGTATTACGTTTTTTGACGTTTCCCTTCACATATCTGGAAGTCCTCAACTTTCCATTTGATCTCAACTTCTCGTTCCCCTCTTCTTCCTTGTGGTTTGAGCTTACTGACAATGATTCTGTCTGTTTCGGTATCCTTATCTTTCCCACAGTTTATCTCAATATAGAGTAAGTCATTTCCATGAGCACTCTTGATCACCTGTCCCTCTCTCTCATGATCTTTAGCTATAAGTGATCGTACTACCACAAACACACACTCAGACACACGCCCCTGAGTGTGGCTGATCAAATGGGCTCATCGTCACCAAAGCACTCGCATTACATTAGAGGGCTAGGGCTCTACTGAACAAGCTGTTCATTCATTCATGCACATATGGTGGATTTACAATGACAGCTTGAGAATTAGCTGCAGCAGGAGATGGGTAGTTCAGGAACTAGCACTTTAGAATGTCAGGTAGCAGGACTGCATCCCAGCAGGAGCCTAGAAAACCCTTTGAGAGTGGTCAACTCACCTAGAAGACGAATGGGATTAATTACACCACTGTTTGGTATAATGACTGAATACATTGTTAAGACTTGTAATGTGTCCAGGGTCTGTATGTATCAAACGTCTGAGTCGGCGTGCTTATGTAGGATCAGTTTAGATCAGCCTTTTAGAACATAATAAGATTGCATGGATAGGGCAGAACTGGTCCTAGATGCTTGATGCACCAGAGTTTCTGCTTCTAAACATAGACAAGACAAGTACTTTATTAGTCCATCAATAAATTGTCTTTGCTCTGCTCCCAACCGCCCAGACACAAACACACACCACACATTGGGGGCAGCACAGGGTCAGCCTCAGTGCAACTCCCCTGGAGCCATGTACGGGTTAAGTGCCTTGCTCAAGGGCACAATGATAGGAGGTGGTACCTGGGATCTGAAAGGAGCAGTTTTCCGTCTGCCAGATCAGGTTGGCAGATAAGGGTGATGGTGAATGTAATATTCTGGAAACAGTCTTTAAATTTGTATACTGTAGAACTATGTTTCGTTTTGGGTAGCATGAAGCATTGATACACTTTTAATCCCTACCCCTAACCCACATGAGGCCTCTTGCCAGGCCGTCATTTTAAATACAAAATAAAATCTTAATTGACATGCCTGGTAAAATTAATTGTTTTTCCAGAGCTGATCATGGTCTTAATAAGCAGTGAGAGGAATAGTAGATCATGGAGTGTTGTGAGTCTGAAAGAAGTGAGGGATTTAAAATATACTATTCAGTTAGTGAGTATTTATTCATTCATTCATTAATTTCCCACCAACTCTCAGTGGTGGGATGATAATGCGGCAGCCAGCCCAGCCACTACGCTAAGTCCATCCTCCAGCCCCTCTCAACACTGACGATTTATTCATGCTGCTCAATTACCTCCCTTTCCCTCCATTTATTTATTTATAATTTTTTAGGGGGTAGATCAGCTTTAATATTGCAGATAGATTGTAACTTCCAGCAATGTAATTGTTTGCATCACTTCCAATCCCCCATGTTTTTTTTCTCTCGCAAATATATATATATATATATATATATACACATATATACACTGCTCAAAAAAAAAAGGGAACACTAAAATAACACATCCTAGATCTGAATGAATGAAATAATCTTATTAAATACTTTTTTCTTTACATAGTTGAATGTGCTGACAACAAAATCACACAAAAATTATCAATGGAAATCAAATTTATCAACCCATGGAGGTCTGGATTTGGAGTCACCCTCAAAATTAAAGTGAAAAACCACACTACAGGCTGATCCAACTTTGATGTAATGTCCTTAAAACAAGTCAAAATGAGGCTCAGTAGTGTGTGTGGCCTCCACATGCCTGTATGACCTCCCTACAACGCCTGGGCATGCTCCTGATGAGGTGGCGGATGGTCTCCTGAGGGATCTCCTCCCAGACCTGGACTAAAGCATCCGCCAACTCCTGGACAGTCTGTGGTGCAACGTGGCGTTGGTGGATGGAGCGAGACATGATGTCCCAGATGTGCTCAATTGGATTCAGGTCTGGGGAACGGGCGGGCCAGTCCATAGCATCAATGCCTTCCTCTTGCAGGAACTGCTGACACACTCCAGCCACATGAGGTCTAGCATTGTCTTGCATTAGGAGGAACCCAGGGCCAACCGCACCAGCATATGGTCTCACAAGGGGTCTGAGGATCTCATCTCGGTACCTAATGGCAGTCAGGCTACCTCTGGCGAGCACATGGAGGGCTGTGCGGCCCCCCAAAGAAATGCCACCCCACACCATGACTGACCCACCGCCAAACCGGTCATGCTGGAGGATGTTGCAGGCAGCAGAACGTTCTCCACGGCGTCTCCAGACTCTGTCACGTCTGTCACGTGCTCAGTGTGAACCTGCTTTCATCTGTGAAGAGCACAGGGCACCAGTGGCGAATTTGCCAATCTTGGTGTTCTCTGGCAAATGCCAAACGTCCTGCACAGTGTTGGGCTGTAAGCACAACCCCCACCTGTGGACGCCGGGCCCTCATACCACCCTCATGGAGTCTGTTTCTGACCGTTTGAGCAGACACATGCACATTTGTGGCCTGCTGGAGGTCATTTTGCAGGGCTCTGGCAGTGCTCCTCCTGCTCCTCCTTGCACAAAGGCGGAGGTAGCAGTCCTGCTGCTGGGTTGTTGCCCTCCTACGGCCTCCTCCACGTCTCCTGATGTACTGGCCTGTCTCCTGGTAGCGCCTCCATGCTCTGGACACTACGCTGACAGACACAGCAAACCTTCTTGCCACAGCTCGCATTGATGTGCCATCCTGGATGAGCTGCACTACCTGAGCCACTTGTGTGGGTTGTAGACTCCATCTCATGCTACCACTAGAGTGAAAGCACCGCCAGCATTCAAAAGTGACCAAAACATCAGCCAGGAAGCATAGGAACTGAGAAGTGGTCTGTGGTCACCACCTGCAAAACCAGTCCTTTATTGGGGGTGTCTTGCTAATTGCCTATAATTTCCACCTGTTGTCTATTCCATTTGCACAACAGCATGTGAAATTTATTGTCAATCAGTGTTGCTTCCTAAGTGGACAGTTTGATTTCACAGAAGTGTGATTGACTTGGAGTTACATTGTGTTGTTTAAGTGTTCCCTTTATTTGTTTGAGCAGTGTACATACATATATACACATACATATCCATTTCCTTTTTTTAAATATATTTCCATTCATTACTTTCCAACCCCATCACCCCTTCCCTAATTGGAGTAAACTAGTGAACAACAATGCTTAGGCCTCTACTTCCAGCTTATACAGTTGAAGTCATTAAAACTCGTTTTTCAACCACTCCACAAATTTCTTGTTAACAAACTATAGTTTTGGCAAGTCGGTTAGGACATCTAGTTTGTGCATGACACAAGTCATTTTTCCAACAATTGTTTACAGACAGATTATTTCACTGTATCACAATTCCAGTGGGTCAAAAGTTTACATACACTAAGTTGACTGTGCCTTTAAACAGATTGGAACATTCAAGAAAATGATGTCATGGCTTTAGAAGCTTCTGATAGGTTAATTGACATCAGTTGAGTCAATTGGAGGTGTACCTGTGGATGTATTTCAAGGCCTACCTTCAAACTCAGTGCCTCTTTGCTTGACATCATGGGAAAATCTAAAGAACTCAGCGAAGACCTCAGAAAAAAATGTGTAGACCTCCTGGTTCATCCTTGGGAGCAATTTCCAAACGCCTGAAGGTACCACGTTCATCTGTACAAACAATAGTACGCAAGTATAAACACCATGGGACCACGCAGCCATCATACCGCTCAGGAAGGAGACGCATTCTGTCTCCTAGAGATGAACGTACCTTGGTGCGAAAAGTGCAAATCAATCCCAGAACAACAGCAAAGGACCTTGTGAAGATGCTGGAGGAAACAGGTACAAAAGTATATCCACAGTAAAACGAGTCCTATATCAACATAACCTTAAAGGCCGCTCAGCAGGGAAGAAGCCACAGCTCCAAAACCGCCATAAAAAAGCCAGACTATGGTTTACAACTGCACATGGGGACAAAGATTGTACTTTTTGGAGAAATGTCCTCTGGTCTGATGAAACAAAAATATAACTGTTTGGCCATAATGACCATTGTTATGTTTGGAGGAAAAATGGATACGCTTGCAAGCCGAAGAACACCATCCCAACCGTGAAGCACAGGGGTGGCAGCATCATGCTGTGGGGGTGCTTTGCTGCAGGAGGGACTGGAGCACTTCACAAAATAGATGGCATCATGAGGAAGGAAAATTATGTGGATATATTGAAGCAACATCTGAAGATATCAGTCAGGAAGTTAAAGCTTGGTCGCAAATGGGTCTTCCAAATGGACAATGACCCCAAGCATACTTCCAAAGTTGTGGCAAAATGGCTTAAGGACAACAAAGTAAAGGTATTGGAGTGGCCATCACAAAGCCCTGAACTCAATCCTATAGAACATTTGTGGGCAGAACTGAAAAAGTGTGTGCGAGGAAGGAGGCCTACAAACCTGACTCAATTACACCAGCTCTGTCAGGAGGAATTGGCCAAAATTCACCCAATTTATTGTGGGAAGCTTGTGGAAGGCTACCCGAAAAGTTTGACCCAAGTTAAACAATTTAAAGGCAATGCTACCAAATACTAATTGAGTGTATGTACACTTCTGACCCACTGGGAATGTGATGAAATAAATAAAAGCTGAAATAAATCATTCTCTCTACTATTTTTCAGACATTTCACATTCTTAAAATATAGTGGTGATCCTAACTGACCTAAGACAGGGCATTTTTACTAGGATTAAATGTCAGGAATTGTGAAAAACTGAGTTTAAATGTATTTGGCTAAGGTGTATGTAAACTTCCAACTTCAACTGTACATACTATATACATTTTATGGACACAGTCAATTTTACAATAATTCTATTTTGTTTGTTTTTACTCCTGAAATTGACAAGATAACAACAACAAAAAAATCCAGAAAATCACATTGTAGGATTTTTTATGAATTTATTTGCAAATTATGGTGGGAAATAAGCATTTGGTCACCTACAAACAAGCAAGATTTCTGGCTCTCACAGACCTGTAACTTCTTCTTTAAGAGGCTCCTCTGTCCTCCACTCATTACCTGTATTAATGGCACCTGTTTGAACTTGTTATCAGTATAAAAGACACCTGTCCACAACCTCAAACAGTCACACTCCAAACTCCACTATGGCCAAGACCAAAGAGCTGCCAAAGGACACCAGAAACCAAATTGTAGACCTGCACCAGGCTGGGAAGACTGAATTTGCAATAGGTAAGCGGCTTGGTTTGAAGAAATCAACTGTGGGAGCAATTATTAGGAAATGGAAGACATACAAGACCACTGATAATCTCCCTCGATCTGGGGCTTCACGCAAGATCTCACCCCGTGGGGTCAAAATGATCACAAGAACGGTGAGCAAAAATCCCATTTGTCATTTGGAGACCACATATTTAACAGCCATAAGTTAGGGGCATATACTAAAAAGAATTAGGTGGCTGTTAAATATCTCCTTCCAAACACAACCATTTTTAGGGAGAAAATAATAGTCAGAGAAAGAGAGATGAATAGGATGTTTTCCCTGAGAAGAGAGCGTGAGAGGGGGTTTGAGGACACTGTTCTTATTTAATGAAAAGTCTAGACTATCCACATCACTGGATAGTTTGAGTCTTCATCTGCATAACTTACGTTAATTATGTATGGCTTAAAGAAGCACTGACACAGACAGTTTAAAACAAGATTTACTAAATTCCCCTCTTTGACATATCTCATCTCCATCTAAAATGAGGTTATTTTTTAATCCATGAAACAAATCATCGAACACACTTTGTGTCCACTATCCATGATTTCCCTTAAGCACTGCCATGTTGGACTTTTTCACAACAAGCCCAATTGCTGAACAGTACTGACAGTTTCCCTTTGTTGTTAAACATAGGTAAATCACATTTAACCATGGCAAGGTGACTGGGAATATGGCAGAAAACAAACAGTGTAGCTACTCAATCCGCAAGGCAATTAAACTGGCAAAACATCAGTATAGAGACAAAGTGTAGTCGCAATTCAACGGCTCAGACACGAGACGTATGTGGCAGGGTCTACAGATAATCACGGACTACAAAAGGAAAACCAGCCACATCACCGACACCAACGTCTCGCTTCCAGACAAGCTAAACACCTTCTTCGCCTGCTTTGAGGATAACACAGTGCCACCGACGCGGCCCACTACCAAGGACTGTGGGCTCTCCTTCTCCGTGGCCGACGTGAGTAAGACATTTAAGCATGTTAACCCACGCAAGGATGCCGGCCCAGACGGCATCCGTAGCCGCGTCCTCAGAGCATGCGCAGACCAGCTGGCTGGTGTGTTTACGGACATATTCAATCTCTCCCTATCCCAGTCTGCTGTCCCCACATGCTTCAAGATCGCCACCATTGTTCCTGTACCCAAGAAAGCAAAGGTAACTGAACTAAATGACTATCACCCCGTAGCACTCACATCTGTCATCATGAAGTGCTTTGAGAGACTAGTCAAGTATCATATCACCTCTACTTACCTGTCACCCTTGACCCACTTCAATTTGCTTACCGCCCCAATAGATCCACAGACGATGCAATCGACATCACACTGCACACTGCCCTATCCCATCTGGACAAGAGGAATACCTATGTAAGAATGCTGTTCATTGACTATAGCTCAGCATTCAACACCATAGTACCCTCCAAGCTCATCATTAAGCTTGAGGCCCTGGGTCTGAACCCCGCCCTGTGCAACTGGGTCCTGGACTTCCTGACGGTCCGCCCCCAGGTGGTAAAGGTAGGAAACAACATCTTCACTTTGCTGATCCTCAACACTGGGGCCCCACAAGGGTGCGTGCTCAGCCCCCTCCTGTACTCCCTGTTCACCCATAACTGCATGGCAAGCACGCCTCCAACTCAATGATCAAGTTTGCAGACGACACAACAGTTGTAGTCTTGGTTACCAACAATGACAAGACAGCCTACAGGGAGGAGGTGAGGGCTCTGGAAGTGTGGTGCCAGGAAAATAACCTCTCACTCAACATCAACAAAACAAAGGAGATGATCGTGGACCGCAGTGGAGAAGGTGGAAAGCTTCAAGTTCCTTGGCGTAAACATCACTGACAAACTGAAATGGTCCACCCACGCAGACAGTGTGGTGAAGAAGGCGCAACAGAGCCTCTTCAACCTCAGGAGGCTGAAGAAATTTTGCTTGGCACCTAAAACCCTCACAAACTTTTACAGATGCACAATTGAGAGCATCCTGTCAGGCTGTATCACCGCCTGGTACGGCAACTGCACCGCCCGCAACTGCAGGGCTCTCCAGGGGGTGATGCGGTCTGCCGAACGCATTACCGGGGGCAAACTACCCACCCTCCAGGACACCTACAGCACCCGATGTCACAGGAAGGCCAAAAAGATCATCAAGGACATCAACCACCCGAGCCACTGTCTGTTCACCCCGCTATCATCCAGTACAGGTGCATCAAAGCTGGGACCGAGAGAATTAACAACAGCTTCTATCTCAAGGCCATCAGACTGTTAAATAGCCATCACTAGCACATTAGAGGCTGCTGCTGCCTATTGAAATCACTGGCCACTTTAAGAAATGGAACACTAGTCACTTTAATAATGTTTACATATCTTGCACTACTCATCTCATATGTATATACTGTATTCTATAATTTTCTACTGTATCTTAGTCCATGCTGCTCTGTCATTGCTTGTCCATATGTATATATTCTCAAATTCCATTCCTTACTTAGATTTGTGTGTATTGGGTATATGTTGTGAAATTGTTAGATATTACTTGTTAGATATTACTGCACTGTCAGAGCTAGAAGCACAAGCATTTCGCTACACCCGCACATCTGCTAAACACGTGTATGTGACAAATAACATTTTATTTTATTTATTGATTTCCTGTCAGTCAAAGGACTAAAGGAAGTAGGAGAAAAAATATAGTAAATGAGGGATACAAAGTATATTCCCTTACAAAAAAAGACAGTGGTATTTTGGAGGCAGTAATTGCAGTGTACTGAAGTTATACTGCACTCTGACTGCAATCTTTTTTCGTAAGGATTGAAAGCAGATGCTTCCACACAGGTGTGGTTTCTGTATTAGTTAAGCCATTAACATCCCATCATCATGCTTAGGGTCATGTATAAAAATGCTGGGCATTATTTTGGCCATTGATTTGGCTACCATGGCAATGCCCCATAGGTCTCTGAATGGTTTGATGAGCATGAAAACGACGTAAACCATATGCCATGGCCGTCTCAATCACCAGATCACTTATGGGAGATTCTGGATGCTGTCGCATCCCTCCAATTGAGTTCCAGACACTTGTAGAATCCATGCTGGCCCAACGCTCTATTAAGACACTTTATGTTGGTGTTTCCTATATTTTGGCAGTTATAGTACCTGTAGTATTTCTGAATGTCTTAACTTTTTAACTCACCACCACTGAGCTGTACCTTTTCAGTCATTTTCTTCTTCACTTCAAACAGAAAGTAACGAAGTCTGTTTTTACATCAATGGCGAATGAATAGTTCCTCACTGTATTTGAAAAATCTTTCCAGCACTCTCCACTTCGATAACCACCGAGCCTCAAGATGAAAGTAAAAAATGTAATGCTCTGAAACGATATATCCTGCGGACACTTCTTATCCCTTGCGCAAATAAATCTGTATGTCTGGAGCTCACCGGCTCGGGAATCTCTGAGGGCCCAGAATAGTTTATAAAAAATTTCATGTTTGCTAGCAAGAGCTGAAGACAGGCTAGAATAGAGGCAGACAGGCGGAGTAGAGAGAGGTACATGCAATTGAAAGAAACTGAACCAACTGCCATGCGGCGTAGCCAATGTGATTTATAAAGGATATTTATTTTCATCAGGATATTTTCTGTTTGCCGAAAATGAGCATATGAAAATCATAGGTCCTAACTGGCATGCAGATCGGTAGAAATGGTAATATAAATTGTAAATTGACACTCCACGTGAAAAAAGTTGCTGACCACTGTTTTAGGCTTTAATTCATTCCTTTTTCTGTAAATTAGGCCTACTATACCAGGAGCGGATTGGCCATCTGGCTGGACCATTCATGGGCTGGACCATTTTTGGGGGTTGGATGGGCTGGTCGAAATATTGTTTTAATAATCAAATAAAACAATGAGAAAGGTTACATGGCCAGCAGCCCATGGGCCTTTTTTTAATTTTTTTTTGCTTGTTATATACATACACTACCGGTCAAAAGTTTTAGAACACCTACTCATTCAAGAGTTTTTCTTTATTTTTACTATTTTCTACATTGTAGAATAATAGTGAAGACATCAAAACTAACACATATGGAATCATGTAGTAACCAACAAAGTGTTAAACAAATCAAAATATTTTATATTTGAGATTCTTCAAATAGCCACCCTTTGCCTTGATGACAGCTTTTCACACTCTTTATACTTTAAATAGGCTAAATATCGTACATAAGTGTTATAGCTAAACAAAACACAGTCATGCAAAATTTCATTCAACCATGTATTTTTTTGGGATGGGCAAGGAGGTACGGAAGGGCGGGCACTGTCCCCTAAGGTTTGCCCACAACGCCAGTCCTGACACACACACGAACACACACACACATTCTTTAGCGATCAACACTGAGGTCAATAGTGTGATTTAGTCCAATAGGAACTCCGATCATAGATTGTGGCCCCCTGAGAGACTCTATGTCTGGACAGGTAATTCTGAGAATGTGCTATGTAGGCTGGTGTAGGTATGTAGGGTAGGTTATAGGGTCAGGGAGGGAGCTTTAAATCTCTCTCTTTAATTATGTTTCTCAAAGCCAATCTGTCTGAAACATTGGAGGATAGAGGTTCTGTGCAGTGGTTAGTTAGAGAAATGGGCTTAAGTTGGAATAAAACTGCCAATCGTAAAGTAGAAAAATATGGGCATGTGGTAGATGCTTTTATCCAAAGCGACTGACGCGTAGTAACAACAAAGACATTCGGTATGTGTGTCCCACGTGGGAATCAAACCCTCAACTGATATTGCAAGTGCAAAGCTCCAATCTATTGAGCCATCAACCAATCACATTCCTTTCTGCCCTTGAGGCAGAACAAGATGTAAAACTCCAATCTGCATTGAGGTGAGATAGTTGAGAATTGTACATAGATCTACTTTATTACATTTACATTTACGTTTACATTTACGTCATTTAGCAGACGCTCTTATCCAGAGCGACTTACAAATTGGTGCATTCACCCTATAGCCAGTGGGATAACAACTTCACAATTTTTTTTTTATTTTTTTTTTTTAGGGGGGGGGGTTAGAAGGATTACTTTATCCTATCCCAGGTATTCCTTAAAGAGGTGGGGTTTCAAATGTCTCCGGAAGGTGGTGAGTGACTCCGCTGTCCTGGCGTCGTGAGGGAGCTTGTTCCACCATTGGGGTGCCAGAGCAGCGAACAGTTTTGACTGGACTGAGCGGGAACTATGCTTCCGCAGAGGAAGGGGAGCCAGCAGGCCAGAGGTGGATGAACGCAATGCCCTCGTTTGGGTGTAGGGACTGATCAGAGCCTGAAGGTACGGAGGTGCCGTTCCCCTCACAGCTCCATAGGCAAGCACCATGGTCTTGTAACAGATGCGAGCTTCAACTGGAAGCCAGTGGAGTGTGCGGAGGAGCGGGGTGACGTGGAGAGAACTTGGGAAGGTTGAACACCAGATGGGCTGCGGCATTCTGGATGAGTTGTAGGGGTTTAATGGCACAGGCAGGGAGCCCAGCCAACAGCGAGTTGCAGTAATCCAGACGGGAGATGACAAGTGCCTGGATTAGGACCTGTGCCGCTTCCTGTGTAAGGCAGGGTCGTACTCTCCGAATGTTGTAGAGCATGAACCTGCAGGATCGGGTCACCGCCTTGATGTTAGCGGAGAACGACAGGGTGTTGTCCAGGGTCACGCCAAGGCTCTTTGCACTCTGGGAGGAGGACACAACGGAGTTGTCAACCGTGATGGCGAGATCATGGAACGGGCAGTCCTTCCCCGGGAGGAAGAGCAGCTCCGTCTTGCCAAAGTTCAGCTTGAGGTGGTGATCCGTCATCCATACTGATATGTCTGCCAGACATGCAGAGATGCGATTCGCCACCTGGTTATCAGAAGGGCGAAAGGAGAAGATTAGTTGTGTATCGTCAGCGTAGCAATGATAGGAGAGGCCATGTGAGGATATGACAGAGCCAAGTGACTTGGTGTATAGGGAGAATAGGAGAGGGCCTAGAACTGAGCCCTGAGGGACACCAGTGGTGAGAGCACGTGGTGCGGAGACAGCTTCTCGCCACGCCACTTGGTAGGAGCGACCGGTCAGGTAGGACGCAATCCAGGAGTGAGCCGCGCCGGAGATGCCCAGCTCGGAGAGGGTGGAGAGGAGGATCTGATGGTTCACAGTATCAAAGGCAGCAGACAGGTCTAGAAGGACAAGAGCAGAGGAGAGAGAGTTAGCTTTAGCAGTGCGGAGAGCCTCCGTGACACAGAGAAGAGCAGTCTCAGTTGAATGACCAGTCCTGAAACCTGACTGGTTTGGATCAAGAAGGTCATTCTGAGAGAGATAGCAAGAGAGTTGGCTAAAGACGGCACGCTCAATAGTTTTGGAAAGAAAAGAAAGAAGGGATACTGGTCTGTAGTTGTTGACATTAGTGGGATCGAGTGTTGGTTTTTTGAGAAGGGGTGCAACTCTCGCTCTCTTGAAGACGGAAGGGACATGGCCAGCGGTCAAGGATGAGTTGATCAGCGAGGTGAGGTAGGGGAGAAGGTCACCGGAGATGGTCTGGAGAAGAGAGGAGGGGATGGGGTCAAGCGGGCAGGTTGTTGGGCGGCCTGCAGTCACAAGTCGCAAGATTTTATCTGGAGAGAGAGGGGAGAAAGAAGTCAAAGCATAGGGTAGGGCAGTGTGAGCAGGACCAGCAGTGTCATTAGACTTAACAAACGAGGATCGGATGTCGTCAACCTTCTTTTCAAAGTGGTTGACGAAGTCATCCACAGAGAGGGAGGAGGGGGGGGGGGGATTCAGCAGGGAGGAGAATGTGGCAAAGAGCTTCCTAGGGTTAGATGCAGATGCTTGGAATTTAGAGTGGTAGAAAGTGGCCTTAGCAGCAGAAACAGATGAAGAAAATGTAGAGAGGAGGGAGTGAAAAGATGACAGGTCGGCAGGGAGTTTAGTTTTCTTCCATTTCCGCTCCGCTGCCCGGAGCTCTGTTATGTGTTGTATGTACAAGGTACAGAGTTGTAGAGCTTTGTGTGTCAAATCACGAGTTATAACTCTTGATGTTATTTGTCTCTTGTTACTTTTTCAGACTCTTCCAGACTCTCTCGGTCCAGAGGAGCATGATGATGACTTTCCCCAACGAGACCGATGAGATGGGCTTCTCCTTCTCCTCCCTCTCTCTATCAAACCCACCCTCCCCCTCTTCCTCCCTCTCCTTCTCTCCCACACCGTCCCTCTCCATCTCCCTCACCTCCAACCCTTCCTCCTCCTTTGCCTTCTCCCTCACCACCTCCTCCTTCTCTCCGTCCAACTGCTCCAGCTCTCCATCGCCCTCCTCCCCTCCCTATAACTTCTACGCCGTGCTGCTGGTGTTGCTGATCTTCTGCGTGGTGTTCGGCAACGTGCTAGTTTGCGTGGCGGTGTCGCGTGAGCGCGCCCTCCAGACCACCACCAACTACCTCATCGTCTCCCTGGCCGTGTCCGATCTGCTGCTGGCCACCCTGGTCATGCCCTGGGGCGTCTACCTGGAGGTGTGTGTGTGTGGAGAGGTGGACGGTGGTGAGGGTGAGTGGTGTGTGGAGAGGTGGACAGTGGTGAGGGTGAGTTGTGTGTGGAGATGGCGGTGGGTTTGTGTGGGTTTCTATCCATCTGGCAGCCAGTGTTTTTCTGTCTCTCTTTAATTTGTCTGTCTCATTCCCTATCTTTACCTCCTAGTCTCTCTACACTTGGTCATTCGAAGGTGTTTCAAAAACCCTCTCAGATAATGTCAAGGTAGCATGATAAATAACAGACGCTACAGTTGGTTCCAATCAACAGTTTCTTGTTGATCTGAATCTCTGAATCTGTCTTTGTTCTGTAGCGCTGACTTTGTTCTCCTTTCTTCCAGTCTATAATGCATAAGCATGGCTGCATCCCAAATGGCACCCTATTCCCTATGTAGTGCACTACTTTTGACCAGGGCCATGTATTTCAAACCACTGCTGTTCTGGAGCACATGTAATAACCACTCACGCGTGTGTTATTGTTCATACTGTATGTGTCCCTTTCCTAGGTGGTAGGGGAGTGGCGCTTCAGTCTCATCCACTGTGACATTCTCCTGACCCTGGACGTCATGATGTGTACTGCCAGCATCCTCAACCTCTGTGCCATCAGCATCGACAGGTACTCACATTCTATCTCTCTATCTCTCTATCTCTCTATCTATCTATCTATCTATCTATCTCTCTCTCTCTCTCTCTCTCTCTCTCTCTCTCTCTCTCTCTCTCTCTCTCTCTCTCTCTCTCTCTCTCTCTCTCTCTCTCTCTCTCTAGAGTATCTATCTAACTACAGTATCTATCTACAGTATCTATCTCTCTCTTTGTCTAACTGTCTGTCTCGCTCTTTCTCACTCTACTCCCATCACTCTCTTCTCACACTCTCTCCAAAATCTGGATTGATTTCATAGTGCCCTTGCAGCAAAAAGTATTTTTTATGGTTTGTTATTGTTGTTTTCCCATAAAGAAAACAATTTCCCATCAGGAAACCATTTCCTATCTTTTCGGGTACCCTCCTCACTTCGCAAGTATCATTATCTTCCTCTTAACATAAGCTTATTTTGTCCAACCAAATCCATCCCCTTTTAAAATCAGTGAAAGACATTGACAATTTCAGCAGCCTCAATACTTGTAGCCTTGTTTGTCCTTTTGTAGACTGAATCCCACTAAATGTGAAGCCATGTCTCAGGGCTTAGTGTGGTTACTGTTCTTTGTTCGTGTCTGTCCCTGACCACCAGCCCTGTGGAGGGATGACAGTCTCCTCTCCTCACACCAGGCTTTCTATGGAGGACTCTTAGATTGGTTTGTCACGCTGCTACACTGTGAAACTGACTTGGAGAGCTTTTGTTTGTTTGCCTGGTGAATGAGAGGAACTGACAATGCAATTAAACTGTGTGGGGGCGGTGGTGGGCAAGGTGTTCATGTGCGTGCGTGATTGTTTGTACGCATGTGCGTGTGTGTAGGTGTTAGCTTTAAATACAGCATTTGTTTGTGTGCAGGTACACGGCGGTGGCAATGCCCATGCTGTATAACACCAGATACAGCTCCAGGAGGAGGGTGGCTCTGATGATTGCTGTCGTGTGGTTCCTCTCCTTCGCCATCTCCTGCCCTCTGCTGTTTGGACTCAACAACACAGGTATGTCTGTCTGTCTCTCAGTCTCTGCCTCTGTCTCTGTGTATGTATCTGTCTCTCAGTTTCGATTTCTGTCTGTTTCTGTCTCTCGCTGTCTCTTTATCCGAATCACGTTCTGTGCTTGTTATTTTACACACACAGTCACATTTCTCTCTTTACTCACCCTCAACCAATTTGATCGATATGATGATGTAGCCTATGTCTCTGCCTCATATTTCTGAACAGCTTCAATTTGAACGAACGTTCCCAAAAAATATATAAAGGCAGCAACCTTCTCTGTCTGTTGTAACGGATATTGACGTAGCGCAAGCAAGACGCAGTCTACACATTGCATTGGGGCAAAACAATTAGCGTTTTGTGTGATGGTGTAATCTTTATAGTTATGCTGCCATATAGCCAGCAGTCTGCCAGCAATGTTTCCAATTATGTTGAAAAAAGAACATAAAATCGCTATTGACTGCCTGTCTGTCTTGTTTGTTTGATATACTGTGTAGGCTACATACAGTGGGGGAAAAAAGTATTTAGTCAGCCACCAATTGTGCAAGTTCTCCCACTTAAAAAGATGAGAGAGGCCTGTAATTTTCATCATAGGTACACGTCAACTATGACAGACAAATTGAGAAAAGATAATCCAGAAAATCACATTGTAGGATTTTTAATGAATTTATTTGCAAATTATGGTGGAAAATAAGTATTTGGTCACCTACAAACAAGCAAGATTTCTGGCTCTCACAGACCTGTAACTTCTTCTTTAAGAGGCTCCTCTGTCCTCCACTCGTTACCTGGTATTAATGGCACCTGTTTGAACTTGTTATCAGTATAAAAGACACCTGTCCACAACCTCAAACAGTCACACTCCAAACTCCACTATGGCCAAGACCAAAGAGCTGTCAAAGGACACCAGAAACAAAATTGTAGACCTGCACCAGGCTGGGAAGACTGAATCTGCAATAGGTAAGCAGCTTGGTTTGAAGAAATCAACTGTGGGAGCAATTATTAGGAAATGGAAGACATACAAGACCACTGATAATCTCCCTCAATCTGGGGCTCCACGCAAGATCTCACCCCGTGGGGTCAAAATGATCACAAGAACGGTGAGCAAAAATCCCAGAACCACACGGGGGGGACCTAGTGAATGACCTGCAGAGAGCTGGGACCAAAGTAACAAAGCCTACCATCAGTAACACACTACGCGCCAGGGACTCAAATCCTGCAGTGCCAGACGTGTCCCCCTGCTTAAGCCAGTACATGTCCAGGCCCGTCTGAAGTTTGCTAGAGTGCATTTGGATGATCCAGAAGAGGATTGGGAGAATGTCATATGGTCAGATGAAACCAAAATAGAACTTTTTGGTAAAAACTCAACTCGTCGTGTTTGGAGGACAAAGAATGCTGAGTTGCATCCAAAGAACACCATACCTACTGTGAAGCATGGGGGTGGAAACATCATTCTTTGGGGTTGTTTTTCTGCAAAGGGACCAGGACAACTGATCCGTGTAAAGGAAAGAATGAATGGGGCCATGTATCGTGAGATTTTGAGTGAACCTCCCTCCATCAGCAAGGGCAACGAAGGAGTGGCTTCGTAAGAAGCATTTCAAGGTCCTAGAGTGGCCTAGCCAGTCTCCAGATCTCAACCCCATAGAAAATCTTTGGAGGGAGTTGAAAGTCTGTGTTGCCCAGCGACAGCCCCAAAACATCACTGCTCTAGAGGAGATCTGCATGGAGGAATGGGCCAAAATACCAGCAACAGTGTGTGAAAACCTTGTGAAGACTTACAGAAAACGTTTGACCTGTGTCATTGCCAACAAAGGGTATATAACAAAGTATTGAGAAACTTTTGTTATTGACCAAATACTTATTCTCCACCATGATTTGCAAATAAATTCATAAAAAATCATACAATGTGATTTTCTGAAAATAATGTAAATGTAAATGTGAATTTTCTGGATTTTTTTTCCTCATTTTGTCTGTCATAGTTGACGTGTACCTATGATGAAAATTACAGGCCTCTCTCATCTTTTTAAGTGGGAGAACTTGCACAATTGGTGGCTGACTAAATACTTTTTTTACCCATTGTATAGCTTGCCTAAATAGCTGCATGTAACTCCCCTCCTGAAAAAAATAACATGAAATTGCTAGACAACCTCCTTGTGTCGTGCTTACGTTTGCAATAGCCTACGGTTACAACAGACAAAGAACTACGTTTGTTTGAACTGTTTTGTGTACAAGCGGCAGCGGAGTGACGGAGTGACTGAGCAGCAGCTGAAAGGAGGTAGACTAGTGGATCCCGCATGCACATAAATCTCCGTATTTTTAGCAACAGCAAGTCGGGTTCCAGAAAATCCGGAACCGCGGCCACTCCGATTAATCTATTAAATCACAAGTGCGCTAGTGTCATTTACTCATTCAATCTAGGATAGACATAAACATGACACGGGAAGCCACACGTGCAGAAACACACACTCCTTTTGTTATTAGCTATGTAAAATAACCCTTGCAGTCTTCCAGTCCATCTGTTTTATGCCTGGAAGAAGATTGCAGCCCTACTGGATATCTTAGTATCACCAGTTGGTGAGAGACAGAATGAATAATCAGTTAGATAGGCCTACATCTGTTTAATCATGACGCCCAGCTATGCAGTAACTGCAATCACTAAGAACGCACGCACTACCGCTTACTAACAGCTTTCAGGTATGTATGCTTTAATCAGTCAACAAGTTTCAATGAAAGAGGGGCTCATTGATTTGCCTGTCGGTCCACATCCACAATACAGAATGTTTACCAATGATGCGGGTGTCATTTTAAGTCGGAGGACGTGCGCATCAGCACGTTTCGCTTAAGATGGTATTTTGATTTTAAAAAATCTTGTTGGAGCGGTAGCTTGTGCGAAAAGAAGCAAACTGAGGTTTGGAACATAAGCTCCTACTTTGAGGAAGGGGCTGAAGAGAGTACTGCTTTCGTATGCAAAGGCTGCACAGCTTGATGCAACTGAATGGCAACAACCACTCGAGCTGGAGTGGCCAACACTAAAAACCAATTTATGTTTGATCCGAAAATGTGGTCGGAGGCTTCGTATGGAGGGTGTGAGGCATGCAGAGGCCAAATCAAGCTCTGTACCGCATGGCTGTGTGCCTCTCACATGTTGGAACAATGCGGAGGGCTTTGTATAGCTCCGCATTGACATGATTGGTTGACGGTAGGTGAGGGCGGGAGGTCCTGTATAAACACAAACTCACTTCCTTCACAACAGCTCTGTGCTGCTTGACAAAGCACAAGAAGTATAAATGCCCTGACTTGTGCGTAGGCCATATCGCAGTAAATGCTCTGACCATGCAGAGCCTTTAATCTGCCAGTTAACATTCAGTAACCTTCGAGAGTGCCTCTAGCCTTTGAACGCACTGCTGGGAAAACAAGATGATTGGCGTTCAGGGTCACCATGTGCCCTATAGAAAGGCTATGTTTATTTTGTATATGGGGAGGCTTGAGTTTATTGGATTGGACCTCCCACCTAAACATCCAATTCAACAGAAAGGCAGTATTTAAAGCACCATCTTACAGTGTACAGCATATAGTAATTTGCTAGCAGCTGTATACTGTTGAAAGGATTAATCTAGATTGTAGTTTGTTATGCGATATGCCGTGGCCTGGCCTTATAAGAAGCAGATTTGACATGCCTTTCAGATTTGATATGCCTTTCAGATGTTGCATCCAGCCTGAATATGGAGAGAAAAAGCCAATGCCTGATGCTCATGTACCTGTCTTCTCTGGAGCTAAACCAGGCTTTTACTTGGTTGCCACACCATTACAGAGTGGACTTTGACATATTTAACAGCTTTGACATCTTTAACAGCATTGACATCTTTGGCTATCTGACAAGAACTGTAGAGAAAAACGTTTCTTTTGCTTTAACATTCACCTCCTCCCACCTGTCCCCACTCCCAAACAACATGTCTGTATTTCTATCCACCTCTTCTCATCCCCTTCACTCCATCAGCCAGTCGGGAGGAGACCAAGTGTGCCTTCGCTGATCCGTCCTTCGTGGTCTACTCATCCGTGGCCTCCTTCTACGTTCCTTTCATCGTGACCCTGCTGGTGTACGCCCAGATCTGTGTGGTGCTGCGGAGGCGGGGCAGACGCACCGTGCCCCGCAGACATGGCCTGCACCCACAGGGAGGAGGCAAGACTGGGGAGGGCCACAGGCACAGGAAGGTTCATGATTAGTCAATCAATCTATCAATCAACTAATCAGCCAGTCATCAATCAATCAACCCCATAAAACAGCCAACCAATAAATCAGAGGCAGGATGAGGAAGTCAAAAAAGCTTGATTTTAGAAGACAGTAGGTCCAAAAGCAAGCATCTTTGACTTTCTATCCCTCATTCTTTTCTCTCCCTTCATCCTCCACTTGTATCACCTCTCAGAATAAGTGTACCCACCCCGAGGATGTGAAGCTGTGCACTCTGATCATGAGGCCCCCCACCAATGCCCCCCAACGCAAGAAAGTGGTAAGTCGCTGGAACACTGTGAGTCACTGTACAGGGGAACCACTGTGACCATAAAGGATTACGAAATCTCCTATAATATGAACCTTAGATTTGAACTACAGTACATATCTTTCCATCTCTCACTGTTTCTCTGTCTCTTATTTGTCTCTCCCTTCCCATATTTTCTTCCTGTCTCTATCTCTGTATGTATCTCTCTCTCTCTGTCTGTCTGTCTGGCTCTCTCGCTCTCTCTCTCTCTCTCTCTCTCTCTCTCTCTCTCTCTCTCTCTCTCTCTCTCTCTCTCTCTCTCTCTCTCTCTCTCTCTCTCTCTCTCTCTCTCTCTCTCTCTCTCTCTCTCTCTCTCTCTCTCTCCTTTTTCTATCTCTCTCCCCCTGCCCTATTAGATGTTAGTGAAGGAGGCGGTGGTGCACCCCCTGGAGGAGGAGCCTGTGGGGCGTGGTTTCCTGTCCCAGTTAGACCAGAGCCTCCCCGCGCCTCACCCCCCTCCCCACTCCGGACGAGCCACCAAGAGCTCCCTTTCTATCTCGGTGGCGCCTGCGCCCATCCTGGTCCTGTCCCCGTCGGTGGCACCACGCTCTGCCCTCGTACCCCGCCGTGCCACCTTCGAGGATGGCATGAGTGGCCGCGAGCGATGGAGGGAGCGCAATGCAGACAGGGAGAAGGGAGCGATGGCGAAGGAGAGGGTGAAAGGGACTCTGTCGCAGCAGAAGGAGAGGAAGGCAACGCAGATGCTGGCTATCGTGCTAGGTGAGAGAAACAGGAGGAGACAATGAGGGTGGCTGAACAGAGAGTGTTTCAGCCAGTCCCAATTCACTCCCTACCCCTTCCCCTTGGCCCCTCAATGTTTGAAGATCTGAAGGGTCTGGATAAGTAGTGTAGTGGTGGAGTTTGCACCACATTGCTTCCACAATATAGATCTGTCACTATCTTTAGGGAAGGGGCAGAGAGTGAATTGAGACTGGCTCACACCCTTTCATTCTCCTCCCTCCTCCATCAGGTGTGTTCATTATCTGCTGGCTGCCCTTCTTCCTAACCCACGTGCTGAAGGCCCACTGTGGCAGCTGCTGTATCTCGCCCACCCTCTACAGTGCTGTCACCTGGCTGGGCTACCTCAACAGTGCCGTCAACCCTGTCATCTACACCACCTTCAACATCGAGTTCCGCAAGGCCTTCATCAAGATCCTAAACTGCTGAGTACAGGGAAGGGGAGGGGGGAGGAATGACAAGTTTGAAAAGTGTTTTAGTTGAGAGAGGCAAAAAAAGGTCAGAGACTAGAAATAAAAGTAAAGAAGGGAAAGAGAGGGGTGAAAACAAAGACAAGAAGGGGAGGGAGGGAAGGAGGGAGGGAGAGAGAGGGGGAGAGGGGGACAGAGGGAGAGGGGAAGAGGGGGACAGAGAGAGAGGGGAAGAGGGGGACAGAGAAGATAATAAAGAGAATCTAAGAGGTCAAACAGAAGAGAAAGTGGAGCAAGACAGAAATACCAAATCAAAAATAGCCTTGAGAATTCTAAAGAGATTATGTACACTTCTGTAAATATAAAACATAGCAGGGAGAGAGAGAGAGATTCTAAAGGTTCTATGGGAAGAGATGGGTCTCATGGGGTAGGGCACAAACAGTGGCAAAAGACAGACTACAGTGGCAGAAGACTGTCCCACTCCGTGTGAGGATGACTAATTAAGTGTATTGCTCTCTGATACCGCTCTGAAATATACTGTCAAAGGGTCTGCAGACATTGTCCTGTTTTTACTCAGATACAGTTATTTACAGTTTGTAAATTACGTTAATTAAATTACAGAGGTAATCTTTTAAGGAGATACACAATCAATCTGCACCATCAAGCATGATTTTTCTCCAATAGCAGTCTTGTTGTGTCGTCCCAGTGTAAACAAGCCAATAAGAGATGTATTATATTATGAACATGATGATGTTGGTGAAGATATGCCATAATAACATCGATGATATGATGCAATATGATGAGCGACTAATCAAGGTTTGTTCAGAGAGTATATGTATGTATTGTTGCTTAGAGTTTGTTAATGTGAGCTCTGCTGTAAATATCTGTATTACTATTATTGTACAGATAAATGTAATAAATTATATTCTACTCATGTTGTTGCTGGTCTATTTCAAGTTTGCTGTACTGCAGGGTTGGGGTCAATTCTAATTAAAGTCAGTCAATTCTGGAAGTAAATATCTTTTCCAATTGAATAATACTGTAGAAAAAAGTGCTATTTTCAATGACTGCTTAATCAGCTGAGAAGGAGAAGCTATTTCAAAAGGCTTCTCGTTTTGGGATTTGAAATTCAAATCACTTCCTGAATTGACTGACTTCAATTCAAATTGACCCCAATCCTGATGTACTGTACTGGTCAAACAATAGACAGAAATTGATTAACTGACTAATTTGTTTTCAAAACTGTTTAAATACATTTGCTCTCTACATTGATCTTTGGCTCTTCTCTCTCCGCTTCTTTAACCCCTCTGGTGGTGAAGCAGTGTGGCTGCTCCCCACACTTGTCTGCCAACACCTAACACCTAACTGCAGTAATGTGAGAGGCCAAACAAATGCTGCTGATGTGAAACCGAACACACACACACATACAGGGTAAGTCATGGTTAGGTCACAATGACTGTGCGCTTGTGCATGCCCCCCATTGATAACTGTTCCTTCGATAAACATACACAAACTGTCTCACACACACCATTCTGTGTTTTTGTCATACTGTATGCAAACCAACCTAGTAGTATATTTAAAATGAGAAGCCCTTCAAATACGAATGGATTTATTTTATATTTACAACATAAGTATGTTTGTTTTCATTCAGTATACTGTGTATGTGTCTGTGCACCTGTGTAACTGAGTACCTGTGAGTGTGAATGACTTGGAGGTACAGTATTCATTACCCTCTGTTGTTAAACTCTGACCCTGGCTCACAATATTCCACATGCATATTTCATGATCTCCGATGACAAGAGCACACATATCTGTTACAGCCCAACTTTGTCCTGTCCTGCTCACACCTACCTACCCCTCTTCAGAGGAGGAGAGAAAGAATAAGGAGAGGTAAAATAGTTGAACTCATGAGAGGAGAAAGAGAGGGTTGATGGGGGAGGGAGGGGGGGATAATGAAAAGATTAGGAAAGGAACTAGGTTGGGTACGGAAGGAGGAGTGCAGGTAGAAGAAGAGTTAAAAGAGGAGTCGTCTGGTGAAAATAAACTGAAAAAGACCAAGGCTTGGATTGAAGATGCATTCGACAGAATTGTTGCCACTTTCGCAAGGATGTTTTTATTGTGACTTTGGAATTCCAACTTTGAGTGAAGGAATAATAGATTCAGTTGAATAATCCCTGATGAAGTACACACACAGCTCTCTATGGCTTACATTCAGGTAAGATCAATTTAGTATCTATCTACACTTGTTTTCTTAACAAAATGTCCTTGCCTAATCTACAATGGGTGGTATTCGATTGATTTCCCAGCAAGCTTCTCATTTTTATTCAAATTCCTTATAGCTCTATTTTAGCAATTATGACTTTTATTATTTTTTCTCTAACTCTCATTCATGCACACAATTCTGTCGATTCAGAATCGACAGCACAAAACTTGTGGAGGACTTAATGTGTATACAGATATGTTAATAAATCCTGTGTGTGCTTGTTTGTTAGAACAGAGATTGTATGAAGATGTAAACATTCACACTTAAAACACATTGTACAGGTTCTTAAAAGCTTTTCTATATCTCTGCTAAAGGGCACCGTTGGTCCCTCGGGTACCAGTTCATCTGGGATAGGCCCAGAGCTCCGCTCTCTGGTCTGCTCTCCTGCCCAGCCTCAGACCCTCTCTGCTGGATCCCACCCAGGGCAGACTCCCCCTGGTCAGATCCATCCTCCACCACCTGTCACACGCCTCCAACCCCTACAGCATCGGTCTACTATCACTCCCCTCGCCCAAACACTCCTCACACCACCCCCTCAGAACCTCCTATACCCAGACCTCACAAGTATAGATATGAATGCCTCCATTTTCCTTCCACGTACACAACGTCCACGCAATGAACCCCTCACCCCATCCCTCAGAACCTGCCCCTCGGTTTCCCTCCAAGTTGCCACTGGGGGTGTACCAGTGGGGGTATTCCAGTTATCATCCTCTACACTCTTTGCACTCATGGGAATTCCTACTTACCACTTGGGAATGGGCATACCACCACCACCACCCATTGCCCATCAAACAGACTCAACCCCAACACCTCTACCCTCTGAGGTGAATCTAAAGGCCCAACAGCCCCGAACAGAAGCACGATTTGATCCCCTTACGTCCTCCTCTGAGGTACCCATGGAGGCCCAACCCCCAAAGGCAGTCCCCTCACCCCCCCAACCCCCTGACATGGCCTGCTCAGAGGGCTCAAATTCAGAGACCTCCTCGCCCCTCCCTCCCTGTGATGGCCCTTTGGAGGTTCCACAGAGGAAGACATCTGAAGTGGATGAAGGATCTGTTGGGTTAACACTCCCCAAAGACTGCCCTGATGAAGAGCCAGGTAGGCTACTGTGCAATATTGGAGAGAGAGACTTGAATACAGGGGTGTATTCATTACGGAAACTGTTTACTGTTTAAGATCCAAATGGAAGCAAACAGAGCAAAACAAGAGTTTCTATTGGACAAATTCAGGCAGGTCCCTCCCCGTTTTGTTCCGTTTGCTTCCATTTAATCAACATTTTGCAAAGTTTTGCAACAGAATTGGAGTAATGAATATGCCCCAAGTCTTACTGGGCTTTTGGTTGATTAGATTGTGTTCATGTCAAGTTGTGATTTATCTATGCTTTGCTTCCATAGGCACTACCATTCCTGTAGTTTTGCACTCAGTGACACTAATGCTAGCTGTAGCAGCGGCTCTAGTTAAGAAAACAACCCAAATGGAGGGCTGCTGACTGTGCTGGCACTTAAACAACTTTCACTGTAACTAGAATAATATATTTTTTATGTAGGTGAACGTACCCTTTAAGTGTTTTTTTTAGTTTTATTTAACCTTTATTTAACCAGGTAGGCCAGTTGAGAACAAGTTCTCATTTACAACTGCGACCTGGCCAAGATAAAGCAAAGCAGTGCGATAAAAACAACAACACAGAGTTACATATGGGGTAAAACAAAACATAAAGTCAGAAAATACAACAGAAAAATATATATACAGTGTGTGCAAATGTAGCAAGTTATGGAGGTAAGGCAATAAATAGGCTATAGTGCAAAATAATTACAATTAGTATTAACACTGGAATGATCGATGTGCAAGAGATGATGTGCAAATAGACATACTGGGGTGCAAAATAAATAACAATATGGGGATGAGGTAGTTGGGTGGGCTAATTTCAGATGGGCTGTGTACAGGTGCAGTGATCGGTAAGGTGCTCTGACAACTGATGCTTAAAGTTAGTGAGGGAGATAAGTGTCTCCAGCTTCAGAGATTTTTGCAATTTGTTCCAGTCATTGGCAGCAGAGAACTGGAAGGAATGGCGGCCAAAGGAGGTGTTGGCTTTGGGGATGACCAGTGAGATATACCTGCTGGAGCGCATACTACGGGTGGGTGTTGCTATGGTGACCAATGAGCTAAGATAAGGCAGGGATTTGCCTAGCAGTGATTTATAGATGGCCTGGAGCCAGTGGGATTGGCGACGAATATGTAGTGAGGACCAGCCAACAAGAGCGTACAGGTCACAGTGGTGGGTAGTATAAGGGGCTTTGGAGACAAAACGGATGGCACTGTGATAGACTACATCCAGTTTAGAACAGAACAGATATAGCCCCTGGTTCTCCTCAGACTTGACTGCCCTTGACCAGCACAAAAACATCCTGTGGCGTACTGCATTAGCATCAAATAGCCCCCGCGATATGAAACTTATCAGGGAAGTTAGGAACCAATATACACAAGCAGTCAGGAAAGCAATGGCTAACTTTTACAAACAGAAATGTGCATCCTGTAGCACTAACTCCAAAAAGTTTTAGGACACTGTAAAGTCCATGGAAAATAAGAGCACCTCCTCCCAACTGCCCACTGCACAGGCTAGGAAACACTGTCACCACCGATAAATCTACAATAATCGAGAATTTCAACAAGCATTTTGCTACGGCTGGCCATGCGTTCCACCTGGCTACCACTACCCCGGCCACCAGCTCTGCACCCTCCGCTGCTACTTGCCCATGCCCCCCCGCTTCTCCTTCACACAAATTCAGACAGCTGATGTTCTGAAAGAGCTGCAAAATCTGGACCCCTACAAATCAGCTGGGCTAGACAATCTGGACCCTTTCTTTCTAAAACTAGCCGCCGAAATTGTCGCAACCCCTATTACTAGCCTGTTCAACCTCTCTTTCGTAACGTCTGAGATCCCCAGAGATTGGAAAGCTGCCGCGGTCATCCCCCTCTTCAAAGGGTGTGACACTCTAGATCCAAACTGTTACAGACCTATATCCATCCTGCCCTGCCTTTTGAAAGTTTTTGAAAGCCAAGTTAACAAACAGATCACCGACCATTTCGAATCCCACCGTACCTTCTCCGCTATGCAATCCGGCTTCCGAGCTGGTCATGGGTGCACTTCAGCCACGCTCAAGGTCCTAAACGATATTATAACCGCGATCGATAATAGACAGTACTGTGCAGCCGTCTTCATCGACCTGGCCAAGGCTTTCGACTCTGTCAACCACCGCATTCTTATTGGCAGACTAAATAGCCTTGGTTTCTCAAATGACTGCTTCGCCTGGTTCACCAACTACTCAGATAGAGTTCAATGTGTCAAATCGGAGGGCCTGTTGTCTGGACCTATGGCAGTCTCTATGAGGGTACCACAGGGTTCAATTCTTGGGCCGACTCTTTTCTCCGTGTATATCAATGATGTCGCTCTTGCTGCTGGTGACTCTCAGATCCACCTCTATGCAGACGACACCATTTTGTATACATCTGGCCCTTCATTGGACACTGTGTTAACAAACCTCCAAACGAGCTTCAATGCCATACAACACTCCTTCAGTAGCCTCCAACTGCTCTTAAACACTAGTAAAACTAAACCCAGCTGATTTGTAGGGTCCATATTTTGCAACTCTTTCAGAACATCAGCTGTCTGAATTTGTGTGAAGGAGAAGCGGGGGGGTGCAGCGGAGGGTGCAGAGCTGGTGGCCGGGGTAGTGGTAGCCAGGTGGAAAGCTTGGCCAGCCGTAGCAAAATGCTCAAGTGTCTGTACTTGAGCACCACAGTCCTCCTGGCTGTACCATTAACCTTTCCGTGGTTGTATAATACACATTCTTGATTGCATAAATGTTCAAACCTATTCCTGGGCAGACATGTCAACCACACAGGGACAGATATTATACGTCTCGAAACTTGATAATGTACTTTTCTATGAAGGTTATACACGTACTTGTTAAAAGCACTTGAATGTTCAAGGTATCTGTAGAACGCAGCAGTTTATTCAAAACAATGGATATTTTATTCTGTTCCCCTCTTACTGTAGATCTTGAGCCCCCGCGGTGCACGTGCCCCTCACGTCTCACACTGCTGACGACCTTCATCGCCGTCTTCATCATTCTTTTCATCTGCTTCGCCATTTTAGGTAACCTCACTGACAGTAGCGTGCTTAGCATTGTAGACCCGGGCTGTGTCTGAAAATGTTCCTTTTTCACTCAACTCCTTTCAAAGCTCATTGGGGGAGGGGGTCCCTTGCATCCTCTCCTCCAATACGCTTTGAGGAAGCAAAGACAGAGGAAGCAAGGACTTTATGGCTAGTAACATTTTCAGACACAGCCCTGGTTACGTCATATCTTATTACATTTACAGTCATTTGGCAGACACTCTTATCCAGAGTGACTTACAGGTGCAATTAAGGTTACATTGACAGATTTTACAGGCACAATGAGGGCACATCAACATATTTTTCACCTAGTCAGCTCAGAGATTCAAACCAGTAACCTTTCAGTTACTGGTCCAGCGCTCTAAAACGCTAGACTACCTGCTGCCCAAGAAAAGAAAAGACAAGATGCATTTGACAGTAAAAAAAGAATGCAAGAGTTCAACAAACACCCATTTTACCTCCTCGCTCACTCTCCTTTGATTCTTGTTTGTCTCCTCCTCAGTCAAGTTCCTGTGTTTCCCGTCCAACCTGGCAGATATTGTGCAGCCATGTGGCATTAAAGGAAACTGCAGTGTCCCAATGCTAGTTCTGCTGCCCAAGCAACCCATCAACCAGACAGGAAACGTCAGTGTAGGTAATGCCATCCGATCCACTGATAGATCAGAATTGTATAGGTCTTCTTGGTACATTCAAATGCACAAGCAATCTTTAGACAACTGGCCAAATGACTGGCTACCACACAATGACAAGTAACTGATCCCACAAGTCAATATTGTACAAACTGAACAATGTCTTGCATAACCGAATAACGTGTTCAGGTTATGACTGTGTTGACAGTGCATTTGTTGAAGCACCCCTCCCCCATCCCACTCTCCCTCAGGTTGCCCAGGTCCAGTTGGTACTGGTCGGAACGCTTGGAGGATTGTCGGGGGGATGTTGGCAGAGGACAAGTGGGGCTGGCAGAGCAGTTTACACTGGAGAGGGAAACATGTGTGCGGGGGAGCCATCATCACCCCACGATGGATCATTACTGCAGCCCACTGCTTCATCCAGTAAGGGGCGGAGGGAGAGAGGGGGGAGGAGGGGCAGGGAGAGCGAGAGAATAAATGCTTTATTTTTTATTACGGTATCCATATTCGGACAGCCTCAACAACTCCTTGTGACTCTGAGACTGTCCTAATATGGAAACTGTAGTTATTACATTAGATAATATGTGCCTTCCATTTCCCTTCATTCTCCATACCCCAGGTACAACATGTTGCAGGAGTCAGAGTGGCAGGTGGTTGTGGGCACGCTCAGTTTGACGGACACATCAGCGGGCCAACGCTACAGAGCACTACAGATCCTCTATCACCCCAGCTTCTCCATAAACAACAATGACTATGACCTGGGGCTATTGCGCACTGTGGCTGAAATAGACATGGGAGGTGAGAGGAAGGAATGATGTTCAGGGGAGGTTATATGGCTATATGTATGGTTGCTCCTATTCTGATTTCATCTGTTCCTGTTTCGCATTTGTCATGTTCATGGTTTCTCTCAGGCATGAAATCTAACTGACAACTTAACACTATATCAACACAAAAAGTATCTCATTTGGTAGAGCATGGTGTTTGCAACACCAGGATGGCAGGTTCGATTTTTTATATTAAAAGTAGAATGTGAAAATACTACCTCACAGGACCGCTTTTGATTTAACCATTGATTCATTGGGTACATCTGAGCTTATCGTCAGTCAGTATAGTCAATGCGCTGCACGAAACAGAAGAAAACGGTCAGAAGCTGAGTGGAATGGGAAGGTACTATTTGAACTTGTCTAATAAGAAACTCTTGTTTTTATTTTTCATTGCAGGTGATGTCCTAATAAGCATGACCCCGGTGTTGTGTTATGTGTTGTTTTAGGTAGGGTTCGACCAGTGTGTATGCCGAGTCCTAGAGAGTCCTTCCTTCCTGGTGCCCCCTGTTGGGTCACTGGCTGGGGCGACACTAAAGAGGGGGGTGGTGAGTCACGTTCACAAATATTCCCACACCACTTTCTTATGATTTTCTCTTCAACTGATTGGATGATCACTCTAATTTATTCCGCCTTACTTGTCTTTATCCTCTCAATTTTTCCCACTTTTCCCATAATCACATCAAACTGCCTGACATTGGTCGCAGAATGAAGACAAAGTTCCCTTCCATCCCATAATCTCATTCAATAACCTGACAATTGTCTCTTCATTCTCTTCACATTATAACACTCCTTCTATTTGTATAATATTTCCTTCATCTCTCTCTATACCACTCCTATCTTCATCTCCTATTTACCCCTCCTTTCTCTACTCTGCCTCTGTCTGTCGGTCTGTCTCTCTCTTTCGCCGTCTTTCTCTCTCTCAGGCTCTGTATCGTCTGAGCTGCGACAGGCTCAAGTCCAGGTGATAGCCCAGTCCACGTGTTCCCGCCCAAATGTCTACGGCTCCTACCTCACTCCCAGGATGCTTTGCGCTGGCACCATGGAGGGAGGGGTGGACTCATGCCAGGTACACACACACACGCACACCAAGAACTGAAAAACAAAATACTCAAAATACTGAGGAATCTGTTTATTCCAACGGGAAAGAAAGGACTCTCTGTTACTCCAGATGTTAACGGCTATATTTACCTGGCCTATGCTCTCCACATATCAAAATGGTTCCCTGTCGAGTAAGTAGGTCTACTTAGCTTGCACCAAATAGGCCTATACTGTATATGGAATTACACTGACAAAACTAACATCAACAGTGCATGCAGTGCACCAATATGCATAGACAAAATATCATATTGATTGATTGATTCATGCATGTACACTGAGTGTACAACACATTAGGAACACCTGCTCTTTCCATGACATAGACTGACCAGGTGAATCCAGATGAAAGCTATGATCACGTATTGATGTCACTTGTTAAATCCACTTCAATCAGTGTATATGAAGGGGAGGAGACAGGTTAAAGAAGGATTTTTAAGCCTTGAGACAATTGAGACGTTGATTGTGTATGTGTGACATTCAGAGGGTGAATGGGCAAGACACACGATTGAAGTGCCTTTGAACAGGGTATGGTAGTAGGTGCCAGGCACACCGGTTTGAGTGTGAAGAACTGCACCGCTGCTGGGTTTTTCCACACTCAACAGTTTCCCCTGTGTATCAAGAATGGTCCACCACCCAAAGGACATCCAGCCAACTTGACACAACTGTGGGAAGCATTGGAGTCAACATGGGCCAGCATCCCTGTGGAACGATTTCGACACCTTGTAGAGTCCATGCCCCGACGAATTGAGGCTGTTCTGAGGGCAAAAGCAGGGGGTGAATGCATGCATGCATTAATTCATATGTGGTCTTCTCTGGTTTTAAGGGAGACAGTGGAGGCCCCCTGGTGTGTGAGACAGGGGAGGGGGACTGGAGGCTGGCTGGGATAGTGAGCTGGGGAGATGGCTGTGGTCGGCCCAACAAACCAGGAGTCTACACCAGGGTCACCCAGCTGCTCCCCTGGATCTACAAATACGTAGAGGTACATAGCTACAGAACTGGGTCAGTGTTTCTCTGAATGTGCAAATGCACCACTCCATGTCATGATTTTGACTCTTTTACAGATGGACACATTTGAAGAATCTGGAACCCCAACAACAATGAATTATACCTCTGACAGCTAGATTTTATTAGCAGCAATATGACCACTTACATTTCTGCAAAATATTAAAGTATTATGCATTTTTGCTTGGCATTCAATTTTTGTATGCAATTTTCCTTTAATCTGACAATAATTTTATTGAAAGCACATTCTCATTCAAACAATTATAAATGGTTAATTACCCATACTAATGCATGGATTGTTGGATTCAACTGGGACTGGATTTGTTTCCTATCTGGAGTTGCTGACAATAGTCACGTAGGGCAAAAAGCAGTGCCAAGTAACTTGTTATATAAGCACACCTATGTGCATGGTCATGGTGACACACCTAACTCTGACCGTCTATGTCTATGTCTGTGTATGTGTGCGTGGATGTATTTAACTATACTTGTGGGGACCAGAAGTCCCCACAAGAATAGTAAATGAACAACAATTTGACCAACTGGGGACATTTTGTTGGTCCCCACAAGGGGTTTATGCTATTTCTAGGGGATTTAGGTTTAAGGTTAGAATTAGTGTTAGAATTAGGTTTAGGGTTAGGAGCTAGGGTTTGTTTTAGGGTTAGGAGCTAGGTTTAGGTTTAGGGTTAAGGTTAGGGAAAATAGGATTTTGAATGGGACTGAATTTAATGTCCCCACAAGGTTAGCTGCGCAAAACTGTGTCCATGTATCCGTGCGTGCGTTGAAGTGTTGACAGTTTGCACATGTCCACTGCTCTTGTGTTTAGTGCTTGGAGGTTCGCCAGGATTAGTCTCCCTTATCAGATTTTTGGAACTTCCTGGATACACTAGACTACATGCACAATATTAAATATAGCTACAACATTTGTGGCTACCATGCTAACGAGGTGTAGGCTATAGCTAAATATACTGCAACGGACTGCTACAACGGATTGAGACAACAAACTCGTCAAACTCGTCTGCTCAGTTTTGGGATTTCTACCCCTGCCCGTCACCCAGTAGGAAGTGATAGTGTCAGTTAAATAACTGGAGAAAAAAATGTGTTCAGTTGTAAACCGACTGAAACCTGCTCTGGCCTACACGCTGTGCCTCCAAACAACCCGGCACTCGCGTAAAGTTCCAGCCCACATCGGCCGGGGTGTACGCACCAGCAAGCAGCCTTTGGAATCGGTCATCATACGACCCTACTGCTCCAGGATGGAGTTGGGAAAAGGACCTTTCTTCAGGCAGGTGAGTTAGCCACTGCAATAATTGATACTTTTTTGTTGTTGCTTTGGGCCAAGGTGGGCTCCGGACTTATTGGAAGCACAGTGAAAATAGGAATAATCTTTTTTTCAGTGCATGTAAACAAGTATTTTGCAATTGGTCAACATGAGAATTCATTAAAATGAGTCTTTGTCCACAAAATTAGGGGGAACGTATTTTCCAGGCGTCCTTAGTTGTTTCATTGTTTTCAAACCAAATAGTTTGCGCAACAATGTAGCAAGCTAGCGGAGCTGTAGCAGAAGAGGGGGCGTGTTATAACCGCCACTCGCCCAGAGGGCAATGTTTACACATTTTCTGGCAAAAAATCACCTAGATTTGTGATAACTCAAATCTCAACAAACTATAATAAACTAAACTAGATAACTAGGTGAAACCAAGAAAAACATCGTGTAACTAGTTACATTTTAATAACACAATCACGCCATCTTCATGCTTGGGTGACACTTGATATTCTGGATTTCCCCAGATTGTCTATGCGATTAAAATGTGTGTCAAAAGGGAAATAAAAGTATTATCTGAGTTTTTCGGGGGCGAATGACACTGTCTACCGCTGTCTTGGCTAACTTAGCTAGCTACCGGTGTCTCCCCCGCCTGCAGTGTACCAGAGTCCTAGCTAACTACAGTAGCTAGTGCACAGTGTCTTTAACTCCTGCTTGCCGAACACCTGCCCTCGCCGTCGTTAGCAGAACTGCGGGAAAACAGTGCCCGACAGGCGGGGGCGAAGTACACGGTCTACCGTTGTCCTAGCTAGCTAGCACATCCTGCCTGTAGCTAGCTACCGTTCCATTGTTGCCCCCGCCTCTTCTTCTGTGGGGTTTATAGACGATTGGCATCCAACGTTATGGTGCATTACTGCCACCTACTGTACTGGAGCACCTCTGCCTCTCGCCTGTGTACGGGAGTCCTAGCTTAAAAATTGACCAATAGAAGTATAAAGAGAGGTAACTGCAGATGCAGGATTGTCTCGAAATGCGGGCCGCAATTGCACCCTTCTCAAAGTATGAAAATCCACCTTGACAGTGACACTTTATCACAATAAAAGACTACACACCCATATATTATCATCCATAACTAATATACAGGCAGGATGTGTGTTATGTAATAGCATACTGTACTTCCCCCTCACCTTTTATAACCTATGGTTACTAACTCACCTGTCCTTGCTTGTTCCAACCTATACAGCTGTTTGAGTCAGTGAGCAGCACCTACACCTATCTACTGGCTGATACAGAGAGCATGGAGGCGGTCCTCATTGATCCAGTACTGGAGACAGTGGACAGGGATCTGAAACTCATAGAGGAACTGGGTTTCAAACTGAAAGTGGCAGGTAACTTGGATGTCTCTAAAACATGGACACACACACAAGCATGCGCTCGCTAGCACGAGCATGTCCACCACACATAGACATGCACTGACTCACTCACCCACCCACTCACACACTAACTCACTCATCACTCACACTCACACACACACACACTAATCCTACATCCATTTTGGTGTACTTGTTTATTGTGTCCTTGTTTATTGTAAGATGACATACGACTCACACTGTGCCCTATTTATTTCCCCATTAGTGAACACTCACTGCCATGCAGACCACATCACAGGCACGGGACTGCTGAAGAACAGGCAGTTTGGGATGAAGAGTGCCATCTCCAAGCACAGTGGGGCCAGTGCAGACATCCTGCTATCAGAGGGAGACAAGATCAGCTTTGGCAAACATGTGAGGAATGCCCGTGTGGCTCGGTTGGTAGAGCATGGCGCTTGCAACACCAGGGTTGTGGGTTGGATTCCCACGGGTGACCAGTACAAAAATGTATGCACTCACTACTGTAATTCGCTCTGGATAAGAGCGTCTGCTAAATGACAAATGTAAAAATGTAAATGTCAAGACAGACCTACCTACAGCCATATAGCTATAGAGAATACAGTTTGGGCCGACCCCAATTCGTGGTCACCCAACATCCCTGGTCCGGGAGAGTCATAGGTTTACAGGGTTTTGTTTCAACTGAGTACGAGTGCTGGGCTGAAACAAAAGCCTACACATCATGTACTGTTGCTCTCCAGGACCAGGTTGTTGACCACTGCTCTAAATGCTGCTGCTGTATTCACCCTCTTCATCTCTCCTTTACACTCCCTTTCTCTCTTTACTTCCCCTCACTTGTTTTCTGTAATCCCTCTTCCTGCCCCTCTCGTCCCTCAGTATCTGATGGTGAGGGAGACTCCAGGACACACAGACGGCTGTGTGACGTTGGTGACCGGGGACCAGAGCATGGCTTTCACTGGGGACACACTGCTAATCAGGGGCTGTGGAAGGACAGACTTCCAGCAGGGTAACGTTAACCTTTTCCACACTACTAAGCTAAACCGAGCAGAGCCAAGCCAAATTGTACTCTAATGCACTGGCCTGGTTGGGCATCCACCAGGCTGAATCCATGCTGGACAGGACAATGTGAAAATAAAGTATCTAAGCCAACACAGTACTATAGTGTGACTCAGGCATATTCTCTCTGATTTTTGGCCTCTGTGGTGATATATCTAGCCATGGAGATATTATCAGGGTATATCACACACTTTCATCCCTATACACTATTGTTTCACAATTCTTTGGTCAGGACTGATTTTAAACAATGCATGAAAAGTTTGTGGATCATTGCCTCACCTACACTTGTTGCATTGTTTTTGTAGTTATGCTTAGTGGACAAAAGGTGGCAGTATTGTAGCCTGATCACAAACAGTCACTGTATCGTAGCCTGGGTTATGTTCAATAGGCCATGCGACATAAACGTTTTGGAACGGAAAAACGTTAATGAGTGTTTCTTATCGGACAAGTCCAGGTAGTCCCTCCTTGTTTCAGTCCGTTTGTTTGTGGTCCAATGGAAACAACCCTGATCTGTTTGTTTCTACACTAACCAGGCTGCTCTAGGAGGCTCTATGAATCAGTCCACCAGAAGATCTTCACATTACCTCCTCAGTGCCTCGTCTTCCCTGCACATGACTACAAAGGTTGCCAAGATATCCTCTTTATGCAATAATATCTTTGTATATCCCCTGACCCCTTTCCTTGCAAGCTTTCCTTTTTTAGACGTATGCTCTTCGGGATAGCCTCACCAACTATTTCGTACAAGCATACCCAGAAGGCTTGTATACTCTCACAATGCTATGACTATCCTTTCTATAGACTTTACGAAGTTAACTTGTCCAGTGTACTGTACCACCACTCTTCACCATTTGTCTACTTTCATTTTCAACTCGGGGTTCTCTTCTGAGTCATTCCTAAGCCAGATCAGACTGTGTGTTCTACAGTTGAGTGTAGTCGTTGAATCATCATTGTGTTGTATTGCTAACAGGTCTGTTAACCCTGTGCTGCAGGTCAGACAGCCTCCACAGTGGGTGAGGAGAGGAGGTTTAACCCCCGCCTGACCAAGAGCTTGGAGGAGTTTGTGGACATCATGACCAACCTGAACCTCCCCAAGCCTGCTAAGATAGGTATCTCAGACAGTCCACCCTCTGCAGCGATTCTATTACAATAGAAACTGTTGTTGTGTATGATATAATACTATTCTATTAAAATAGGGCCTATTATTATCTAGATGATAAGTAACTATTCTATTACAATAGAGTTATTATCAGTGGTCTTTCACCTCACTTAAACCTTATCACGGGAATGAGCATGACAAAGCTATCCGTGACGAGATTGCAATATGTTACACACACTGTACTCTTTCTAACTGTCCTTTGCGCATCGATTAGATTACTTGTTAGTGTAAGCTGTTCTTAACTCACTGATAGAATCAAGATGTTGATTTGTTATTTCTTTCTCTGCCAGATATTGCCGTGCCTGCAAACCTGGTGTGTGGACTCCATGAGGTTTGAATGTCAAATCGATTTTAGGGTTTCACTTTAAGCACTATTGGGAGGAAGAGGGAAATTATTTTCACCCAGCCACAACTTAATGTTTTAAATGCAATATTTTGTATCTAATAAGTAACCAAAACTAAAGCTTGTCAAAAATTAAGAACATACATTCCTCCATGTTTGCCTATGTAAAAAGCAGTGGTCATGATTTGGTGGGTGTACAGATACTGAAATTGTATAGTAAAATATGCATTAAGATACATGATCATAAAACATTGCCATGTACATTGTAACATTTATAATACAATCTCCTGGAAAAATGTGAACATTAATAAGATGACCTAGTTTTATATTAAATCAAGATTGTTCAAGTGTAAATGTCTGAATTAACTCTTTCTTTGACTACACCTGTATAAATTGCAGAGTTGCAGTGTAACTTATGGAAAGTGCTGTGATAGAAGGTTCCATTCATGGTTTAGTATTCATGAATGCTGGACTGACACAATTGAGCTCTTCCACATGGCCTTTCCAGCATCCCCTAGCCAAGGCAACACACACACACACACACATACTGTACACATACACAGTACTCTGACTTTTGTCAGCCAGGGCCTTTTTGCATACCAGGAAAACCTAACTTCTCTATTTGTATTTGAAATCACTGTGGGCCAAGTTTCCATTGCGAGAGTCCAAAACTCATCATGGCTGTGCCTTTGTGTGCTTGTTTCTCTGTCTTCTATCTACGGCTTTATTTATCCGGTATCATCCTGTTATTCTCTCACCCTCTTTATTTAGTACCATATTGTAATGTCCTGAAAACATCAACATAATCGGCTTAGCTTTAGGATTCCTCTTAGATGTGTAGCTAGCATAGTAGCCTACTACATTTGTTTTTGTCCCACAGCCCGTTGACTCTAGTCTCTACCTGGTAGACAGGTTTGGGGAGATGGGAGTGTCTGGCTCTGACTCAACCATGTCTCTTTCTCTCTGAAACTGCCTGATCATGTCACGTTCGTTAAATGACGGGTCGGACCAAGGCGCAGCGTGTTATGCATACATGTTGATTATAACGAATAAACACAACGACAAAACAACAAACTAAACGAACCGTGAAGTCCAAGGTAGACACAAACAACATACCTTACACGGAACAAGATCCCACAACCCACTAGTGCCAATAGGCGGCCTAAGTATGGTCCCCAATCAGAGACAACGAACGACAGCTGCCTCTGATTGGGAACCACACTGGCCAACATAGAACCATACATACTAGATCATAGCACATACACAACAAAGAATATACACACCCTGACTCAACATATAAGAGTCCCCTGAGTCAGGGCGTGAGAGATCATTTCATAATAATGGTGTACTGTGAGCTCCTACTTCTCAGATACATCTCAAAGGTACTGTACCCTTCCTTCTGTATCTAAATATTTGAGTATAGTTACAGTGGGGAGAACAAGTATTTGATACACTGCCGATTTTGCAGGTTTTCCTACTTACAAAGCATGTAGAGGTCTGTAATTTTTTATCATAGGTACATTTACATTTACATTTTAGTCATTTAGCAGACGCTCTTATCCAGAGCGACTTACAGTTAGTGCATACAATTTTTCATACTGGCCCCCCGTGGGAATCGAACCCACAACCCTGGCGTTGCAAATGCCATGCTCTACCAACTGAGCTACATCCCTGCCGGCCATTCCCTCCCATACCCTGGACGACGCTGGGCCAATTGTGCGCCGCCCCATGGGTCTCCCGGTCGCGGCCGGCTACGACAGAGCCTGGATTCGAACCAGGATCTCTAGTGGCACAGCTAGCACTGCGATGCAGTGCCTTAGACCACTTCAACTGTGAGAGACGGAATCTAAAACAAAAATCCAGAAAATCACATTGTATGATTTTTAAGTAATTAATTTGCATTTTATTGCATGACATAAGTATTTGATACATCAGAAAAGCAGAACTTAATATTTGGTACAGAAACCTTTGTTTGCAATTACAGAGATCATACGTTTCCTGTAGGTCTTGACCAGGTTTGCACACACTGCAGCAGGGATTTTGGCCCACTCCTCCATACAGACCTTCTCCAGATCCTTCAGGTTTCGGGGGCTGTCGCTGGGCAATACGGACTTTCAGCTCCCTCCAAAGATTTTCTATTGGGTTCAGGTCTGAGACTGGCTAGGCCACTCCAGGACCTTGAGATGCTTCTTACGGAGCCACTCCTTAGTTGCCCTGGCTGTGTGTTTCGGGTCGTTGTCATGTTGGAAGACCCAGCCACGACCCATCTTCAATGCTCTTACTGAGGGAAGGAGGTTGTTGGCCAAGATCTCGCGATACATGGCCCCATCCATCCTCCCCTCAATACGGTGCAGTCGTCCTGTCCCCTTTGTAGAAAAGCATCCCCAAAGAATGATGTTTCCACCTCCATGCTTCACTGTTGGGATGGTGTTCTTGGGGTTGTACTCATCCTTCTTCTTCCTCCAAACACAGCGAGTGGAGTTTAGACCAAAAAGCTCTATTTTTGTCTCATCAGACCACATGACCTTCTACCATTCCTCCTCTGGATCATCCAGATGGTCATTGGCAAACTTCAGACGGGCCTGGACATGCGCTGGCTTGAGCAGGGGGACTTTGCGTGCGCTGCAGGATTTTAATCCATGACGGCGTAGTGTGTTACTAATGGTTTTCTTTGAGACAGTGGTCCCAGCTCTCTTCAGGTCATTGACCAGGTCCTGCCGTGTAGTTCTGGGCTGATCCCTCACCTTCCTCATGATCACTGATGCCCCACGAGGTGAGATCTTGCATGGAGCCCCAGACCGAGGGTGATTGACCGTCATCTTGAACTTCTTCCATTTTCTAATAATTGCGCCAACAGTTGTTGCCTTCTCACCAAGCTGCTTGCCTATTGTCCTGTAGCCCATCCCAGCCTTGTGCAGGTCTACAATTTTATCCCTGATGTCCTTACACAGCTCTCTGGTCTTGGCCATTGTGGAGAGGTTGGAGTCTGTTTGATTGAGTGTGTGGATAGGTGTCTTTTATACAGGTAATGAGTTCAAACAGGTGCAGTTAATACAGGTAATGAGTGGAGAACAGGAGGGCTTCTTAAAGAAAAACTAACAGGTCTGTGAGAGCCGGAATTCTTACTGGTTGGTAGGTGATCAAATACTTACAGTGGGGACAAAAAGTATTTAGTCAGCCACCAATTGTGCAAGTTCTCCCACTTAAAAAGATGAGAGAGGCCTGTAATTTTCATCATAGGTACACGTCAACTATGACAGACAAATTGAGGAAAAAAAATCCAGAAAATCACATTGTAGGATTTTTAATTGTAGACCTGCACCAGGCTGGGAAGACTGAATCTGAAATAGGTAAGCAGCTTGGTTTGAAGATATCAACTGTGGGAGCAATTATTAGGAAATGAAAGACATACAAGACCACTGATAATTTCCCTCGATCTGGGGCTCCACGCAAGATCTCACCCCGTGGGGTCAAAATGATCACAAGAACGGTGAGCAAAAATCCCAGAACCACACGCGGGGACCTAGTGAATGACCTGCAGAGAGCGGGGACCAAAGTAACAAAGCCTACCATCAGTAACACACTACGCCGCCAGGGACTCAAATCCTGCAGTGCCAGATGTGTCCCCCTGCTTAAGCCAGTACATGTCCAGGCCCGTCTGAAGTTTGCTAGAGTGCATCCAGAAGAGGATTGGGAGAATGTCATATGGTCAGATGAAACCAAAATAGAACTTTTTGGTAAAAACTCAACTCGTCGTGTTTGGAGGACAAAGAATGCTGAGTTGCATCCAAAGAACACCATACCTACTGTGAAGCATGGGGGTGGAAACATCATGCTTTGGGGCTGTTTTTCTGCAAAGGGACCAGGACGACTGATCCGTGTAAAGGAAAGAATGAATGGGGCCATGTATCGTGAGATTTTGAGTGAAAACCTCCTTCCATCAGCAAGGGCATTGAAGATGAAACGTGGCTGGGTCTTTCAGCATGACAATGATCCCAAACACACCGCCCGGGCAACGAAGGAGTGGCTTCGTAAGAAGCATTTCAAGGTCCTGGAGTGGCCTAGCCAGTCTCCAGATCTCAACCCCATAGAAAATCTTTGGAGGGAGTTGAAAGTCTGTGTTGCCCAGTGACAGCCCCAAAACATCACTGCTCTAGAGGAGATCTGCATGGAGGAATGGGCCAAAATACCAGCAACAGTGTGTGAAAACCTTGTGAAGACTTACAGAAAACGTTTGACATGTGTCATTGCCAACAAAGGGTATATAACAAAGTATTGAGAAACTTTTGTTATTGACCAAATACTTATTTTCCACCATAATTTGCAAATAAATTCATTAAAAATCCTACAATGTGATTTTCTGGATTTTTTTTTCTCAATTTGTCTGTCATAGTTGACGTGTACCTATGATGAAAATTACAGGCCTCTCTCATCTTTTTAAGTGGGAGAACATGCACAATTGGTGGCTGACTAAATACTTTTTTTCCCCACTGTATGTTGTGCAATAAAATGCAAATTAATTACTTAAAAATCATACAATGTGATTTTCTGGATTTTTGTTTTAGATTCCGTCTCTCACAGTTGAAGTGTACCTATGATAAAAATTACAGACCTCTACATGCTTTGTAAGTAGGAAAACCTGCAAAATCGGCAGTGTATCAAATACTTGTTCTCCCCACTGTACCTGAGCAGGTCATGCCTTTGATGCTGTGACAAAAGTGACAGCTTGGTTTTGACTGCATTGAAAGACACCCGACACACTGTGTGAAATGACTGAACTTTTAGGTTTCTACTGTAACCTTTGGATGGAAATCGAGAAGATGTATTCAAAGTGAAAGAAGAAAGAAATAGAAGTCTGAAGAAAAGATTGCGTTGTGTTGTTGTCACATACGAGTTCACACCACTTCATCTGCCAGCTGTCCCTGTCACCAGTAGAGACAAACAGAACATCCACATTAGGCAACTCTTCTCTCACCTACTTACTGACAGACACACCTGCATTCATTGTTTTGAAATGGACAGGGTGTAACCAGTGTTGCCATCACACCTAAGGTATGTTTTAATTGTTTTATTTAAAACATATTTGTATTTTTTAAAGCAAAAACATACATAGACAAAAACAATAGGCAACTTAACATGTTGTTGTGGCAAAGTGTTTCGCCTGTGAAAAAAGGCCCTATTCTTTGACTTTGTTGTGCTTTTTTACAAGTCACCAGCTGTTCTTTCACCCAGTCGGTACCCAGCCCCTTCCATCTGCTCTCTCTTTTACCCCTTTCACTCTTTCTTTGCCAACTCACGCTCTGCTACCCACCCTGACTCCATGCATTCTCGCTCACCCTGTCCACATGCCCTTGTTTAGGGGAGACTGAGGGAATAATCTATGATTACGATATCAGCTCATTGAGACAGAACTGTTAAGGGGGCAGGGGCCGATAAAGGCCATTGGATATAGTAAAGAGAGTGGAGAGATTTACGTGGCAGCTAATGACGCTTTCCAGGGGCCCTTGGCATTGACAGCGACACAAGACCCACGAGGTGTGTTGGCAGGGTGCCAAGCCAAACTGCTTTTGCGTTAGCCTATAGCGAGCCAATAACGAGGGCATTACAATGACAAAGCCATGTCGTCGCGGGAAATCCCAGAATAGAGTTCTCATTTCGGTGCGGAGCCCCCTCAGAAATAGACCACAGAAACTGTATAGTCAGTTAGTGACGCGCTCTCGAGTTCACACAGTTGCGCTTTCACACCAACTTTGTGTCGGTCAGTGTGCCCGCCTCTAACATGCATTCCATTTCACCTGTTGACGCCGAGAGCTCACTGCGATCTGTCATTTACACTGGGAGTTATTTGAAAGGTATTTGAAAAGATTGAATCAAACCAGAGACAAGAGAGAGAGAGGAGAATATAGACATCAAAGCTCTTCAGACGGGATACGACAGCAAACAGAAACTCTGAAAGTTCTCTGGATATAGTTCGTATGATTGAAAGCGAAAGCGTGCGCCGGTCCAAACCTATCACTTCTTTATTTAGTCACTCTGTTTTTATGAGCGTCTATTTTCTTCAAATTCAGGAACAACACTACACATTTCCCCCCAACAAGAACGCCTTTGAAGAGAGGACGGCATATTCTCAGGTAAGGCATGAGTTCTTTGTTTCTGTTCTGTGTCGCTGTAGTTTGATACATTGTATCTGGTGAATGATCGCGATTTGATAATAAGACTAGGATTCTTTTTATTACACAGTAGCTACCTACAGTGTTAATGACCTACTTAAAGTGGTCGTCTGTTTATTAATGGACTTCATTGGTGTCATGGGAAGGGATGATGTCAAATTGAACTTGACCGAGCATGTAAATAAATGGAACACAATCTCTATTATTATGTTTACAGAATGCCAGTAGACTACTGTAGCCTACTTTCTAAACTATTTATATAAATAAACTATAGGTCTATGCCATTCATAAAAAATGGACTATATTAAATAATACATCTATCATTAGGCTATTCATTCACACTAAGCCAAAGAGCCTACTTAAAAAAACGATTCATGCAAAAAGTGTACAACTTTTTTGGGGGTTTAGTCGTTTTTAAATGTCGGAATGCTTTGTTGTATGATGATGAACATCCAGATACTCAAGATTCTATGACTACATGCTCAACATTCTATTTGATTACCCAATATTTGGGACTTTTTGCTTGAGCATAAGTAGCTAGATGGGCTAAAATTGTCCTCAGGCCTGTAGCTTTTCAATGTGTAATTTTCACATTGAAACAATGAGGACCATATCTGGTTCTAATCCAAATATGTTATTTCTTAATGTCCCAAACCTCCTGTCCCAGGGCAGTGTTCTCCTCAGTTTATGTAAACTCACATTTGTTTACCAGACTCTTCTGATATCTGTTGTTTATGATGGTTTATCACTTCCATCAGCACATAGTGTATACAAAGGAGAGGGGGAGAGAAAAGATTGCCTGGGAGGGTAGCCATCAGGGGAGTCCAGAGCACATATCTCTCTTCTGTGTTCAATCTCTCCTTCTTTATTTTTCTCTCACGCCCCTTTTTTGGCTGCACTTGTACAGCTCTATATCTGAGACCTAGCCTGTCATTAATGAGTCGTGATTTCGCTGACCTCAGAACGGAGAGATTTGCTCAGCCCACTGGAATCTCTGCTAATGTTGTTCAACTAGCAAATATTCAAAGTCTGTGTTATTAGTGGTGTCTTCGGACCATTCCAGTCAGTTTTGCAGTGTTGTAATATGCACAAGTCACGTTTGCGTGAATTATTCTATTAATGCAGTGGTATCATAGTGTGATAATCTACTTTATTGGAGAAACAATTAGGCCTATAGGGTAACTTACTTGGTAATTAACTTACAGGAAATATAACTAATCATCCTCCCTAACAATCAATGATCCTAGCTTGTATTTTAATCTTCAACCTTTTGGTCCCCTAAAAACAACAACAAATGTATTCCCCAACAGTAGCCAGTTGGCTCAGCTACAGTATCATTCTAGGAGTCTAACAATAGGCCTATCCTCCCTCACACCTAGATGACAGTCAGTCATGATATCTCACCTCTCATCTGACAGACAGACGTCATACAGAGCTGTCCAGCCTTGGTTGTATTCATTAGTTACCAAACTGAAAAGAACTGACTGAAATGGGGAGGACTTATCCAATAAGAAACGCTCATGTTTGTTTTTAAAACGTGTTTGGGTGCCTTAATGAATACGACCCTGGTTCCTCTCACACGCTCTTCCTGCTCAGGCCCCAGTGTGGTGATGACAGTTTCCTCTCTCAGCCCATAGCCTTCCATAGGCTATGGTGATAGTCCCCCTGTATATCTCAGTGGGCTCTGTCATAGCTCTGAGGTCATACAGCTGAGGCTGGTCACCAGGCATTCCTGGGAACCTGATGTGTCAGGACACAGTGTGGTGATGACAGCTTCCTGATAGCCCTCCATAGACCACCGTAGCCCTCCATATACCACCATAGCCTTGCTAAGTGGGCTCTGAGGTCACACAGCTGAGACTGGTATGGTCACTACCCACTGGGCATACACTGGTTGAATCAACGTTGTTTCCACATTTAATTGAAATTACGTTGAACCAACGTGGAATAGATGTTGAATTGATGTCTGTGCCCAGTGGGTAGGGTCCAAAAGGGCACCATATTCCCTATATGATACTCTACTTTTGACCAGGTCAAAGGTGACCATAGGGAATAGGATGTCATTTCTGACATGCCTATTATATAGTGCACTACTTTTGACCTGGGCCATGGTCGAAAGTAGTACACTATATAGGAAATAGGGTGCCATTTTGGACACAGCCTGGGTATTCCGGGGCACCTGATCTGTTAGATGTCACAATGTGCTTGTGGCTAACAGGTCAGGTGGGAGTTGGATAGTTCAGTTGTAATCCTCAGGAGAGTACTAGAGAGCTGAGCGATACAGTAACTGTATTTTATGGAAATGTCCTTTATTGTTACAGTTGACCGCTATTGACATTGTGTGCAAGCCCATTGTGAGGCTGGCAGACTGGACAGACTAGTGGGTTTGAATGGAGCACAAACTCATCCTAAGCAGGATGTTGATTACATAGTTATCCCTCAATATGCAGAATGGCATACATGGATGACAGTAAGTTTCCTTTTTTAAGTCTTCAGGACTCAACGAAGAGAGACACTTTAGCTACTTGAACTGCTAGTGGGTTATGTATGTGACATTGTAACACCTGATGCCTTTTCCGAGGATAGTGCAGCAAAGGGCTCACCAATGCAGAAAAGACAGGTGTTTTTATGTTTCTCAGGTGAGAGCAGCTCTTGCTCAATATCAGCCAGACAAAGGTTAAAGGTACAGTCCATACATTGGATTTTCATCCCAAAATGCTCTGGAGGACTGAGGGGGGATGTGTTTGCTAGTGTACCCTTCTTAAAAAACAAAGAATAAGACAAATATGACCAAACGTACAAAGAATATACTTCTTGGTGTAAATGTTTGTGTTTATACTTGGTCTGGCCACCAGGGACAGAGTGAGTGTGGACTGTCCCTTTGATTGAATGGCAGGACCAGGTCAACCCCTAGATGGGCAGTTGTGTTGTGTGTATAACATGTTTCCCTGGTGTCCTTGCATTGAGCACATAGTGAAAACAAACCCTCTGCATTCAGGCACGCATACGGCATGCCAAAGTTAAGTATTTTGTTACATACGTTTGATGCGCAATATAGCCTAGCTCTTGTCAGTTGTTTTGATTGTAAATGTACATATGGTTTTGAATAGGCTACAAGTGCTTATCCTGCTATTTATTTGTAATTTCTCCATACAATTCAATTGGGGAACTCTGGTCACAGTCAGTGTGACTCTGTGAGAGACAGGCACATGCCCCTTTGCCCTTCCAGTCTTGAAAGTGGCCGGTTGTTTTGGGTAAAACATTTTTTGTCGCTGTTGTTCTGAACCCACTGCCTGCAAGTCGTCGTTAAATTCGCGTTAAATATGTGTCATTTAATTAGCCACTAAGATGTTGCCATCTATTGCTTTTATGTAACTAAATAATCCAAGTCATAATTGCCCTTTTTTTTGTTTGTGCACCAGCCCCCCAAAAGGTTTGCACACGGCCCTGGTGAGAGATGATGTTATTGTAGCAGTACTGCTGTATTCTGCTGTCACTGAGTTTGACAAATGATCCACAATGTTCCATGAACATTCCAACAACATTCCAACACAAGACAATTATCTTGGATATTATGGTACCAAAATGGCCACCATCAAATGATCAAACAGAGTTTGTTGAACTGTATATCTATGACTGTGGCTGCAGCCTGTCCTCTTCAGATAGATACTGCTGATAGGCCAACACATGAGCGTTGTCACCCAGTAAGGGGGTTGATGATGATTCCATCAGCTGAAGTTTAACTGGATCCAAACCTGACCTCAAGTGGTCAAAGGAGATAGAGGAAGAGAACATTGGCTCGTACACACACACACACACACACACACACACACACACACACACACACACCAATCAGTATCCTATGGCTGCTAGCAATAATTGCCCCTCAGGGATGAATAAAGTAGATTGAATTTAATTTAATCACAGTCCTGTAATCCTGTCAACACAGGTGGGTAAAGAGTGAACAGACTTCCACTTATTTAGATATGGATGCATATTACTAACTGCAATGAATGAACTCCAATTCTGTACTTTCTCTTTCTCTCACTTTTTCTGTGTGTTGGTAGTAAGGATTGTGGAATCTAAATATTGTGGAATCCTTGCTTCTGTTCATGTACGATCGATAACTGTTGAGAGAGCGTGTTTGTTCTTGTGTGTGTGTAATGCATGTGTGTGTACTAGGGGTATGACACTTCAACTGTTGCTGATTATTGCTGAGTCGAGGGGAAAGATTAGCACTGCAGTGTGAGAGAGTGAGTGTGTCTTCTGGCCTCGGACTTGAGAGTTATGCATTGTGTCACCTCCGGATAGGACAGCAGTTGTATAACACACACTAGAGCTGGGGCGATAAACTGAAAATGATCGACACGACCATACCGACCATGCTGATATTCTTCATTACGTTAATTAGCCTATACTAGAGAAATGTGAAGTTTTGAAAATAAATACGCTTTGTTAATATGGGTGATTGTTAATGGGATAGGTGATGGCTACAACAATCAAACTAGTAGTAGTAGTTTAAAGGGTAATAAAACAAAATGTGGTGCACATTAATGTTAGAAACGTATCATTCTATTTATCATTATCGCATCAATTCAAGTAATTTAGCGCAGCTGGATCGCCCAGCTCTAACTAACACACCCACACACTCCTTGGGACTGCCTCTGTTTATTCCTCTCGATTATCTCTCCTGCCACTCCTCTGCAATCAAGACCTATTAGCAGCACATTAGAAATAAAAAAACATCAGCTTAATCTTCCTCTCTATCATATCTTATCCCTTTCCCCTTAATTCTGTCCCTTTCTACTCACTTTCTTTTCTATCCTTTTAAGTTAGTCTCTTTGTGTTCCCTCCCTCCCTCCCTCCCTCCCTCCCTCCCTCCCTCCCTCCCTCCCTCCCTCCCTCCCTCCCTCCCTCTCCTCTGTATTCTTGTCCATGGGCCCTGGTCAAAAGTAGGCAATAGGGTGCAATTACAGACTCAACCCTAATGTGTTTGTTTAGCCTATGTTTGTTGCTTTTGAATAACATCTGTGTTGACATGAAAGAATGGACTTTACTCCTGTATGGCTCTTTCTCCAACGCTACAGTCTCTTACTGTTGATAGTGTATCTCAACTGGATAATGCAAACGTCCATTTGGGTCATATGGATCTGAGTCAGTCTTAGTTTAAACAAAGCTCTCTCACCAGCATTCACTCAAATTTTGCCCTCTTGCCAAAGCATGACCTCCATATGGTGCCATTTACATTTAATATCTACATTTATGGTATGTAAGTAATACACGCACGCGCACGCACACACAATTAAAAACACACATAATTAAAAACACAGTATATACATAGTTAATGCATGCAGCCATGCACTATTCTTCAATAAACAACATAGTATTGTATGTCTGTGTACAGCTCTGTGAAGTTGTATACTACATACCCAGAATGTTTACCATCTCCTCACTGGAAATATGACACTGGCCTCTGACATTTTAGAACCCACTTCCTCCCCCTACTTGTCTCCTCTCCTCCTCCACTCTCTGTCCCTCTCTCTCTCCCCTCCGCTGTCTGTCTCTGTGTCAGTGTGCCAGTCTGTGTTTGGAAGCCCTCGCTCATATCAGATTTGTATATTTATCTCCATGCCTCCAGGCCCCATCGCCTAATAAGGCCTGTTGAGAGAGAGAGAGAGAGAGAGAGAGAGAGACAGAGACAGAGACAGAGACAGAGACAGAGACAGAGACAGAGACAGAGAGAGAGAGAGAGAGAGAGAGAGAGAGAGAGAGAGAGAGAGAGAGAGAGAGAGAGAGAGAGAGAGAGAGAGAGAGAGAGAGAGAGAGAGAGAGAGAGAGAGAGAGAGAGAGAGAGAGAGAGAGAGAGAGAGAGAGAGAGAGAGAGAGAGAGAGAGAGAGAGAGAGAGAGAGAGAGAGAGAGAGAGAGAGAGAGAGAGAGAGAGAGAGAGAGAGAGAGAGAGAGAGAGAGAGAGAGAGAGAGAGAGAGAGAGAGAGAGAGAGAGAGAGAGAGAGAGAGAGAGAGAGAGAGAGAGAGAGAGAGAGAGAGAGAGAGAGAGAGAGAGAGACCACATTTCAATACATTACCATACTAAACAGGCTGGCGGCGGGGTGTGAACAATGCGATTCCAGACTATTTTCCCGTGAGTGTGTAAACTCGGTTTGCTCGGTCGGTACATTATATTTGCTGCTATTTTACTACTGATTACACTTGCATGAGCAAGTAACATAAAGACATTAAATAACCTAGTTATTGCTGAGAATTCTCCATCCCAGACCTCACCAGTGATGCATTTCGTTCATAATGTGGTTTTGTGTTGTGTGGGAGCAGTGTATAGTACTATGTACAGTGAGTATAGTACTTCAAAGGTGAATCCCCTTGTTTCTATGTATATCTGTGTATGGTTATTGTAAGACCACATCATTGCACTGACTCAAATTTGTGTGCCATGCTTCACCACAATGCACTTCAAAAGCTGGGAGGTGAATAGGCATTGTTTACTGTACAGGACCCTCTGTACATACAGTGAGGGAAAAACGTATTTGATCCCCTGCTGATTTTGTACGTTTGCCCACTGACAAAGACATGATCAGTCTATAATTTTAATGGTAGGTTTATTTGAACAGTGAGATACAGAATAACTACAAAAAAATCCAGAAAAACGCGTGTAAAAAATGTTATAAATTGATTTGCATTTTAATGAGGGAAATAAGTATTTGACCCCTCTGCAAAACATGACTTAGTACTTGGTGGCAAAACCCTTGTTGGCAATCACAGAGGTCAGACATTTCTTGTAGTTGGCCACCAGGTATGCACACATCTCAGGAGGGATTTTGTTCCACTCCTCTTTGCAGATCTTCTCCAAGTCATTAAGGTTTCGAGGCTGACGTTTGGCAACTCGAACCTTCAGCTCCCTCCACAGATTTTCTATGGGATTAAGGTCTGGAGAGTGGCTAGGCCACTCCGGGACCTTAATGTGCTCCTTCGTGAGCCACTCCTTTGTTGCCTTGGCCGTGTGTTTTGGTCATTGTCATGCTGGAATACCCATCCATGACCCATTGTCAATGCCCTGGCTGAGGGAAGGAGGTTCTCACCCAAGATTTTACGGTACATGGCCCCGTCCTTTGATGCGGTGAAGTTGTCCTGTCCCCTTAACAGAAAAACACCCCCAAAGCATAATGTTTCCACCTCCATGTTTGACGGTGGGGATGGTGTTCTTGGGGTCATAGGCAGCATTCCTCCTCCTCCAAACACAGCGAGTTGAGTTGATGCCAAAGAGCTCGATTTTGGTCTCATCTGACCACAACACTTTCACCCAGTTCTCCTCTGAATCATTCAGATGTTCATTGGCAAACTTCAGACGGCCCTGTATATGTGCTTTCTTGAGCAGGGGGGACCTTGCGGGCGCTGCAGGATTTCAGTCCTTCACAGCGTAGTGTGTTACCAATTGTTTTCTTGGTGACTATGGTCCCAGCTGCCTTGAGATCATTGACAAGATCCTCCCGTGTAGTTCTGGGCTGATTCCTCACCGTTCTCATGATCATTGCAACTCCACGAGGTGAGATCTTGCATGGAGCCCCAGGCCGAGGGAGATTGACAGGTCTTTTGTGTTTCTTCCATTTGCGAATAATCGCACCAACTGTTGTCACCTTCTCACCAAGCTGCTTGGCGATGGTCTTTTAGCCAATTCCAGCCTTGTGTAGATCTACAATCTTGTCCCTGACATCCTTGGAGAGCTCGTTGGTCTTGGCCTTGGTGGAGAGTTTGGAATCTGATTGATTGATTGCTTCTGTGGACAGGTGTCTTTTATACAGGTAACAAGCTGAGATCTCAGCTCGTTACCTGTATAAAAGACACCTGGGAGCCAGAAATCGTTCTGATTGAGAGGGGGTCAAATACTTATTTCCCTCATTAAAATGCAAATCAATTTATAACATTTTTGACATGCGTTTTTTTCTGGATTGTTTTGTTGTTATTCTGTCTCTCACTGTTCAAATAAACCTATCATTAAAATTACAGACTGATCATTTCTTTGTCAGTGGGCAAACGTACAAAATCAGCAGGGGATCAAATACTTTGTTCTAACAAAAAGCCTTGTTCTAACAGTCCCTGTCCTGAAATACAAGCCCAAACCACCATCCCACATCCTGCGTTCTCTCCTCTCTTTCACTTTTTCCTGGGTGTTTTCTCCAACTGTAACAACCTTTCTGGAAGTCAGGGGGATATTTTGCTTTCAAGTGCTTAGTGCTGCTGACACACTGGTGTACTGCTCATAGTGTGGTATCCCTTCTGTGAACTGTCACCTGGTTCCTTTAGCTCTTAACCATGCGGTGTTTTGAATTACCACTATATTCAGAGTCCTTGCTATCCGGAATCCTTGGGACGTCCCAACTCTGACGTTACCCCATTGAAGTTGACATTTAAAATTGGTAAGGGTTAAGGTTAGGTTTAGGTAAGGGTTATTGTTAAGGTTAGGGTAAGGGTACTGGTTAGGGTTTACGGTAGGGACGTCCCAAGGATCCCGGATAACACTAACCCTATTCAGTCTAGTCATGTTAATGAAGGCCCCCTATACGGTACCTCTCAACATCCCTCCTCCCCTTCTATCCTACAGAAATGCCCCTTCACAATATGGACACCCCGAGAAGCCGATGGGAGCATGGCTTGCGGCCGCCGTGGGTCACCCGATTGGCTGGAGGGCAAAGCCCCGCCTCTTCGGGGACGGAGTCGGACACAGAGAGCAGCAGCACAGAGAGTGAGAGGGTAAGGAGGAGTGGGTCTCACTTTAACTTGCGTCAGGTGGTTGGTTGTTTATACTGGTAATGTGGTCAGAGTCAGATGCTGCTATCCAAAGCGACTCAACATATACATCAGTGTATGTGTCCAACGCTGGAATTGAACCGATAACTTTGGTGCCGCAGTCATCGCACTCTAACCAACTGAGCCAACGGAAGGACTTTTAGATCCAGGTTGAGTCTCTTTTAAATCGTCTGCGTGTGTTTCTTCTCCACCCCTCAGTCTCCAGCCAAACGTTTAGAGGCTGGGTCAGCGAGGATCCTACCGTTGCCCTCCATGCTGCAACAGCGAATCACAGAGATCGACCAGCAGAGGGAGGAGCTAAAGATAGAGGCGAGACACTGATGGAGTCATGAATGAACCAAGTTAAACCCTCAAGGGCCTGATTGTGTCTTATATCAAACCATTTTTATGAAGAGTGGTGGCTTGTTCAGTAAATGTATCTGATGAAGTCTGATTAGGCACATTCTGCATCCTTCATTGTGGGACTAACATCTATTTTTCTCTCTCTCTCTCTCTCTCTCTCTCTCTCTCTCTCGCTCTCTCTCTCCTGTCTGCCACTCCAGCTGCAGCTGGAGATAGCCCTATTGGAGGGGGAGCTGCAGGAGGAGCGGAAGGAGCTGCACAGACACACGCTGTATCTACAGACACTGCAGGAGGAGGAGGAGGGCAGGCACAAGGAGACACACAGACAGAAGGTCAGTAGCACTGTACACATAAGGAGCCAGACAGACAGACAGACAGACAGACAGGCGGTTAGCGGTACACAGACAGAGCTCCATTCTCTACCATCCAAAGCATACTGTCTTCAGGCTGTATGTTTGAATCTCATGGTTTGGGACTCGAGAGTGATATGGCCTGAATAAGAGTAGCTATGGTAGTGAGGTAGATACTGAGTTGCTCCATGTGACACTTTACACTATAGGCCTAAGCTATGTAATATTGCAATGATCTTACAAACAGATGGATCTTTATATAAAGAAATGACTGTTTCCTCTCTCATCCCTCATCCTCCTCTTTTCTCTCTCTCTCTGTAGGAGCGAGCCAGTCTGGAGGTGGAGAGGGCCCGGGTTGAGGAGCTCAGGAGGAGGTTGGAGAAGAAGGAGACACTGATCCCCAGTCAGCCAGAGGGCCAGAGAGAGCAGCTACTGATCCAACTACAACAGGTTATTTACTGATCCAGGAACAGTGCACTGACTGGGGTGGTATTCATTAAGGCACGCAATGTTTTAAAACATTTTGCAAAACAAAAAGAAAATGAGCGCTTCTTAAGTCCAGGTTGTCCCTACCTGTTTCAATCCGTTTTCTTCCGTTTGGTACCTTATGAATAGTACCCAGCTAACTGATATTATGCCTTGCCACTAGACTGCGTGTAAAAGAGAATGCACTGCCTGTTTGTCTGTCTAGATGTAGTGGGGGTCGTTCACAGTTAGCAGCCTGGCAGAGTGGCATCACCTGCCCTGAGACCTGAAGTGAAGTCAACTTTGTGCAGTGGAGAGCTAGCTTTTGGTCTACATTTTACATTGACATTTTAGTCATTTAGCAGACGCTCTTATCCAGAGCGACTTACAGTTAGTGAATACATATTTATTTTCTTTTCTTTTTGAAATTTTTCATTTTTTGTCTTTTTTTTTTTTTTTTATACTGGCCCCCCGTGGGAATCGAACCCACAACCCTGGCGTTGCAAACGCCATGCTCTATCAACTGAGCTACATCCCTGCCGGCCATTCCCTCCCCTACCCTGGACGACGCTGGGCCAATTGTGCGCCGCCCATGAGTCTCCCGGTCGCGGCCGGCTGCGACAGAGCCTGGATTCGAACCAGGATCTCTAGTGGCACAGTTAGCACTGCGATGCAGTGCCTTAGACCACTGCGCCACTCAGGAGGTAGCCTCATATACAGTTCAATTCAGGTGCTGGTGACAGCATGGTCTCAAACTGCCTCTGGTTGGAACCCATTTAACATCATGTGTTCTAATTCTAATCTCTCTGGTCATGGTTATGAAGGAGTGCATGAGAACTCAAGGGGAAAGAAGAGGAAAGAGTGCACGAGGACATGAAGAAGAAGATACAGTATAACAAACAACATCGCCATAGAACATAACCCTAGCCACATTCACAACGCACTGCCTTGGGACATGACAGCTAGCTAAGCTTGCCTCAGGGGCACAAAGACATAGTTCCGTGCTATTTGTGTTAAGTTACTGTGTGTTCTTTCTTGTCGGCGGTACTAGTTATCTTTGTAGTACCGCTTCTACCTGATATGTCAAAGTGTCCGAGAGGTATCTGAGACAGACAGGCAGGCAGACAGAGGGTTCATTGTGCATTTTGTCAGTGACACTGTCATGGTGTGTCATTCTGATGACAGAGGGTGTGTCCCACATGGCACCCTATTCCCTATATAGTGCACTACTTTTAACAAGATCCCTATGGGCCCTGGTCAAAAGTAGTGTACTATATAGAGAATAGGATGGCCTTTGGGACACAAGTTAGAGACCTAGGACTTGGTTTATGGTCTGTGTTTAATGAATGGTCTTGAATGGAGTGGTCGGACCAGTTGTTTTTGTTTTAGCGTTCTGAGCCACAGGCTCTTTCTGTACTAATCGACAGCTTTCTTCCATTTTCTGTTTGTTCCTCTCCTTCTGCATCTTTCTTTCATCACTTTCTCTCTCTGCATCCTTCATCACGCTCTCTTTTTCCCTTCATCTCACTCTGTTCCATCTCTCTTTCCCTCCATCTCTCTCTCTCTCCCTCCATCCCTCTCTCTTTCTCTCTCTCTGTTCATCTCTCTCCCTCCGTCCCGCTCTCTTTCTCTCTCTCTCTGTTAATCTCTCTCTCTCCCTCCATCCCTCTCTCTTTCTCTCTCTCTGTTCATCTCTCTCTCTCCCTCCATCCCGCTCTCTTTCTCTCTCTCTGTTCATCTCTCTTTCCCTTCATCCCTCTCTCTCTCCTCCAGGAGAAAGAGATGGTGGATACAGCCTGCCGGGTGTTCGAGGACTGGGAATTCCGTGTCATGGAGAGTGAGGCCGGAGTAGAGGAGGAGGAGAGCGAAGGAAAGATAGAAGAGAAGGAGAGAGGGAACGAGGAAGATAAGGAGAAGGAGATCTCATGCCAAAAGCATGCTGTCAACTCAGCGCAGGTAAGCCAGGGTCGACAGATAAGAAGACAACAACATTTCCGAGAATCTCACAGCTCCAAGCTGGTTCTGCTAGTTTGGTTAGAAGCTTATCCCCTGTCATGTGATATAAGTCACTGTTTACACTTCCTGAGTGATGCTGGACTAACCACCATTCAGGTTTCCCTTGAGTATTCTCTCCTTAGACCTCATTCAGGGTAGGATTCATTAAGGCACAATGTAGCAAAATGTTTTGCAACAGAAAATTAAAACAAGCTTTTCTTATTGGAGAAGTTCAGGTAGTCCCTCATTGCTTAAAACTGTTTGGTGCCAAATTAATACACCACAGATTCGCTCTAAATGCACCCCTCCTCTCCCCCCACTCTGTTCCCCCAACGGTATAGTCACTCTCTGTTTGGTAACGGCTCCTCACAAGTAACCCCCCTCCCCCCATCCTCCTCCTCTCAAACGGTGACATGAGCGTGAACTCTCCCTTCTCCTCACACTCTACGGCATCACCCTCCACTGTCACGTGACTGCCCAAACAAGTTAGGTAATTGCATCAGAGGCCGCTGTCGGAGGGAGGGAGGGAGAAAAGAGAGAGAGAAAGTGGAGAAAGATGTATAGATGAAGGGAGAGCTGGTCAATTGAGGAAATGGAGGAGGAAGGAGAGGGACTAAAAGTAGAGAATGGAGAGAGAAGGTAAGAGGTATGGTGAGAGTGGGGGGAGGGGTTAAAGGATCAAAGGAAGGATTGTAGCGTGAGGGAGAGAGAAGAAAGAAAGAGGATAAATGTAGGATATCATGTGAAGAGGTGGGAGAATAGAGCGAGAGAGATGAAACAAGTGATAGTGACGGAAAGAGGGGAGGAGAGCGTGAGTGAGAGAGAGAGAGTTGATTCAGCTGCACTGTGGCCTTGCTTGGGTTGACAGCATATCACTATACCATCTCTCTCTCGCTCTCTCTGTCTCTCTCTCTTTCTCTATCCCCTCCTCTCTGACATATTTACTGTGCTGAGCTGACATCACTAATTCTTTCTTCCCTGTCATCTCTCACTCCTCTCCTCTGTCATATTCATCCCTCATCTCCTCTCATAACTCAAATGGATGTTGGAAGGTGTGCCATTGAACATACCTAGAGTAACTGACTATTGACATAAGACATGAGACATAAGATACTGTGTATATTTAAAACAACAACTCTATGATAATAACAGCAACAATATCTGTCTAACATGCCACTGAACATACAGTACATGAATTACAGGAGACAGAATGATGCGATGTTTAATATTAAGTGCCTGACATTTCATTCGTTTATTTTTTTCTTTATTCATTGATTTCTTCAGGAGCGAGTCGAGCAGCTTGAGAAGCAGTTGAAGGAGATGGAGACGGAGAAGGATAGAGAGATGAACGCCTTCAGGAAGGAGAGGAGAGAATTGCTTCACACCACTCAAAGGGTATTAAGGGAACAGAGACAGCAAAATGTCAGAACTTTAACTTTATTTATTGATTATTTGTCAGGGAAATTATTATTATGTCTTATATTCCCCCAGTGGCTCAATTATGATAAATATGATACATTAAATTAAGTGTCTGAAGTCCCCGCTTGTGCCATCAAACCCCTGCATCTTATCCAGAACACTGCAGCCCGCCTAGTTTTGAACCTTCCCCAGTTCTCTCATGTCACCCTACTGATCTACTGACAGCTACGTTATTGAGGAAAAATGTACTTTCTATGCCTGGGATATGTGGTTGTCCCACCTAGCTATCTTAAGATGAATGCACAAACTGCGTCTGCTAAATGACTAAAATATAAAATGTAAATGAAGTCCTTGGAAGCTAGATAAGAATGTCCATTGTTGCCAGTGTTTTTATTCAATAATCATAATGGTTGTCTGAAGCGCCAAAGTGTGTGATTTGTCAACTCCCTGCTTGGACAGTGATATGGTTTGTTATTGGACCAATGACATGCCTTTGATTAGAATTATGACAGGGCAAGTTGAAAAGGGGGAGGAGACTAGTTAGAGACAGGGAAAGAGCACAACTGAACATAGAGGGTGAGCGAGACACAGAGAGAGAGAGAGGCATGACTGAAGAAAGATAGGGAGGGAGGGAAGAAACAGAGGGAAGGGAAAAGCAGAACAGGGGAGGGTGACTATGAGGGAGAGAGAGAAATAAGCTGAGATAACTTAAAAGCGTCGCAACAACACCGGTAAGCTGAGAGACACCACAAATCAAATCTGCATGCATCAAGTCTGTTTAGATTGGGTTAATCAGAGACGGCATTTAATACAGGCAAAGTGTGTCAGTTAATACTAGGACGAGAGAGGGAGCGAGGGAGTGGCAGATAGGGGGAGAAAGGAAGGACAGACTGTGTGTTTCTGTATGACTGTGTGTGAATGCAATATGACTTTGTATGACATGCTAGTGTACTCATATGGGTAGTAGTCACAAATAAGAAGAGATGGAAGTGTTTTTGGCAGACATACATTGATTTCATTGCTCATCCAGCCACGAGAGAGAGAGGGACTAAAAGAGAGAGAGACTAAGAGAGAGAGAGACTGAGACGGGTTAACAGAGAATGCATGCCACTTCTGAATTGCTCATGTGTCTGAGTCAGGGAGAAGGGGAGGGAGGGAGGGAGGGAGGGAAAGAGAGATATAGTGAGAGGGAGATAATGTTTAACTCATTAGGGTGGTTCCTGAGAGCTAGCTTGTGTTTTCCATTCTCAGTGAGGTGCAGAATGTCTTTTACAACTTGTTACACTCCCACTATGTAATTTCATTATGTGTTATGGCTAAATGTTGACACAAACGTCTTAGTGTGTCGTGTGGTCATCCAAGTCTTATGACTTACGGTCTGTCCTACCTAACTGACATATCGAGGTCAGTATAACAACATTCACTTGTCTCTTTTTCACTCTCCTCTTCACGGCTGAGTTTATGTCATAACCGGTCATATAATGTTCATACTCCCATCTCTTATCAGGTCTTGAAAGAGAAGAAGCTGCTCACTGATTGGTCCAACATCCCCAGCTCGGTCCCTTGCATGATGTCACTCTCGCCGCTGACCATTCACAAGTCACCTCAGGTATGTTGCCGTGTCAATGATCATGTTTGCCAGTTGTATGTGACACATACATAGACACTGATTTGATTCACTTGTTGTTTTTCTCCCAGTAATGTACAGAAATACAAACTCACAGTGTTATTCCCTAACTTCAGGAACAAGCCAAAGAATCCGTCAGTTTGCCCCGGAGACGGAGCTCGCACCGCAACAACAAGCTCGCCGATAGGCCGGTCTCGGCACAAGGTGAGCTATGATTGGTGTTTAATTATGAATTCCTTTGTGTTTTTCATTTGCTTTACCTCAAATCATTTTTACATGGAAGAATATTTGCTTTCTCTTTCTCTTTGATCTGCTCCTCTGTCTTTGTCTGTATATTTGTTTAGTTCCACCCCATCTCTCTCTTTATCTCTCTCTCTCTCTCTCTCTCTCTCTCTCTCTCTCTCTCTCTCTCTCTCTCTCTCTCTCTCTCTCTCTCTCTGTGTCTCTTTCTCTGTCTCTCTCTCTCTCTCCTGCCTTTTCAGTTAGTTCTAAGGCATGTCAGTAGCAGATGTAGCTGTGTGTTATTACCATGTCGTGAGCAGGATATAGCTGTATGAACTGGATGAGCCAGTGGGGCTACTAGTCTATGGCTGTTCTTTAGAAATTCTGTTCAGTTTGTTTGCTCCGCTGCTGCCTAAATCCCATTTCCAGGATCTCTGTCTAACCCACTGTGTGTGTGTGTGTGTGTGTGTGTGTGTGTGTGTGTGTGTGTGTGTGTGTGTGTGTGTGCGAGCTGTCATCCATTCTCTCCCTCTATTTTCTCTCCTCTGCTCTCTCCATTCTCTCCTCCTTTCTCATTCTCTCCTTGCCCTGTCTCTTATATAATATAATAAGTGTGTGCTGTTTTTGTGTCCCTCTCTCTCTCTCTCTCTCTCTCTCTCTCTGTCTCGCCCTCTCTCTCTCTCTCTCTCTCTCTCTCTCTCTCTCTCTCTCTCTCTCTCTCTCTCTCTCTCTCTCTCTCTCTCTCTCTCTTTCACAGGGCTGGTGAGAATGGTACCTGACAGTCCGAGCCCAGAGCGCTTCACTTCCCCCCTCCCCTCCCACCGGCACAGCAACGGGCACAGCAACGGGCACAGACCTGGGCCCAGCAATGGCAGTAGTCTCCTCACGCCCTGTAACAGTGCTAGTAGCTCCCGTGCTGCCAGGTCAGTGGAGGGGAAAAAACGTCTAAAGTCACAAAGTTTGTTAAAGGAACATGTTAGTGCGACTGTATTGTAAGTGAATAAGAGGAGGTATCTGATTGGCTGTCAGGAGGAGAGGGAAGGGATTGTGTGATTGGGTCAGAGTGGCGATATAGTTGAAGTGAGGTGGCGTGTGATAAACTGGTTAGGTGAGTTTGCTAGGTGTGTGTGAGTGAAAGTTACATGCTGCTCTCAGTCTGTGTGTGCATGTGTCTGTATGTTTGTACGTCTGTGTCTGCGTCTCTGACGACAATAATGTGAGAGGTGGACTCTGCTGACATGTATTTTTTCTTCTCTCTCCAGCCCGAGTCTGGGACTGGTAAACCTGGTGGAGATTGAGAGGAGACTGAGGGAGGCCAAGGCAGAGAGAGAGCGGCTTCTCAAAGAGAGGGTGAGTCACCACCACTAACATCCCTAATCACTTCAGACACACAGCATTAGACATGCCGGGTCATATTCATTAGGGAACACCGTAACAAAGTGTTTAAAGATGTTTGTTTATTATTGGACGGTTAATTCAGGTAGTCCCTCCCTGTTTCAGTCAGTTTTCTTCTGTTTGTTGCTTAATGAACACAACTCTGTTGTGTGACCACTGACTGATTACCATAGAGAATTAACATGACCACCAGAAGAAAACAGACTGTGATGGAAGAACCCTTAATAGAAAACAAACAAAACTGAACTATGTCATCACTACTGTGTGTCTCCAACACCAAGGAAATACACTCCCCTGTGTATTTATTTGGACAGTGAAGCTAAAACTTGTTTTATATGATGTGTCAGTACAGAATTTCACCTTTTTATTTTAGTGTATTTTCATACATATCTGTTTTACCGTTTAGAAATGAATGCACTTTGTGTCTAGTGCCCCCATTTTGAAAGTGTCATAACTATTTGGACAAATTCACATATAGTGTATTAAATGTAGTCAAAAGTTTAGTATTTGGTCCCATATTCCTAGCACGCAATGACTACATCAAGCTTGTGACTCATTTGGATGCATTTGCAGGTTGCTTTGGTTGTGTTTCAGATTATGTTGTGCCCAATAGAAATGAATGGTAAATAATGTATTCTGTCATTTTGGAGTCACTTTTATTGTAAATAAGAATAGAATATGTTTCTGAACACTTCTACATTAATGTGGATGCTACCATGATTACGGATAATCATGAATGAATCGGGAATAATGATGAATGAGAAAGCTACAGATGCACAAAGATCATGCCCCCAAAACATGCTAACCTTATAAGTGAATTTGTCCAAATACTTATGACACCTTCAAATGGGGGGAGAGATGCATAAAGTGCTTAATTTCTAAACGGTAAGTCAGATATGTATGAAAATACCCTCAAATAAAAGGTGACATTCTGTACTGTCGCCTCATATAAAAAATGTCATCTCAAATCCAAAATGCTGGAGTAATGAGCCAAATTAAGTTTTAGCTTCACTGTCCAAATAAATACATAGGGGAGTGTATATGCCCCAGCCTAGATATTGTACTTAATCTTAATCCCCCTGTATGCCTCTTTCTAAAAAAGAAAAACTAATTGAAGAAGGTCTTCGAAGGGAGGCACCTTCTCCTCCAATATGATTGATAAGGACGCGAGGAGATAGGATGCAAGAAAGCGTGGAAAGGATCATTGAGATAGAGCCTGTGTGTTGATCCAGGAGGAAAGGAGGCAGGTGGTGGTGGAGGAGAGGAGGCAGAGAGGGCTGGAGGGCAGAGGAGCAGCAGAACCAGTAGAGTCCCAGACCAGGCCAGACCCTGACCCAGAGGAGCAGGCCAAAACCACCAGTCCAGTCCCCAGCTCCCCTGAGGTACGTCTGTCTGTTTGCTCTGGCTGGCTGGTTGTCAACTCTGTCAGACAGACAGACTGTCTGTCTGTCTGTCTGTCTGTCTGTCTGTCTGTCTGTCTGTCTGTCTGTCAACTCTGTCTGTCTGTCTGTCAACTCTGTCTGTCTATCTGGCTGTCTATCTGGCTGGCTGCCTGCTCTGTCTGTCTGTATTGTCTGCCTGTCTGTCTGTGTTCTCTATAGCACTATACATCCTCTGTAGCTCAATTGGTAGAGCATGGCGCTTGTAACGCCAGGGTAGTGGGTTCGATCCCCGGGACCACTCATACGTAAAAATGTATGCACACATGACTGTAAGTCGCTTTGGATAAAAGCGTCTGCTAAATGGCATATTATATATTATATTACATCCTTTATCCAACCTCTCCTTTCTCCCTGCTTATTGCTCTCTCAATCTGTCTTTCTTTCTGTCTGTCTGTCTCCTCACCTACCTTATAACGTTGATCTGTTTTATTTTGCATATTTATAGTGAAATTAAATACATTATACTCATTCTTCTTCTCAGCGCTCTCTACCTCTCTTCCTCTCTGCAAACTTTGACCTGCGGGCCCACGTGGAGTCGCTGGGTCATGGGGTGGCGAGGTGCATGGGCCTGCGTATGTCCCCACGCCGCTGTGCCGGCTTCTTGACCAAGCGAGGGGGGCGGGTCAAGACCTGGAGGAGGAGGTGGTTCCTCTTCGATATGGACCACAGGCGGCTAGCCTACTACACAGGTGAGAGGGGCTGAGAGAGAGACTGTGTGTGCTGTGTTGGGTGTTGGAGGGGGAGTATGCGTGTATAAGCCTTAATGGTAGGGCTGTTGCGGTTACATTATTACCGCCACACCGGCAGTCATAAATCATGACCACAGTAAAATTCCAATTGACCGTTGAGTCACGGTAATCTCCTGTTATGCACTCTGGACATGCTTTGGTAGTACCCAACTTGCTAACGACCATCAGGTCCGAATGGCCTGGTACTCAGGGCTCTATTGTCCCTCTAACCACTCGGACATCAATGCAAATGCAATCAAAAATCACATCAAACACTTATCATCAAAACAGTATCATGTTTTAAAACTCACCTCACTGTGATGATCAATTTTGAAGAAAGAAGTTCAACAGCAGGTTGAAACTGAGTGGAAAACATGGTCATTGTAGAAGTTGTTTCAAAGCCTAAACACAACGAAATGGACAGTCTTCTAAGGTGATGATTAATTAAAAACACCCACAAGCATATTATAGCTTATGCATACACAGGCTTATTAGCCCAAGCCAGAAAAAAAAACATAATAAAAATTATGATTGTGCAGTTATACAATACTTACCGCATATTATGCATGGCAGAAAAACATAAAACAAAACTGATTTAAGATGTCTTTGGTGCATAATTGGTTGAGCGTATACTCCAAAATTAAACAAATTTGCGTAATTGCCTTTGAGTGTGTATTGTATTAGTATGCATACTGGATGGACTGGTTACCTTATGCTATGCTCCAAAATGTCTATCCATGAGTCTGGAAGAGAATGGATAGCCCTAAGCGATGCAGTTGGTTCATTGATTGTGCAGGACGATTTTGAATAGCCTAGTAATAGGGAATTGTTTTGGGTGACATAATTAATTGGGTGACACATTACATTTAGCTATACAGAAAATCTCACCACCATGCATTTCCATCTCCTCCTCTCGCTCCTTTATTCCTTTCTCGAGCAGGCAGACGGGCTGTCAACAGTTTAATGTGAACACGTTATTGCGAACACGTTACTATCCATGTTCCGGAAAATATTTCACTTTGTTTTCCAAATTAAGCAATGGGTAGCTGCAGTAACAGGGTTGGAGAGCTCATGGCATACAGAGTTTTGGTGGCCCCGTGTAGCTCAGTTGGTAGAGCATGGCGCTTGCAATGCCAGGGTTGTGGGTTCGATTCCCACGGGGGGCCAGTATGAAAAAAAACAAGTATGCACTCACTAACTGTAAGTCGCTCTGGATAAGAGCGTCTGCTAAATGACTAAAATGTAAATGTAAATGATATCACCTGTTGCACAGCGAGAGCATGCTCCTGAACAGTTCTTGATGCTTGGAGTGAAATAAGTGTTCTTATATTTATTTCTCAGCTGCTCATATTAAGCACATGCTCCACTATATAACCGAAGTAGCTTACATGTCATCATTGAAAAACGGACCGGTGGGAAAGCATGCGGCCTCCATTCGCATTTGATAATGGGCCATTCTAATTCAAAGCTAATTTAACATATTAGTAAAGACAAGATTAAATTGAGAATAGTCTGATGGGTGAAAATATAATCACTTGATGAGAGAACAGCTGTACAGCCTGAGGCAAGGAACAGAAACGCAAGCTTTTTTAAATACTTTCTCAAATCATCAAAAGCCTATAGTCGCATCATGCAGGGGCACAACTTTGGTTTTAGAAGTGGGGGGGACATAATTTATTTTAATGATAATACTTTTTTCAGTCAGATAAACACTCCAAACAGTCTACACGACCGCTCGGAGGCGTCCGCATGGTGCTAAAGCACACAGTTGCCTCGTTTTGTATCACATTCCAATGATACAACTGTGGGGGACAAAAATGCAATTTCAGAATGTGGGGGGGCATGTCGTAGGGTAACAGTTGAGTACCCCTCGTCTATGGCATTGAGCATAGCCAGATAACATACAGTGGCTTGCGAAAGTATTCACCCCCCTTGGCATTTTTCCTATTTTGTTGCCTTACAACCTGGAATTAAATGCGGGGGTTTGTATAATTGCATAAATTGGGGGGTTTGTATAATTTGATTTTGAAGATGCAAAATATTTTCGATTGTGAAACAAACAAGAAATAAGACAAAAAAAACTGAAAACTTGAGCATGCACAACTATTCACCCCGTCAAAGTCAATACTTTGTAGAGCCACCTTTTGCAGCAATTACAGCTGCAAGTCTCTTGGGGTATGTCTCTATAAGCTTGGCACATCTAGCCACTGGGATTTTTGCCCATTCTTCAAGGCAAAACTGCTCCAGCTCCTTCAAGTTGGATGGGTTCCGCTGGTGAACAGCAATCTTTAAGTCATACCACAGATTCTCAATTGGATTGAGGTCTGGGCTTTGACTAGGCCATTCCAAGACATTTAAATGTTTTCCACCACTTGAGTGTTGCTTTAGCATTATGCTTTGGGTCATTGTCCTGCTGGAAGGTGAACCTCCATCCCAGTCTCAAATCTCTGGAAGAATGAAACAGGTTTCCCTCAAGAATTTCCCCGTATTTAGCGCCATCCATCATTCCTTCAATTCTGACCAGTTTCCCAGTCCATGCCGACGAAAAACATCCCCACAGTATGATGCTGCCACCACCATGCTTGGTGTTCTCGTGGTGATGGGTTTGCACCAGATATAGCGTTTTCCTTGATGGCCATAAAGCTCAATTTTAGTCTCATCTGACCAGAGTACCTTCTTCCATATGTTTGGGGAGTCTCCCACATGGCTTTTGGCAAACAACAAACGTGTTTGCTTATTTTTTTCTTTAAGCAATGGCTTTTTTCTGGCCACTCTTCCGTAAAGCCCAGCTCTGTGGAGTGTACGGCTTAAAGTGGTCCTACATACAGATACTCCAATCTCCGCTGTGGAGCTTTGCAGCTCCTTCAGGGTTATCTTTGGTCTCTTTGTTGCCTCTCTGATTAATGCCCTCCTTGCCTGGTCCGTGAATTTTGGTGGGCGGCCCTCTCTTGGCAGGTTTGTTGTGGTGCCATATTCTTTCAATTTTTTAATAATGGATTTAATGGTGCTCCGTGTGATGTTCAAAGTTTCAGATACTTTTTTATAACCCAACCATGATCTGTACTTATCCACAACTTTGTCCCTGACCTGTTTGGAGAGCTCCTTGGTCTTCATGGTGCCGCTTGCTTGGTGGTGCCCCTTGCTTAGCGGTGTTGCAGACTCTGGGGCCTTTCTGAACAGGTGTATATATACTGAGGTCATGTGACACTTAGATTGCACACAGGTGGACTTCATTTAACTAATTATGTGACTTCTGAAGGTAAGTGGTTGCACCCAGACCCGTCGCCAGACCTCAGTCTTAAGGGGGGCATATGAAATGCATGGGAGGGCAGGGCACAATTATTATTAGCCTACAGTACGTATATTTAATAATAAATTCCCTCAAGTGGGGGGGGGGCACAAGTATTTTTGGGGGCGGGCCCGGCCCCCTATGGCCCGCCCATAGCGACGGGTGTGGTTGCACCAGATCTTATTTAGGGGCTTCATAGCAAAGGGTGTGAATACATATGCACGCACCACTTTTCCGTAATTTATATTTTAGAATTTTTTGGAACAATGTATTTTTTTCATTTCACTTCACCAATTTTGACTATTTTGTGTATGTCCATTACATAAAATCCAAATAAAAATCAATTTAAATTACAGGTTGTAATGCAACAAAATAGGAAAAACGCCCAGGGGGATGAATACTTTTGCAAGGCACCTTACAGTAGGCCATCTCATATTCTGTTCTTCTGAAATATATTTTCTTCATATCATAATGTATCTTTAGACCTGCCTAAAATAAATAATGGATTTATTGTGATGGTATATATTAAATTGATTTATTATACTTTTTAAAAATGTAGATGTTGCAAAGGCGCACATCAGCGGCTTGTATGCAGCTTGTATGCGTGGAGGCCTGGAGATACTAAACATGTTTATGTTAATTGCTGGTCAATTACTGTGAGACTGGTAGTCTTTGCATGATAATAACCGGCTGACAAAATTTCATGACCGCCACAGCCCTACTAAATGCCTTTGCGATTTGTGTCTCTCTCTCTCTCTCTCTCTCTCTCTCTCTCTCTCTCTCTCTCTCTCTCTCTCTCTCTCTCTCTCTCTCTCTCTCTCTCTCTCTCTCTCTCTCTCTTTCTCTCTCTAATTGACTGTTGTTTACTTTCAGACTGTGATGAGAGGAAGCTAAAGGGGGTGATCTACTTCCAGGCTATAGAGGAAGTCTACTATGACCACCTGCGCACAGCCACTTCAGTGAGTCCTCATATACAGTATCTTATCACCATAGAGAGGGAACAATGTGCCCATGATATCACCACAACTGTTAAAGAGATGATCCATTCATGCATTCAATGCTTGAGTATCCCAAGAATTATCGCTCTTTCACCATTCCCCTCTCTCTCTCTCTCTCTCTCTCTCTCTCTCTCTCTCTCTCTCTCTCAGTCTCCGCGGCCCAGCCTTACGTTCTGTGTGAAGACGTACGAGCGTCTCTTCTTCCTGGTGGCACCCAGCGCTGAGGCCATGAGGATCTGGATGGACGTCATCGTCACGGCAACAGACGAGCACAGCCGCTACTGACGTTGACTTTACACCTGCCCCCCTTCCTGTGTCTGACCTACCCCTGGGGCTGAACCTCCATTCACCTGGCTGACCTGGCAAACCTGGCTACAGTTTCAGCAGTTTACATTATGTTTTTGGAAAACTGCAATCTTCAACCTCCACCCTCCAATGTGTGTAAAACCCAGCTAGGCAGGCATTTTGATGCCTGAACTTTACCTTATATGAGTGGTTGAGGTGGAGGTGAGGAGTGATGAGCAGAACATAATGTTCAGGAAAGCTCTCCCTGAAAGAACTGACAATTGATTCAGGATAGTTTCTTAGGAGCTTTGATGGGACTGAGTGGCAGACTGTTACAGGTTCTGTGTGGAACAAGAGACGTTTAGAGGATGGCGGAGGGACAAGGCCATGGGAATATAAAGACGTGGACGTGAAAGCTGGAGCAACCATTGGACATCTTAGAGTCAGTGCCAACCATGATTTACTGACAGACAAACCTTTCATGTATTTTTATTAGACTCAAATCAGGATTTACTGGTTGGTGTCTCTCTAGCAGCTGTGTTTGAGCTCCCTCTTGTGGCCAGAATGAAGTATTGAAGTACTACAACTTCATTGAAATATACAGGTAACTGCCTAAATAAAGGAAACACCAGCATAGTGTATCTTAATAAGGCGTTGGGCCACCACGAGCAAGAACAGCTTCAATGCACCTTGGCATGGATTCTGCAAGTGTCTGGAATTCTATTGGGGGGATGCGACACCATTCTTCCATAAGAAATTCCATAATTTTGTGTTTTGTTGATGGTGGAAAACGCTGTCTCAGGCGGCGCTCCAGAATCTCTCATAAGTGTTCAATTGGCTTGAGATCTGGTGACTGAGTCAGCCATGGCATATGGCTTTACATCGTGTTAATACTCATCAAACCATTCAGTGACCACTCATGCCCTGTGGATGGGGGCATTGTCATCCTATGGGGGCATAGCCATGGTAGCCAAAATAATGCCCAGAATAATGGCCTGCCCAGCATTTTTATACATGACCCTAAGCATGATGGGATGTTAATTGTTAATTAACTCAGGAACCACACCTGTGTGGAAGCACCTGCTTTCAATTTACTTTGTATCCCTCATTAACTCATTATTTTGGCAGTAACCTGTACATGTATGTCTATATTCAATATATGTATATTTTTCATCCATCAAAAGGGCTGTTCAGAGTCAATAAAAACACTGACCGAGCATTCAGTTCTCAAAATGGATGTTTAATTTTTTAATACACTGGTCACGTTGCGTGCGTGAGCGTTGCAAAATAAATGTACACACGTTATTCAATCATCCACACTGCTCGCGCGCATCAACGAGTGTCTGCGATGCCAAATGCTGAAATAGAAGTTGGGAGTATAGCGTTAGTCAGAACCCATGCTGTTCTCAGGGCAGGTCTGCCGATTTTGACTAGCAAAAGTCGCTTTTCTTTTTCGCAGCAGGTTAGGAGAACTTGCGCAACAGGTTAGGAAAATGTATGTGGCAGGTTAAGAAAATTAGGTTAAGGTTAGTGTTATTTTTGTATGATCCGGGTCAAAATTCAACAACGAACCAGCTTTTTCAGCTGCATGATCAGGTAAAATAATAACCAAATGTTCATCTCCCAGTGCAAACTGCTAGCAACGGCTATCTACACTCTTAGAAAAAAGGTGCTATCTAGAACCTTAAAGGGTTCTTTGGCTGTCCCCATAGGAGAACCATTTGAAGAACCCTTTTTGGGTTGCAGGTAGAACCTATTTGGTTCCAGCTAGAACCATTTTGGGTTCCATGTAGAACCCTTTCTACAGAGGGTTCAACATGGAACCTAAAAGGGTTCTACCTGGAACCAAAAATGGTTCTCCTATGGGGACAGCCGAAGAACCCTTTTGGAACCCTTTTTTCTAGGAATAGAGCAAAGTGTCCATGAATGTTTCATGTGTGTTTCGACCTGTCCCCAAATGAATACAGCTGGTTCACAGTTAGTTTTGGCATTTTAAGCTGTGTGTCATGATCTCTGGTGGGGATAGACAAAATCAACATGCACAGGATGGTGCACGCGGACTCACCCACAGGGCCGGTGTAGCCATGGTGTCAGGGTGCAATGGTGGCACCCAATGAATTTACTATTTTCAAACATTGTCTACATTTTTACAGACCACCCCAAGAACTCCTCAGTGTCAGTCAGTCCCTCTGGTCTAGTGGTCGAGGGCAGCTCTGTGTGGTCATATATGAGTTTCAATATTTCATATACTAGCAGACTATCCAGAGGACTGAAGGTATGTCAGTAGCACTTTATCTTACTGTACAGAAATTACTTTGCAATTACCTAGAAATGACATGGTAATAATTGTTTGTACATGTTTTAATGACAGTAATAGGTAACTTATTGTAATTACCTAGAAATAACCCTTTTAATATTGTTAAATTATCTTCTTGTTCTTGATTTCATTGTGCTGTTGCTGTTAAATATTGTATTATGTGAGGCACTTATTGCCAACAAAGTGCCAGGCAGCATATGACACATACGCCACACTACAGATCTCCAATGTGACCTATACTTATGAGGTCAAACAGGTGAGAGCACTCTTCAGGCTATTATTTATGATGATTGGCATACATAAAATCATGATAGTTTTCACACTTTTGGAAATGTGTATATAAGAAGCATTTATTTGACCACATATAACGTGTGTGTTTGTGTGTGTAAGTGTGTGCGCTCGTGCGTTCGTGTGTGTGTCAGAGGAAACGTGGCAGCAGAGGAGCACAGAGAGAGCCCAGTGGCAGTGATATGTGAACGCTGCAGAGGGGAGAGCGACAGTAACACCATGATCGTAGCTCTGGATTCAGGGCTTTTGCTGTACCTGAGAAAGTGCATACAGCAGGGATCAGTGATTTCTTTTGGCTTTCCGGTATACTTTTTTGGTTTTTAAAAAATACTGTAAAAGCACCAGGAATTCCGCTCGAATTGATTTTAATTTAGGAAATCTGTTCCCAAGTATTCCTACAAATAAAAATAAAGATGTGATCAATGTTATCAAGGTAGGAAATTATCATGATATTTTCAAATTAAATCTATTTTGGGGCTTACTTGTGGTCAATTTTAAGTGTACAAATTATTATAATTGTGTCCCGGCACCCCTGACCATCCGCTCTGACAAAAATTGCCCTGTGGCTGAATGTAGTTACCTACCCCTGGCATACAGGATCTGTGGTAGACAATTTATGCAACATGAATTTTTCAAACGTGTAATCTCCATCAGCCACCGATTTCTTGCAAAGTTATTGCCCCATTATCTTGGAACGTGTTGTAAAAAGACTTGACCATTTCATTACAATTGTGGATTTAAATCCCTGACCCCGGCCCCCCGTCCTGTGTCTGTCTGACCTATCTGTGGACTGTTACAGGTTCTGCGTGGAACAAGATCATTTTAGAGGACGAAGGAGGGACAGCCTTGGGAATATGACAATGTGGACATGTAAGATGGAGCAACCATTGGACAGCTTAGAGTCACTGCCAACATTGACACAGTATACTGATAGACAAACATTTTTTCTTCTTCTTCTTTTCAAATCACTAAAAACACTGACTGAGCATTCAGTTTACAAAATGTATTGTTTGTTTGACAATATCAACACAGGAATACTATATGCTTCTACATATAAATATGAATTATTGTTATTATTATCACTATTAAAGGTTATTCATACACTTTTGTTTACTCTTTTTGTGAAAACAACCTTCCCTACTGATTTACATTGCTTCAATGTCTACTTGAAAACGGGCACTTTTTAATTATGCTTTTATTTTTTATTCTTTTAACTTTTCTTTCTTGCAAGACAGCTATTGAGCAATGCAAACTGGCACCCATAATTGTAGATAAATATTTCAGATCTAATAATTCTGGTATTGACCGTTTCAAATTTATGGGAATTGAATGGGAACAATGTTTCCTTTGCCCCCAACTGTTGTAACATGAAGAGGGCAGCTGGTATATTTGGGCGGCAGGTAGCCTCGAGGTTAGAGCATTGGGCGAGTACCAGCGCCGTCAAGGTAAGAAATATGTCGCTGTGCCTTTGTGCAAGGCACTTAGCCCTAATTGCAATGGTGACCCCTCCTCTGCATGTGTCTCAGGGGGAGTTGGGATATGCAAGAAAACGCATTTCCATTACACACTTGTGTGTAACAGGACAAATATAAGGACCCTCCAAATTATTATTTGTTGAAATATAACTATATCAAAATGTATCTCAGTTTCCAAATTAAGAAGAAGATATTGTTGCATTTAGTTCCTCATCTGTTTCGGGAAGGGTGTGTGTATCAAAGGAAGTGGTGCACTGCAGTTACAACAGCCACTGGAGTGGCAGCAAGAGGCCAGAAAGCACTGCTGCTCATCTGGTACTTATTTTAACTTATCTTTAACTATTGTAGTATTTCACTAGCCTCTGTTAATAATGTGACGTTATGTGATGTTATATTTTATAAACTGGGTGGTTCGAGTCCTGAATGTTTATTGGCTGAAAGACGTGGTATATCAGATTGTATACCATGGGTATGACAAAAAAGTACTATTTACTGGTCTAATTATGTTGGTCACCAGTTTATAATGGCAGTAAGGCACCTTGTGGGTTTGTGGTGTATGGCCAATATACCATGGCTAAGGGCTGTATCCAGGCACTCCGCGTTGCGTCATGCATAAGAACAGCCCTTAGCCGTGGTATATTGGCCATATACCACACCTCCTTGGGCCTTATTGCTTAAATATATACACATACAATTTATACATTTGATAAATCATCAGTATTGTTTTAATTTAAACTATGTGCATTCCTTATTAGAGCATGAGTATTACTATTACATGGTTATTATTAGCAATGGGAAACCTACACTCTCCTCTGTAAACAGGTACTAACTTACTGCCTAAGCAGTAGATGCATTAATACTTGATGATTTCTTCATAAACCCTTTAAACGGATGCTTTAGAACAAGATACTATCAAAACCTTTGACATACCCCTCACTATATCTGACGATCCTTACTGGATCATTCATTACCTTTGCCTGTCTGTGTTGTTATTGCGCTCAAACAAAGGATGTGATAACAATGATGGATGTGGTTATACTGTTTATATTTTACATTACATTTTAGTCATTTAGCAGACGCTCTTATCCAGAGCGACATACAGTTAGTGAGTGCATACGTTATTTAAAAAAAAAAATTCATACTGGCCCCCCGTGGGAAACAAACCCACAACCCTGCCGGCCATTCCCTCCCCTACCCTGGACGACGCTGGGCCAATTGTGCGGCGCCCCATGGGTCTCCCGGTCACGGCCGGCTACGACAGAGCCTGGATTCGAACCAGGATCTCTAGTGGCACAGCTAGCACTGCGATGCAGTGCCAAATAGATCATATAATTACATATTATAACTATTTGTTTTAAAATTATCATTAGTAATGAATAAATCATCATGTAATTATTATTAAAGTGGAACTGACAGCGTTTAAACAACTTTGCAGATATGAAACAAACAGGCAATGGTAATAGTAGTCCAAAATATACAATTCCCATTTCATGCTTCAAAACCAACTTTATAAGAGGTTCTATTTGACTCCAAATTCCATGACATACAATAAGGCATTGTTGGCAGAATAGATGGATGCTGTTCAATGCATGATTAATATAATTCACCAATACATTTTTTGGTACTCCAAAACATATTGCTGTAAGGTTGTAAATCACAGCTGGCCTGGTACATTGTTGGCTGTAAATTGGACAGTGCAGTTATATTAACAATAATTTAAGCTCTCTGCCCATATAAGGCATGTCTATGTCCTGGAAAGTTTGCTGTTACTTACAACAGTCATGCTAGTCACATTAGCAGCACGTTAGCTGAACCGTCCCGTATACGGGACACCGATCCCGTAGAGGTTAACTTACGTTCTTACCTAAGACGTTGTATTTCATGTAAAAATTTGTTTTTTCAAATTGTTATATATATATATACTACCGTTCAAAAGTTTGGGGTCACTTAGAAATGTCCTTGTTTTCCAAAGAAAAGCATTTTTTTGGTCCATTAAAAGAACATCAAATTGATCAGAAATACAGTGTAGACATTGTTAATGTTGTAAATGGTTATTGTAGCTGGAAACGGCTGAATTTTAAAGGAATATCTACATAGGCGTACAGAGGCCCATTATCAGCAACCGTCAGTACTGTGTTCCAATGGCACATTGTGTTTGCAAATCCAAGTTTATCATTTTAAAAGGCTAATTTATCATTAGAAAACCCTTTTGCAATTATGTTAGCATAGCTGAAAACTGTTGTGCTGATTAAAGAAGCAATAAAACTGGCCTTCTTGAGACTAGTTGAGTATCTGGAGCATCAGCAATTGTGGGTTTGATTACAGGATCAAAATGGCCAGAAACAAATAACTTTCTTCTGAAACTCGTCAATCTATTCTTGTTCTGAGAAATGAAGGCTATTCCTTGCGAGAAATTGCCAAGAAACTGAAGATCCCGTACAACGCTGTGTACTACTCCCTTCACAGAACAACGCAAAATGTCTCTAACCAGAATAGAAAGAGGAGTGGGAGGCCCCGGTGCACAACTGAGCAAGAGGACAAATACATTAGAGTGTCTAGTTTGAGAAACAGACGCCTCACAGGTCCTCAACTGGCAGCTTCATTAAATTGTACCCGCAAAACACCAGTCTCAACGTCAACAGTGAAGAGGCGACTCCGGGATGCTGACCTTCTAGGCAGAGTTGCAAAGAAAAAGCCATATCTCAGACTGCCCATCTTAATCTTTTCTTTTTATTGGCCAGTCTGAGATATGGCTTTTCTTTGCAACTCTGCCTAGAAGGTCAGCATTGTACATGTTTTAATGACAGTAATAGGTAACTTATTGTAATTACTTAGAAATAACCATGTTAATATTGTTAAATAATCTTCTTGTTCTTGATTTCATTGTGCTGTTGCTGTTAAATATTGTATTATGTGAGGCACTTATTGCCAACAAAGGGCCAGGCAGCATATGACACATACGCCACACTACAGGTGAGGGCACTCTTTAGGCTATTATTTCCACCCATCTGGAATGCACCGTTTCTGTTTCAATGACTCAATATTTTGAACTAAAACGGATGACGGTAACCAAGGCTGGGAATGTCATTATAATCAAACTAGCAAGGGCAATGATCACAAGTCAGTCATAATGTGGCTAATATGTTAGCGCATGTGCCAAACATAAGGCCTGCGTGCTGAATAGGACACACAAGCGAGTATAAACGAGTCAACAGTTTAGTCATCTACTTTATGAAATTACAGCCTTTCGTGTGGGTTGGGACAAGCATGCATTGGCAGGCAAGCTGCAGAAGGACGAGCAGGCTAATACTCCCCATCGTTTACAGTGCAATGTTGAAGTCCAAGTAGCTGAAAAAGATTGAGAGGGTTTATCTAATGTTCCCTTGTTAGATTTTAGCTAATCTTGCTCTGGTTAGCATTAGTTGTTGATCTTGTTGTTGTTAATGTGCATAAGCAACTGAGGGAGAGAGAGCCTCCCTTTTCATGGTTGTTTGATCAATTGGACTGTGAAGTTCCCAAATGTAAGAGGACTCCTGTGGTATTTACATATTTACAGGTGTATTTTGTGGCTTTTGGCGATGATCTAAAGTTGTGCTGTTGCTACTGTCTGTAAACACGCAGTCCAGTTCAAAGTGAATGATGGCAGGCCTGTGTGGCAAATGGCTTATTTGTATATAGGCTTACTGTAGCTCTGATTGGCTATGGCACACCGGTCTGTGTAGACTCTGGTCCTAGAGAAGACAGATGTTTTTATTAGGTTTTATTTACTGCAATGTCTATTAATTGTCCAAACGCACTGATGCTTTCCCACTCTATATTGCTATAGAATTTTCAATAATTCCTTACTATACGTCATTCCCAAACATTCTATCAATTTATGAAAATGTTCTCGCATGTCAGAAGAAAATACTAATAAATTTAAAAGGTCATACGATTTCATGTTCCACTTTTAATAATGAATAATATGATTATTAGATCATATACAATTTAAAGGATCTCTGTGTTATAGATGTTATACTATAATAAGTGTAGAAATGTAATTTCTTAAATTTCCTCAGGTTTGCTGAACATTGTGCAGTTCTGCCATCTTTCCTGTTTCACTTCATCCGGGGATTTCCACCAGAGCTGTCAGTCACTTTCAGAGAGTCATGAGTGGTGCAGGTGCAGGGTCGTTGGTTCTCATTGGCTGTCTGCTGAGAGGTTTGTGAGGTTTTGGGTTGATTTTGAGTTTCAGGTTTGACTTATTTGTAACCTTAGATAAAATGTGCTATTTTGTAACCCTTAACTGTCTCTTCAATGCCATATTAGAATGGCAATTTGCATAGCATTTTTACTAATCTTACCAATGTTACAAAAATTACTTTAAGTCTGCTTCAATGGCTTTTATAGGTAGGTAAGCATTGTCAAATGAGGACTGACATCAATATGGTAATGTTGTATGTCCAATTACATTGAAATGAATGTATTTTCAGGTGGTGTATAGTGCAATTTCCCTCAAAATGGTTTTCTTAAATTTCAAATGATCCAGGTTCTTCCACCATGTTTCCCACATGTTCAGACTACATTTTGAGATAATAGACAAAGTGCAGTTTTGTATTACTATTATAGGCATTATTTTATAGGCGAGCTTAAGTCTGAATATTGATACATTGATAGTGTGAATGATTAGTGCTTTTTGAGGTCAGTTCGGTTTCTGTTCGATTACGGTTTCCATTCTTTTTTTTTTTTTTTTTACATTAAATGCATTTTGAAATAATGACATTACAAAGATCTTTGATGGTAATTCCAAAGCCCAAAATAGTGAACATTCAATTGCCAAAACATAGAAAATATTCCATTGTCTCTGTCAGGTCCACATTGGGTAGACATCAATAGAAAAATAGGAAATTACCCTGAAAAAATATAATATTTAAGTTGTGTATATTACATAGTTTTTATTTGATGACTATATAATTTTTTTATTCTCAAAAGTCATCATCTCATCTCTGCTCTGGCAGTAACAGTCAGTCAGCCAGTTATCTGTGCTCCCCATATTGTACTGTCTTTAGTCATCCTATTTAGCTAGCCTGCCTAAGTAAGAACTCTCTGTCCCTCGTCATTGTGTTTTTGGGGGTCTTTGTGTATCTACCTAACCTTGCATGCGTAAAGTGTATCTGTCCAGAGATCTGCAAATAATGACGAGATGATCATGTCTCCGCTCTAAAAATGGGAGTCGTTGTTCTGAAGGCGAGAAAGCAGGCATCAAATTTAGGTCCAAATAAAACAATAGAAAAGCATTGGGATTATTTTGGACAGATTTTGTCAAGAATGAAACTTCTCGCTTCACTTCTTCCTCTCTGTCAAGACGGAAAAGAACTGGCACCATGAATTATGGTCATTGTAGTTAATTACCACGTTTCTGAGCTAAACTATGTTGAATATTTGTTTAATGAAAACTACTACTACCTTCAGCCCAGCGTCCCACATAGTTCTACAATTGATTTATCTTGTGAATGATTTGATTTCTCTCCAGAGAAACGGTGCGTTGGCCTAAAAAAAAAACGAACTAAAGGAATTCAAGTAATTGAACCAACGTCGGTCAATTAGTTGTTTAATAACCGGAATAAAAACGAAATGTGGGTTAATCTCTCAGCACTGTTAATTGACCCCATGGATCATGAAATGTGGTTTAAGCAATTTATGTTGGCTAATATAGTGTGTTGTCAACAATTCAATCATATTCTTTCACCAAAATAAGTATTTTTAATACAAATGTGTGTATCCTATTCTTAGTCCACCATACTTTTTACTGACATCAAGCCTGGTTGAGTACATGTTTTCAAAATTCTTGCTTTTAAGCCTTTTGACATTTTAACTATTTATTTTCATATTGCTACTCTTCAAGGTCTCTACTAACAGGAATTGTGAAATATGAATCCCTCAACTAACTGAATTTGTACCTTTTATGCCATATCTTTGGTGACTGATTTTGAGTTTCTTACGGTTTTCTGAATGGGCAAAGTTAGAGTGCCACAATACTGAACTGCATTAACCCAGAAGGATATCAATTATGTTTATTGATGCATAATAAAGTGTTAATTTAGTTGACCAATCAAGTTCAAATTAAGATTTTTTTCATATCCACTTCTAAAATCCATTGCCAAAACATGCTCTACCAGCCGGTTGAGAATAGGGTTAAAGGGTTTAGATATGTTATTTTCTATATGGCTTAATGTGTTACTGTATCCTAGATACAAGCCATAACCATTGTGTTTTTGCTATTAATTCTCAGTCTAAACATTCTGTTGTGTATTTCAGGTGCTCTGTGCCAAAATGGGAAAGTCTTGATTCCCAGCGGTATTCAGGCTCTGAGTGGATCTTGTGTGCTAATTCCATGTAGATTTACATTGAAGTCTAAATATGAGTCATCCCTCACTCGTCCATGTAAAGGAACATGGAACAGAGTATTCGTGAAACCAGGGTTAATGGCACCCACAAGAGATGACTTGCTGCAGAAGGACTGCACCACTATCTTGAACCTTCCTTACCCTTATCCCCGTTCCTACCTATCCCAATATTTCTTAAACCTTGAATGTGACAAAAGTCTACCATTTGAGTTTCCTCAAAGCATCAATATTGATGTTAAAGGTACATTATTACTATTTACAACAGTTCTGTGTTTTTATTTCTGGTGGTTGAGGTTAGTTACTGTGATCACATGTTTATGCAGGTGGTTCATTGAGTGGAGAAATGATCAATTAGGTGGAGAAAGAGTGTCTAATTTCTTGTCACTAAATTCAGGAATACTACTTTAGTAAAAATGACACAAATCCTACTTAATATGCCATTTAATATACTTAATTAATGTTCATGCATTAGAATATGCCATTTCTTTGTGCCATGTCAGTTACAGTATTAAATTGATGTAGCCTATGTCTGCTTGCGTTATAAACTATATTACATTTTTATCTCCTGAAGACTCTCCTCCCCAACCCACTCTAACCCCAGTTACAGTGATTGTGAATGAGGGGGAATCAGTGAGTTTGATCTGCTCTGCTGCAAGCCCCTGTCCCTTTCTCCCTCCAACTCTGACATGGACCCCCAGACTGGGTGACAGTGTGGAGAAACAAGAGAAGGGACCAAACTGGGACCAAACTGAAGTCATGACTTCTACTCTGACATTCACTGCATCATACCTTCATCATGGACAGACAATGTCCTGCACTGCTCTCTACAAACGACTTGATGGCAACAGTGATGTATCATCTGAGAAAAGCCTCCCAATCACTGTTCAATGTATGTTCAATTGTTCTTCTGGTTATAATGGAATAAGTTAGGCCAGTTTGTGTTGATAGTAAATCGTTATGTTTTTCTTTCCCCCAGACCCTCCCAGGAACACCTCAGTGTTGGTCCGTCCCTCTGGTTCAGTGGTAGAGGGAAGCTCTGTGACTCTGACCTGCAGCAGCAATGCCTACCCAGCAGTGAAGAGCTACACCTGGTACAGAGTTAATGAAGATCAGGTGGCACCAGTGAAGGCTACAAGAGTGCTAAATGTCCAAGTGTCGCAAGACAACACCCAGTTCTACTGTGAGGCCAGAAATGAGCTTGGATTGCAGAAGTCTGCTGTTGTTCAACTAGGTGTGCCATGTAAGTATAAAATAAAATAAAAACAACTACATGTATTCTAGCATGAACCAGATGCATCCACTGCTAGCAATGGGTCAGGGTGAAATGGTGGCACCCACTAAGTTCACATTTTTTAAACATTGTCTTTTACTTTTTATAGATAAACCCAGGAACACCTCAGTATCAGTCAGTCCCTCTAGTCTAGTCGTAGAGGGAAGCTCTGTGACTCTGACCTGCAGCAGCAATGCCAACCCAGCAGTGAAGACCTACACCTGGTACAGAGTCAATGAGAGCAAGATGGTCCCGATGGAGTCTAGATCTCGGTCTCTGGTTCTGCAGGATATCAGTGAGAGTGGACTGTTCTGTTGTGAAGCACAGAATAGCTATGGCAAAGAAATGGCCAGCATCTTTGTGTATCTGCACCACTGCCCCTCCACACCTACAGGTAGGCCTAGTGCTGTAACAATGAGAATATACTAGATTAAACAGATTGTTGTGTATAATTAAATTGTTTAATTAATTTAAATGAAATTATTTACATTTTAAGCAATTTTACAATTTAACGATTATTTTACCTGTATAAGTCCGTTATAAAGACATTTGGTACACATACAGAAAGTATAGAGACTGTGGATTTGGAAACTAACAAAGTAACTCAAACATGTCTTGTAACTCAAGTATCAGTTCCATCCATAATCTGTGGAGTGGTCATTGTCCTGTGGATTCTAACAGTCATCTTCGGAGTCTATAGATATATCAGGTAAAATGGACCTACTGTAATTGCTAAGCAAGTAAAATCTTGTATTTCATTATTTCATGGACATTTTTCAGAAATAGTAATATATATAATCTTGGTTAACCCAGAACTAAAATCTAGCATAATTTGGTTATTGGTAGTCTGTCATCGAGAGATTAATATATCCATATGGTAATATACAGTGCATTCGGAAAGCATTCAGACCCCTTGACTTTTTCCACATTTTGTTACATTACAGCCTTATTCTAAAATTGATTAAATTGTTTTTACCCCTCATCAATCTACACACAATACCCTATAATGACAAAGCAAAAACAGTTTTTTATAGATTTTAGGAAATGTATAAAAATAGAAAAACTGAAATATCACATTTACATAAGTATTCAGACCCTTTACTCAGTACTTTGTTGAAGCACCTTTGGCAGCGATTACAACCTCGAGTCTTCTTGGGTATGACATCTTGACTGTGTGCTTAGGGTCGTTGTCCTGTTGGAAGGTGAACCTTCACCCCAGTCTGAGATCCTGAGCGCTCTGGAGCAGGTTTTCATCAACAATCTCTCTGTACTTTGCTCCGTTAATCTTTACCTCGATCCTGACTAGTCTCCCAGTCCCTGCCGCTGAAAAACATCCCCTCAGCATGATGCTGCCACCACCATGCTTCACCGTAGGGATGGTGCCAGGTTTTCTCCAGATGTGACGCTTGGCATTCAGGCAAAAGAGTTCAATCTTGGTTTCATCAGACCAGAGAATCTTGTTTCTCATGGTCTGAGAGTCTTTAGGTGTCTTTTGGCAAACTCCTAGCGGGCTGTCATGTGCCATTTACTGAGTAGTGGCTTCCGTCTGGCCACTCTACCATAAAAGCCTGATTGATGGAGTGCTGCAGAGATGGTTGTCCTTCTGGAAGGTTCTACCATCTCCACAGAGGAACTCTGTAGCTCTGTCAGAGTGACCATCAGGTTCTTGGTCACCTCCCTGACCAAGGCCCTTCTCTCCCGATTGCTCAGTTTGGCCAGCGGCCAGCTCTAGGAAGAGTCTTGGTAGTTCCAAACTTCTTCCATTTAAAAATGATGGAGGCCACCGTGTTCTTGGGGACCTTCAATGCAGAAACATCTCAAGGATGATCAGTGGAAACAGGATATGGACCTGAGCTCAATTTCGAGTCATATAGCAAAGGGTCTGAATACTTATGTAAATAAGGTATTTCTGTTTTTTGTTTTTAATAAATGTGCAAAGAATTCCACAAACCTCTTTTCGCTTTGTCATTATGGGGTATTGTGTGTAGATTGCTGAGGAAATTGTTTTACTTAATCAATTTTAGAATAAGGCTGTAACGTAACAAACTGTGGAAAAAGTCAAGGGGTCTGAATACTTTCTGAAGGCACTGTATATGGTAATATATCAGTTTCAATATTTCCGTTCTAATCTTTGTCATCATCTCTATTCACTATCAGATTATCCAGAGGACTGAAGGTATGTCGGTAGCACTTTATCTTGCAGTACAGAAATTATTTTGGAATTACATGGTAATACTTGGTCATTTATTTTGTTTTGAAGATAGTAATAGGTAAAGTATTGTAATTACCTAGAAATAACATGTTAATAGTGTTTATGTTTTCTATGTATTGTGCTTTCGCTATTAAATACTGTATTATGTATGAGGTACTTATTGTGTGACATGTCCCCGTGTCTGCCAACAGTCAGTAGATGACACATACACCACACTAGAGATCTCCAACGTGACCTCTACTTATGAAGTCTTACAGGTGAGAGCACTCTTTAGGCTAGTATTAGTCATTTGCACACTAAAAAAAATCACTGTAGTTCTAACACTTTTGGAAATGTGTATATAAGTAGCATTTATTTGACCACACATAACGTGTGTGTGTGTGTCCATGTGTGCGAGCATGCACGTGTTTGTGTGTTTGTGTGTGTGTCAGAGGAAAGAGCATGGTAGCAGAGGAGCACAGAGGGAGACCAGTGGCAGTGATATGTGAATGCTGCAGAGGGGAGAGCGACAGTAACACCATGATCGTAGCTCTGGATTCACGGTTTCGGCTCTACCTGAGAGAAGTGAATATAGGGACTGTGGTAATATACCTCATCAGAACCTTTTTCATCTATCAGACAAATGTAAATAACAAACATAAATCAAGCTTTTCACTTTGTCATCTCCAAATATTTTAGTTTAACCATCCATTTCCACCCTTTATGTTTATTTCAGTTCATCTGTATTTCAGGTTTTATTGCACATTTTTATATTCATTCTATAATTATATCACATGTATTAATTTCTTGATGATGATTAATTGGTTAAATGTACTAGATGGTTCTTCACTTGTGGTCCTCTGTAGCTCAGTTGGTAGAGCATGGCACCAGGATAGTGGATTCGGTTCCCGGGTCCAACCATATGTAAAATGTATGCACACATGACTGTAACGAACTGTTCAGAAATTGCTGGGGGAGAGGGGGTGTCAATAAAAACATTAAAAATATTTTCACGTGACCCTCCCCTTTGCTTTACCCTCCCCGTCATTGAATTAACTCAGTAACAGTTTCAAAGTATGTCGACCTCATAACTATGATCAGGGGGCAAAACACATGGATACTGTCTGATGATGTGAATGGTTTAGTGGGGGAGGGGAATTGAGCTTGTTGCGTTTTTGAGCTCGGAGCGACACCCAAGTGGCAGGTGCGTGACTTCTGTTCTAACTCGCCTCACTTTTGTTCAAATTTATCATGTAAATCGTGGTTGGTTATGTGCTAAAATCGAATCAAATCAAATTAATTTGTCACATGCTTCGTAAACAACAGGTGTAGACTAATAGTGAAATGCTTACTTACTGGCTCTTCCCAACAATAGAGAAAAATAATAACATGAGGAATAAATACACAATGAGTATTAATCACTTGGCTATATACACGGGGTACCAGTACCGAGTCGATGTGCAGGGGAACCAATTAATTGATGTAGTATGTGGACACCCCTTCAAATTAGTGGATTCGGCTATTTCAACCTCACCCGTTGTTGACAGGTGTATAAAATCGAGCACACAGCCATGCAATATCCATAGACAAACATTGGCAGTAGGATGGCCCGTACTGAAGAGCTCAGTGACTTTCAATGTGGCACCATCACAGGATGCCACCTTTCCAGCAAGTCAGTTCATCAAATTTCTGCCCTGCTAGAGCTGCCCCAGTCAACTGTAAGTGCTGTTATTGTGAAGTGGAAAAGTCTAGGAGCAACAACGGCTCAGCCGCGGTACCACTCAAGCTCACAGAATGGGACCCCAGAGTGCTGAAGCACGTAACGCGTTAAAATCATCTGTCTTCGGTTGCAACACTCACTGTTGAGCTCCAAACTGCCTCTGGAAGCAATGTCAGCACAATAACTGTTCGTCGGGAGCTTCATGAAATGGGTTTCCATGGCCGAGCAGCCGCACACAAGCCTAAGATCACCATGCACAATGCCAAGCATCGGCTGGAGTGGTGTAAAGCTCGCCGCCATTGGACTCTGGAGCAGTGGAAACGCGTTGCCTGGAGTGATGAATGACGCTTCACCATCTGGCAGTCCGACGGATGAATCTGAGTTTGGCAGATGACAGGAGAACGCTACCTGCCCGAATGCATAGTGCCAACTGTAAAGTTTGGTGGGGGAGGAATAATGGTCTGGGACTGTTTTTCATGGTTCGGGCTAGGCCCCTAAGTTCCAGTAAAGGAAAATCTTAACGCTACAGCATACAATTACATTCTAGACGATTCTGTGCTCCCAAATGTGTGGCAACAGTTTGGGGAAGGCCCTTTCCTGTTTCAGCATGAAAATGCCCCCGTGCACAAAGCGAGGTCCATACAGAAATGGTTTGTAGAGATCGGTGTGGAAGTACTTGACTGGCCTGCACAGAGCCCTGACCTCAACCCCATCAAACACCTTTGGATAAATTGGAACACCGACTGCGAGCCAGGCCTAATCGCCCAACATCAGTGCCTGACCTCACTAATGCTCTTGTGGCTGAATGGAAGGAAGTCCCAGAAGAGTAGAGTCTGTTATAGCAGCAAAGGGGGGACCAACTCCATATTAATGTCCATGATTTTGTAATGAGATGTTCGATCACAGGTGTCCACATACCTATACTGTATGTACATACTGGGGAGAACAAGTATTTGATACACTGCCGATTTAGCAGGTTTTCCTACTTACAAAGCATGTAGAGGTCTGTAATTTTTTATCATAGGTACACTTCAACTGTGAGAGACGGAATCTAAAACAAAAATCCAGAAAATCACATTGTATGATTTTTAAGTAATTAATTTGCATTTTATTGCATGACATAAGTATTTGATACATCAGAAAAGCAGAACTTATTATTTGGTACAGAAACCTTTGTTTGCAATTACAGAGATCATACGTTTCCTGTAGGCCTTGACCAGGTTTGCACACACTGCAGCAGGGATTTTGGCCCACTCCTCCATACAGACCTTCTCCAGATCCTTCAGGTTTCGGGGCTGTCGCTGGGCAATACGGACTTTCAGCTCCCTCCAAAGATTTTCTATTGGGTTCAGGTCTGGAGACTGGCTAGGCCACTCCAGGACCTTGAGATGCTTCTTACGGAGCCACTCCTTAGTTGCCCTGGCTGTGTGTTTTGGGTCGTTGTCATGCTGGAAGACCCAGCCACGACCCATCTTCAATGCTCTTACTGATGGAAGGAGGTTGTTGGCCAAGCTCTTGCGATACATGGCCCCATCCATCCTCCCCTCAATACGGTGCAGTCGTCCTGTCCCCTTTGCAGAAAAGCATCCCCAAAGAATGATGTTTCCACCTCCATGCTTCACGGTTGGGATGGTGTCCAGGATCCAGTTGCAGAGGGAGGTGTTCAGTTCCAGGGTCCTGAGCTTAGTGATGAGCTTGGAGGGCACTATAGTGTTGAACGCTGAGCTGTAGTCAATAAACAGCATTCTCACATACTGTAGGTGTTCCTCTTATCCAGGTGGGAGAGGGCAGCGTGGAGTGCAATAGAGATTGCGTCATCTGTGGATCTGTTGATGCGGTATGCGAATTGGAGTGGGTCCATGGTGTCTGGGGTGATGGTGTTGATGTGAGGCATGACCAGCCATTCAAAGCATTTCATGGCTACAGATGTGAGTGCGTCAGGGCGATAGTCATTTAGACAGGTTACCTTGGCGTTCTTGTAGGGCAGGGTTCTTCAATTCCGGTCCTGGAGGGCCGAAACACTTCAGTTTTTTATTTCTACCTGGTAGTTAATTGCACTCACCTGGTGTCCCAGGTCTGAATTAGCCCCTGATTAGAAGGAGAGGATGAAAAACAGAGGTGTTTTGGCCCTCCAGGACCGGAATTGAAGAACCCTGTTGTAGGGATTACAGACAGGGAGAGTTTGAAAATGTCAGTGAAGACACTTGCCAGCCAAATGGTTATTATTCAATGCATATCATGTCCACGTAGGCTAGCCTGCCAATGTAACTACAACGCTCTGGCACTCGCACTGAAGAGTTTAGGAGGCTACTGTCAGAAATGTCGAGTCCAGTCCATTCAATCAGCGTTGTGGGTGTGATTTCTTTTTATCAGGGAGTCAGAAATGCGCAGACTGGCGTGTGCTGAATTTATTGATTACCATCCCATGTGTTAAGGGGGGAAATATTCAAATTTAAATGCTACGGCCCGGCAGCAAGCCTGGAAAAAACGCACAACCCTCCCTGTGCCCAATAAAAGAACCACACAACCCTCCCCAAAGCAAAAAAATAAGTTGCACCCTCTTCTCCTATATTGGACCTCCCCTTCCCCCCAGAATTTTTCGAATGGTCCTTAAGTCGCTTTGGATAAAAGTGTTTGCTAATTGGCATTTCTATTATACACTGCTCAAAAAAATAAAGGGAACACTTAAACAACACAATGTAACTCCAAGTCAATCACACTTCTGTGAAATCAAACTGTCCACTTAGGAAGCAATACTGATTGACAATACATTTCACATGCTGTTGTGCAAATGGAATAGACAACAGGTGGAAATTATAGGCAATTAGCAAGACACCCCCAATAAAGGACGGGTTTTGCAGGTGGTGACCACAGACCACTTCTCAGTTCCTATGCTTCCTGGCTGATGTTTTGGTCACTTTTGAATGTTGGCGGTGCTTTCACTCTAGTGGTAGCATGAGACGGAGTCTACAACCCACACAAGTGGCTCAGGTAGTGCAGCTCATCCAGGATGGCACATCAATGCGAGCTGTGGCGAGAAGGTTTGCTGTGTCTGTCAGCGTAGTGTCCAGAGCATGGAGGCGCTACCAGGAGACAGGCCAGTACATCAGGAGACGTGGAGGAGGCCGTAGGAGGGCAACAACCCAGCAGCAGGACTGCTACCTCCGCCTTTGTGCAAGGAGGAGCAGGAGGAGCACTGCCAGAGCCCTGCAAAATGACCTCCAGCAGGCCACAAATGTGCATGTGTCTGCTCAAACGGTCAGAAACAGACTCCATGAGGGTGGTATGAGGGCCCGACGTCCACAGGTGGGGGTTGTGCTTACAGCCCACACCGTGCAGGACGTTTGGCATTTGCCAGAGAACACCAAGATTGGCAAATTCGCCACTGGTGCCCTGTGCTCTTCACAGATGAAAGCAGGTTCACACTGAACACATGTGACAGACGTGACAGAGTCTGGAGACGCCGTGGAGAACATTCTGCTGCCTGCAACATCCTCCAGCATGACTGGTTTGGCGGTGGGTCAGTCATGGTGTGGGGTGGCATTTCTTTGGGGGGCCGCACAGCCCTCCATGTGCTCGCCAGAGGTAGCCTGACTGCCATTAGGTACTGAGATGAGATCCTCAGACCCCTTGTGAGACCATATGCTGGTGCTGTTGGCCCTGGGTTCCTCCTAATGCAAGACAATGCTAGACCTCATGTGGCTGGAGTGTGTCAGCAGTTCCTGCAAGAGGAAGGCATTGATGCTATGGACTGGCCCGCTCGTTCCCCAGACCTGAATCCAATTGAGCACATCTGGGACATCATGTCTCGCTCCATCCACCAACGCCACGTTGCACCACAGACTGTCCAGGAGTTGGCGGATGCTTTAGTCCAGGTCTGGGAGGAGATCCCTCAGGAGACCATCCGCCACCTCATCAGGAGCATGCCCAGGCGTTGTAGGGAGGTCATACAGGCACGTGGAGGCCACACACACTACTGAGCCTCATTTTGACTTGTTTTAAGGACATTACATCAAAGTTGGATCAGCCTGTAGTGTGGTTTTCCACTTTAATTTTGAGGGTGACTCCAAATCCAGACCTCCATGGTTGATAAATTTGATTTCCATTGATAATTTTTGTGTGATTTTGTTGTCAGCACATTCAACTATGTAAAGAAAAAAGTATTTAATAAGATTATTTCATTCAGTCAGATCTAGGATGTGTTATTTTAGTGTTCCCTTTATTTTTTTGAGCAGTGTATATATATATTATATACTCAACACTGAAGAGTTTATATATTGTGTAGAGTAAAATTAATATCAATTCGTCATCGAATTCATGTAATTTCTCTGTTTCTAAGACTGTTGAATTGTACATTTATGATATCCACATTAAAGTCTGTCTTTTACACCTTCTTTGAATGGTAGCCCATTGAGTAGTAACTATGGAATGAAACAAGTTATGCAACATGTCAAATGTGTAATTTCCATCAGCCACAGATTTCTTGCACAGTTATTGCCCCATTAACCTGGAACTCCTTGTAAAAATAAACTTGAAACTTGACTATTTCATTACATTTGTGGATTTAAATCTCTGGTCGAATTACTGTTGGCTTGTAAATACTACTCTTTTATATTCCTTTTAAATAAAAAATAAATAAAAAAGAGAAATAAAGACAAATATTGCAAGGGGCTAGTCGCTGGATTATATATCTGCATGCATTTAAAGGAATCAGAGGATGTTGCCCTCCTTGTGAAGCTTGATATATCTCACCGGTAAATGTGAGTTTTAAAAAAATCTGATGATCATTTGCTATTACAGAGGAAGGCTAGCGCTTGGGAGTTGACGCTTATTCAGTGAAGGATTATTCCGTGTCTTGCAAACAGCAGCGCCACTTCTGACTGTCTACAGTAACAAGCAGCTAGACAACAGAACACCACTTCAGGTGTCATTTATAAAGTCTGAAGTGTGCATTGGATTTCAACAGATGACCAACGCGTGAATACTGGTAAGAGGTCGCTGGCACTATTTCTGTTTGTACTATTTATGTTATGTTTAATTAATTCGACTGTCACGGTTTTGCAATGTGGAGTGCAACATTTTAAAGTTTATGTTCATGTGTCCCCACGTGTTGATATTTTCGGATTGTGTTGGATTTGGAACACATTTCTTATATTGATTGCATCTAATTAAAATCGAATTCTAGATATTGTCAAGGGCAACTAGGCTACATTTCCTTTAGTGTGTCAGGTGTAGGCTGCATCTACATTTGCACAAATATCAGCCTAATCAGGTCATAGCTCTTTACACTTAATTAATTTTTATGGGTCTGTATTTTCAATGGAAATGGATCTACACCTGTTTGACTTTATTATGCTTAATTTAGGTATTTAGACCTACTCAGAATCAACACAGCTTCATTGGCTTTAGGGTATAATTGAATAATTTTGTATTCTATATTTATTACGTGAGAAATATGTTCATATTACTATGATTCAAATCTAATTCTGATACAAATTATTGTAGTGTAGCCAACAGGTCAAAGAAAAAAGCAAGAAAACTCCCAGTCTTGTGGTGAATAGGGTCAATGTGGTTTCGGTTCCCTACAATCAAAGTCTGTGTGGAATCATTCTATTAATGACATATCAAAACTAACATTTTTTATATGTTTAACTTTAATTAAAAGGTATTTTCACTGTTGGTTTTATCAACAACAAAAAATTAAGACAAAGTAATGAAGTGTGTGTGCTTCCTCTGTATTGAATGTGTATGTCTGTCTGTCTGTCCAGACAGTGTTTCATATCAGGTGAGCTCAGCTGGCCCTTTCTGATACAGAGAATCATGTATATGACAGGAGCTGAAAGATTCATCCTCATTGGTTTTCTGCTACAAGGTGGGTTGCTGTGGGAAAGGCTGGGTCTGATGCACTGCTTTCTTGCATCTCCCATTGCACTTTACCATTTATATTTTATTTAGCTGTAGCTAGGTTTCCATCCAATTGGCAACAGATTTTCATGTGAATTTTCTAAAATCCGCATAAAGAAAATATCTATTGAAATGTGATGGAAACACTATGAACTATTGATTTTTATTTGGGACATAATACTTAAGTGGAAAAGTACATTTTGTGTGCACTATGTCATCATGCACAGATTTTTACCCGTTTGGTGGAAACACACCACTGGTGGGAAAATGTGCATATTTTCTTTATCGGATTTTTGAATATTCGCATGAAAAGCTGTCGCCAATTGGATGGAAACCTAGCTACTGCTGTCATGATTTTATTTTATACGGTATGACTTTACTAGCATAAAAACTGTGGATGGAAACGTGGTTAGTGTTCTGATCCTTCTTAAAAGCCCAGTGCAGTCAAAATTTAGTTTTCCTGTGTTTTGTATCATATTTATACAACAGCTGATGAAACTAACTGTAAAAATGACCATTCCAAACCTCTCTGCCAATAACAGCTAGGTTTAAGGTGACATATCCCTCGTCTGCTCAGGTGGATTGATCCACATTGTGGTTAATGCACCGTTTTTGTGCCCTTCCCTAACTAAATTCTTGCCTGATATTTTTTTTTTTGCAAAACAAAACCCAATTTGTTTGTTTTTTTACCATTTTAATGGAAACCTATTACAGTAAGTTACTTTATTGTTACCCAGAAATAATTTGATATTGAGATAAAACGGCTGCACTGGGCCTTTAAAGGGATAGTTCAAACAATCAATTTCTACTAGCATTGCTACATCCCCCCAAAATGCTAGCCAGATTATTCTGCACATCTGTAAATAACTAGCCAACAAATGTTTTAATGGTTTGGAGGAAACAACAACACCCTAGTGAAGCTGAAAATAACCAACATTTCAAAAAGTTAAACCATCCTTTAAAGTTAGTCATTGATTTAAAGATGTATGTGATTCCTGCAATCCTTCATTACCAGCTAACACCCCAGTCTAATATTTTGTTGTATGTGTTTCAGGTGTTCTGTGCCTAGACTTTGCAGCTCTGATGCCTCCGCATATAGAGTCTCTGAGTGGATCTTGTGTGGCCATTCCCTGCTCATTTACACTGGGATCTGGATATGAGTCGTCCCTCACAGCTTCATGTAAAGGAATATGGAGGAAAGGATGGAGAGGAGTACACGTGTTTGATTCTAGTCTCACAGGGTCAGGCTTAAATACCATTCAAGGGAATCTAACTGGGAACTTGCAGCAGAAGGAATGCACCACAATCCTGAATGACTTCACATCTTATTTCAATGACTACTTTTACTTCAGACTTGAATGTGACGCTCTGAAATTTAATTTTCCAGGACGTGTCACGGTTGATGTAAAAGGTAGAGTATCATTAGAATATGCTACCTCTGTGTTGTGTGTGCTGTGTTGTGTTCATTTAAGTTGCAGGTTTGAACTGGCTGTATTTAATGCACTGATCATGTAATAAACGTAATTTTTTTACTCCCTCAGAATATCCATCCAAACCCACTCTAAGCCCAGCAACAGTGTATGTGATGGAGGGGACCTCAGTGAGTTTGATCTGCTCTGCTGCAGCCCCATGTCCCTCACTCCCCCCAACTCTGACCTGGACCCCCACACTGAGTGACAGTGTGGAGGATTTGCAGGAGACTCCGAATCAAGTCATAACTTCTCTCCTGAACTTCACCGCTTCACATGTCCACCATGGAGAGAAGATCTTCTGCACTGCGCTGTACAAACGACAAGCTGGCAAGAGTGATAAATCATCCAAAACGTATCTGACAGTCACTGTTCTTTGTAAGTTGATTCATGCATGGTAAGTTTGATTCATCCATTGTAAGTTAATTATTTCTATAGAATTGGTCAACTTTGTGTGCACTCTCCCCCAGACTCTCCCAAGAACACCTCAGTGTCAGTCAGTCCCTCTAGTTCAGTGGTAGAGGGCAGCTCTGTGAGTCTGACCTGCAGCAGCAATGCCAACCCAGCAGTGGGGCGCTACAACTGGTACAGAGTTGTTGGAGAACAGGTCACAACAGTGGGGGCTAGAAGAATGCTATCTGTCCAGGTACCAGCAGATGACAGTTATTTCTACTGTGAAGCCAGCAATGACCATGGAACCGAGAACTCATCTGTCATTCAACTAGATGGGATGTGTATGTACAAAATGAAACCAAATATGAACAATATTTTCAACTATAGCTAGTATCATAACACACACTAAATTGACTCTTGACATACAATATCTATTGTTTCTTTCCCCCAGACCCTCCCAAGAACACCTCAGTGTCAGTCAGTCCCTCTGGTTCAGTGGTAGAGGGCAGCTCTGTGACTCTGACCTGCAACAGCAATGCCAATCCAGCAGTGAATAACTATACCTGGTACAAAATCAATGGGACTGAGGCTATCATTTTAGGATCTGGAGAGAGCTTTACCTTAGACAGTAAAGCAAGTGATAGTGGGGAGTACTGCTGTGAAGCACTGCATGCACTTGGTACGGAAAAAGCCACAGTTGTTCAGCTGGATATTCAGTGTAAGTTATATACATGATACTTTTGCAATGGTATGATCAGGGATGGAACTTAAGGATTTTGGGTACTGGCCAGCCAGGATAGTAGACTGCAATTTTTACTAGCCTGGGTCCAAAATATGTGCCATGCAATATTTGAAAATACAAAATGTCACTAGCTGGCAGGCTAGTCGGGCACATTTTCCACTAGCCCAGTCTGAAAAGTACTAGCGACGGGTTAGCAGGCTAGTTTAATTTCCATCCCTGGGTATAATACAGTATAGCTCCTAGTGTAGGAACAGAAACAGAAACATCAAGATGCTGCCAACACTTTACCATAAGGCTACATTAATTGGCATCAAATAATGTATTGCTAAATTGTGTCAATGCATTTGTTAAACATTTACTAATGGTAAAGGAACATGTCATATCTTAGCCATCATTTTGAAATGGTACATGTAGAACCTTTCACTAATATAGTTGATGCTAATCCATAACCTTATTGTAAAGTGTTACCAAGATGCTGTGTTACCAAGATGCCATAAACAGTCTATTTATGACTGGTTGAATATAACTCTGTGTTGAGGCACACACATCCAGCTGCTGTGACCAGCCACACCTGGTGTGTGGCCAACGTCTGAGTCATGGGTTCACGCCAGTGCCCAGACTGTCTGGTCCAATGACAGTGAACCATTGTCCTGTTGCGTGACAACCATGAATCTTTACTGTGTGTGTGTGTGTGTGTCAATGGCCCTCCATCACTGAAGTCTGTTGTGCAGTTTGTATGGCAGTGTGAATATGTTTATGCATGGCTGTTTGTTCTGTATTGCCATTGGCATTTCCTAGTCAAGATTTCTACAAATCAACCCCCCTACCCGCCCACCGCTCCAGGTACAGATTATGTTTTATCTCAACTGAAGGGTTACCAAAGACAAACCCAGAAAGCGAAATGATTATGGCCCATATCAGGCCCACATTTACAATCCGCCAGTGTGTGTATGTGGCCTAGTTAACACTTGGAATTATGGTCCAAAAGTGGGCCAGGTTTGATTGCCATAACTAAGCCAGATCATTGCCATTAAAAAGCCAGACCTAGCCTATCAAGGTAGATGCGGCCCAATTCTGGTGTAATTCAAAGTGGTAACTGGGCCACATCCACATGCCGACCCAGGTCTGGCCCTTATTGTGGAGAGGATCTGGCTTATGTATGGCAAATGAATCTGGCCAACAGCTGGCTTTATTGTATAGAATTACAGATATGTCGTATGGGAAGTATGGATAGACTAACACCACTGTTGAGAAGTGCATAATGCTCAATAATGTTTTATGATAACACAGCACTGTTTTCTTCCAGATCCCCCCAAGAACACCTCAGTATCAGTCAGTCCCTCTAGCTCAGTAGCAGAGGGCAGCTCTGTGACTCTGACTTGCAGCAGCAATGCCAACCCAGCAGTGAATAACTACACCTGGTACAGAGTTGAGGGATGGGAGAAGGACATTGTAGGGTCTGAAGAGGACCTCAACATCTTCAATGTGACCAGGCTTTCAAATGAACAGTACTACTGTGAGGCTCAGAATGTCCATGGACTGCAGAACTCTGAAGCCATCAGTATCGATGTAACATGTATGTACTGTATAGTATTTATTCTACTGGTTATGAATCGCAATCACTCATTAATGTGAATGAACTATTAAGAACAATCGTGTCCTCCCTGTCTGTTCGATTTAGTTGCTTCAGAGATCCTGAACACCTCTCGCTGCATCAGGATTTCAGCTACATCTCAGATCAGATGTTCCTGTGATAGCCATGGAAACCCTGCTCCCACACTGGTGTGGCAATTGGCTGGAGAGTCTGTCAATCACTCCACTAACACCATCATCAGGGAGGAGCCAATGGGTAGAGCAGGCCTGAGGACCTCCCTCACCATCCGCCAATCACAGGAGGAGGAAATACCGAGTCTGGTCTGCCTCAGCACCAACTCTGATGGTTTTGACAGCTTCTCATTTAACTTAACATCAATGAAAACATATGAAGGTACAGTTAGGAGACATTTGTCCTGCTCTACGCCAGAATTAGTTCCTAACAGTTCCCCGGTCCCACTAACCATTCAGGAGCTTAGGACTATAAGGTTCTATCTGTATTTTTGTCAAAATTGAGTTATTGACATAGCCTTGTTCTGTTCAATGTTCTCTATGTATATAGTAAAAATACCCATATTCATGTTGTTAAGTTCAAAATAATATAAGATAGAAATTGCTGACACCATTCAAACCAATGAGGGTTCGGAACTTTAAAGCCAATTATCTCAGAATCATCTTTTTGCAGATATACCCTTACAGTCCTAAGCTCTCACATTGCCAAATAAGAAGGATTTTTAAGACAAAGAATGAATGGTGGCGCTTGTTTTGCACCTCATCTGTTTGCTCTATGTTGTGATTGTGCAGGTTTCCACCCTCTCTCTCTGTTGATTGGGGCTGCTGTGGGGGCAGGAGTGATGATGCTCCTATGTATCCCACTGCTTCTCATCTGCAAGTAAGTGACTGACACAGGGGCCAGGGCAGGCATGATAATGTAAAAGACCTTTGGATAGATTTTTGTCTGGATTGGTCCGACTTTTGTCTGGACTGGTATTTGACGTCATTATCTTATCATCTCTGTTGTTTTGCTCTAAGGCATAGGAGAACCAGACAGTCACCAAACAAAACACAGAAGGACACATCAGAATTCATAGTGACTGATGAGGTAAGGAACTACACTAACATTTCGACATTGCCCATGTGTATGTGCTTACAGTCTAACAATGTGGAAAGGCGTTGATATTCATATTTCACAGAAGTGTGTGCATGAACACCCTATTACATACAGTGCCTTCGGAAAGTATTCAGACCCCTTTACTTTTTCCACATTTTGTCACGTTACAGCCTTATTCTAAAATTGATTAAACAATAATATTAATCTGCAATCTACACACAGTACCCCATAATGACAAAGTAGAAACAGAAATACCTTATTTCCATAAGTATTCAGACCCTTTGCTATGAGACTCGAAATTGAGCTCAGGTGCATCCTGTTTCCATTGATCATCCTTGAGATGTTTCTACAACTTCATTGGAGTCCACCTGTGGTAAATTATATTGATTGGACATGATTTGGAAAGGCACACACCTGTCTATATAAGGTCCCACAGTTGATAGTGCATGTCAACGCAAAAACCAAGCCATGAGGTCGAAGCAACTGTCTGTAGAGCTCCGAGACAGGATTGTGTCGAGGAACAGATCTGGGGAAGGGTACCAAAAAATGTCTGCAGCATTGAAGGTCCCCAAGAACACAATGGCTTCCATCATTCTTAAATGGAAGAAGTTTGGAACCACCAATACTCTTCCTAGAGCTGGCTGCCCATCATTCTTAAATGGAAGAAGTTTGGAACCACCAAGACTCTTCCTAGAGCTGGCTGCCCGGCCAAACTGAGCAATCGGGGGAGAAGGGCCTTGGTCAGGGAGGTGACCAAGAACCCGATGGTCACTCTGACAGAGCTATAGAGTTCCTCTGTGGAGATGAGAGAACCTTCCAGAAGGACAACCATCTCTGCAGCACAGAAGGACACCAATCAGGCCTTTATGGTAGAGTGGCCAGACGGAAGCCACTCCTCAGTAAAAGGCTTGGAGTTTGAGTAAAGGGTCTGAATACCTATATAAATGTGATATTTCAGTTTTCTTTTTTTCATAAATTTGCAAAACTGTGTCAAAAACCTGTTTTTGCTTTGTCATTAAGGGGTATTGTGTGTAGATTGATGAGGATATAAAAAATAAATAAATTTTAGAATAAGGCTGTAATGTAACAACATTTGGAAAAAGTGAAGGGATCTGAATGCTTTCCGAATGCACTGTATCCTAGATGCCGCACACATTTCAGCACTGGTATTTTTGTTGCAGTGAAAGATTGGAGGTAGCTTGGCTGGTTGAAAAATTGTTTTGAATATGCAAAAATCTGCAGTGTGCATGAAGAGGAACTCAAGTCAGTTTAGGCTAGAGTGGTACATTACTGTAATCGAGTCTTTTGCAACCATATTGTCTGGATCTCATGTTAAACAACCAACTTACAACTAGCCCTTTCCTATCCAGTGGTTGATTTGCTCATATGATTATTTTGCATTGTGTTTTGTGTGGATACCAGGAAGTTACAGCTAATAGGAGACACATAAAAACAATTCTGCCAGTAAACATATAAACCCCTTTAACATGATGCTTTCCCCTCAGACCCTCTCTCAGGAGGAGGACAATGTCTATGCCAATAAAGCCATGCTGGAGGAGGCCCTGGGGCCCAACAGGACAGTGGACAGGGAAATTGACGACACAGACCTCCTCCACTACGGCAACTTGAACTTGTCCAAACTCCAGGCCAAGGTGGCCGAGCAGGGGGAGGGAGAGATCAGGGGAGTCGCCTCCAAGACGGCAGAGTATACCGTGATCCGCCTGCACTCCACAGGTAGTATCGAGGGAGGGGCTGGGAAGAAGGAGGCCAGTTCTGCCTTCAGTGTCCAGGAGTCCCAACTGGGACAATCTGAGCAGCACAACACAGTAGAAACTCCAGTGGACGAGGTGACACTGCTTTCTGAGCAGAAAGATTCCTCTAATGGTGAAGAGGAGGTAACGTATGGGAACATATGTCGTGGTCAGGTTGTATCTGAGGCAAATTAGGGACAACCTGAGTCAGATAGGAAGGACGAGGAAGAGGAGGAGGAGGAGAGTGTGAAGGCATAGTAAGCTGCTGTATAGAGGGAGTAAAGCTTATATGCAGATAAGCTAGTACAAGGTTGTGAAAAATCCCCCATAATGCACTGCAGAGACATCATCGTCATCTTCCATACTGAAGAACCACTATGTCCACCTTTTTTTAAACACCAGTTATTCTACAGTGTCTGTTCATCAGTTGGATTTTCATTTCTATATACACAATATATACAAAGGTATGTGGACACCCCTTCAAATTAGTGGATTTGGCTATTTCAGCTACACCCGTTGCTGACAGGTGTATAAAATCATTGGCAGTAGAATGGCCTGCTAGAGCTGCCCCAGTCAACTGTAAGTGCTGTTATTGTGAAGTGGAAAAGTCTAGGAGCAACAACGGCTCAGCCGCAAAGTGGTAGGCCGCAGAAGAGCGTAGCGTGTAAAAATCGCCTGTCCTCGGTTGCAACACTCACTACTGAGTTCCAAACTGCCTCTGGAAGCAATGTCAGCACAAGAACTGTTCGTCAGTAGCTTCATGAAATGGGTTTCCATAGCCGAGCATCAGCACACAAGCCTAAGATCACCATGCACAATGCCAAGCGTCGCCTGGAGTGGTGTAAAGCTCGCCGCCATTGGACTCTGGAGCAGTGGAAACGCGTTCTCTGGAGTGATGAATCACGCTTCACCATCTGGCAGTCCGACGGACAAATCTGGTTTTGGCGGATGCCAGAAGAACGCTACCTGCCCGAATGCATAATGCCAACTGTAAAGTTTGGTGGAGGAGGAATAATGGTCTGGGGCTGTTTTTCATGGTTCGGGCTAGGCCCGTTAGTTCCAGTGATGGGAAATCTTTATGCTACAGCATACAATGACATTCTAGATGATTCTGTGCTTCCATCTTTGTGGCAACAGTTTGGGGAAGGCCTTTTCCTGTTTCAGCATGACAATGCCCCCGTGCACAAAGTGAGGTCCATACAGAAATGCTTTGTCGAGATCGGTGTGGAAGAACTTGACTGGCCTGTACAGAGCCATGACCTCAACCCCATCTAACACCTTTGGGATGAATTGGAACGCTGACTGTGAGACAGGCCTAATCGCCCAACATCAGTGCCCAACCTCACTAATGCTCTTGTGGCTGAATGGAAACAAGTCTCCGCAGCAATGTTCCAACATCTAGTGGAAAGTCTGTTATAGAGTGGAGTCTGTTATAGCAGCAAAGGGTTTGACCAACTCCATATTAATGCCCATGATTTTGGAATGAGATGTTCAATGAGCAGGTGTCCACATACTTTTGGTCATGTAGTGTATTTTCCAGAGACTGAGTTTTAGTATCTGCATACTTGTATAATTGAAACAAGTTTTTAACTTCACTAAATGTTTTTAAAGAACTTGTGTTATTTACAGTTGCTAGTGAAAGTCTGCACATCCCTTGCATAGTCAATGTATGCACTCACTAACTGTAAGTCGCTCTGGATAAGAGCGTCTGCTAAATGACTAAAATGTAAATGTAATAGTCTCCCATTTTGCTTGCTTAAAATTAATCCAATAACGGAATACATTAGATTTTGTCCTGCTGAGCTACACAACCAACTGCACATTTTCAAAGTGAAATAACAATTATATATATATTTTTTCCAAATTAATAAAACATAAAATCAAAGATGTCTTGATTGCTTATGTCTTCATACCCCAGAGGTAATATTTGGTGGAAGGACCTTTGGCCGCCATTACAGCTGTGAATCATTTTGAATAAGATTCTACTAACTTTGCACAACTCTTAGATTAACACATACCCATTTTTGTCAAAATAGCTCAAGCTCAGGAAATTTGGTTGGGGAGTCATTGATGAACAGCAAAATTCAAACCATGTCTCTGATTTTCAAGCAGATTTAAGTCAGTACAAGCCACAATACTTGAAAATACAGAGGGTTTCACTGTTTTGTTTAGTACTGGATTTAGCCTGTGGTTTTTAATTTAGGTCAAAAAATGTATTTCTTTGCTGTGTTGTCTTGCAGTATTAATTAACAGCCTTGTTGCAAACAGAATGGATGATTTGGAGTGGATTTTTTAACACAGGCTTTCTTCTTTTCACTTTGTCATACAGGCCAGTAATGTGGAGTGAATGCAATGTTGTTGATCCTCCTGTTTGTGATGGCAACATCGTATTATTGGTATGCCTGTCCCCGGCAGGGTTTGGGGAGTTTGTCAGGATCAAAATAAATATGAAAGGAGCAAAGCCCAGATAAAAAGTTAGAGGAAACCCTGCCTCAGTCTTCTGAATACCAAACACTGGGATAGAGTTTTCTTTTTCAGTGTGTCAATTACACATATTTTAATGCCAAAGACACACAAGAATGGCTTTCCAATAGCTGTTGAGTGTTTCTGAATGGTCCAGTCTCAGTCCTGACTTAAATCTGCTTGAAAATCTGAGACAAGGGGCTGGATTTAATCCTTATCGCCGAAGTCATATCAAATTGAAATCAAATCAAGAAGCTGATTTCAGTCTCTCGGTCCCAGCTTTGATGCACCTGTACTGTCGCCAGAAGATCCGTGTTATAGCTCGATTGAAATTTAAAGGCTATGTTCCCGCGTTCGCGGAGACTGCATTCACGTTAAATGCTGCAAATGTCGTCTCAATCAGAAATGAAAATTTAAAGCGGATCTTCCGTGGTACTTCAGCGATATGCATTGAATCCAGCCCATGGTTTGAATATTGCTGTCCATCAATGACTCCCAACCAAATTTACTGGGCTTGGGCAATTTTGACAAAAACAATGTGTGTATGTTGCCCTATGAGGTGTGCAAAGTTGGTAGAATCTAATTCAAAATGATTCACAGCTCTAATGACTGCTAAAGGTGCTTCCACCAAGTATTTTCTCTGGGGTGTGAAGACATAAGTAATTAAGACAGCTCTGTTTTATTTATTTTTATTCATTAATTTGGAAAATGTTCTAAAATTCTTCTTTCACTTTTAAAATGTGGAGTAAGTTGTGTACATTGGTAGGAAAACAATCAAATGTAATACATTTAAAAATTTAATTTTAAGGCAGCAAAATGTGAAGACTGCAAGGGGTGCGTAGACTTTCACTAGGCAGTGTACAGTGGGGAAAAAAAGTATTTAGTCAGCCACCAATTGTGCAAGTTCTCCCACTTAAAAAGATGAGAGAGGCCTGTAATTTCCATCATAGGTACACGTCAACTATGACAGACAAAATGATTTTTTTTTTCTCCAGAAAATCACATTGTAGGATTTTTTATGAATTTATTTGCAAATTATGGTGGAAAATAAGTATTTGGTCAATAACAAAAAGTTTCTCAATACTTTGTTATATACCCTTTGTTGGCAATGACACAGGTCAAACGTTTTCTGTAAGTCTTCACAAGGTTTTCACACACTGTTGCTGGTATTTTGGCCCATTCCTCCATGCAGATCTCCTCTAGAGCAGTGATGTTTTGGGGCTGTCGCTGGGCAACACAGACTTTCAACTCCCTCCAAAGATTTTCTATGGGGTTGAGATCTGGAGACTGGCTAGGCCACTCCAGGACCTTGAAATGCTTCTTACGAAGCCACTCCTTCGTTGCCCGGGAGGTGTGTTTGGGATCATTGTCATGCTGAAAGACCCAGCCACGTTTCATCTTCAATGCCCTTGCTGATGGAAGGAGGTTTTCACTCAAAATCTCACGATACATGGCCCCATTCATTCTTTCCTTTACACGGATCAGTCGTCCTGGTCCCTTTGCAGAAAAACAGCCCCAAAGCATGAAGTTTCCACCCCCATGCTTCACAATAGGTATGGTGTTCTTTGGATGCAACTCAGCATTCTTTGTCCTCCAAACACGATGAGTTGAGTTTTTACCAAAAAGTTATATTTTGGTTTCATCTGACCATATGACATTCTCCCAATCCTCTTCTGGATCATCCAAATGCACTCTAGCAAACTTCACACGGGCCTGGACATGTACTGGCTTAAGCAGGGGACACGTCTGGCAATGCAGGATTTGAGTCCCTGGCGGAGTAGTGTGTTACTGATGGTAGGCTTTGTTACTTTGGTCCCAGCTCTCTGCAGGTCATTCACTAGGTCCCCCCGTGTGGTTCTGGGATTTTTGCTCACCGTTCTTGTGATCATTTTGACCCCACGGGGTGAGATCTTGCGTGGAGCCCCAGATCGAGGGAGATTATCAGTGGTCTTGTATGTCTTCCATTTCCTAATAATTGCTCCCACAGTTGATTTCTTCAAATCAAGCTGCTTACCTATTGCAGATTCAGTCTTCCCAGCCTGGTGCAGGTCTACAATTTTGTTTCTGGTGTCCTTTGACAGCTCTTTGGTCTTGACCATAGTGGAGTTTGGAGTGTGACTGTTTGAGGTTGTGGACAGGTGTCTTTTATACTGATAACAAGTTCAAACAGGTGCCATTAATACAGGTAACGAGTGGAGGACAGAGGAGCCTCTTAAAGAAGAAGTTACAGGTCTGTGAGAGCCAGAAATCTTGCTTGTTTGTAGGTGACCAAATACTTATTTTCCACCATAATTTGCAAATAAATTCATAAAAAATCCTACAATGTGATTTTCTGGAGAAAAAAAATCTCAATTTGTCTGTCATAGTTGACGTGTACCTATGATGAAAATGACAGGCCTCTCTCATCTTTTTAAGTGGGAGAACTTGCACAATTGGTGGCTGACTAAATACTTTTTTTCCCCACTGTATATGTTCTTTTATTCTGACTTTTTAACTGTGTTATTATAGATTAGTGTCATTCCTTACATACATTTTCAATGAATTCAATTTCACCTCTCAGCAGTTTAAGAGTGTAATATTTGTTGTTGTTTTTCCCAGAGTTGTTCCTCTATGAATTTGTAACTTGTTACAGAAAATGTGTATTTATGAACTTATAAAATGTGTGTGATGATTATGAATCACTTCAACATGTTGTATTATTGTTTTTATTGTATTTGTAATTGAAAATGTATTTACAATGTTTAAAGCTGAATACAGGTTAAAAGCAGTCAGTAATTTCAGCATTATTCAGTAATTATGTAAAGTCAGAAGTCAGTAATGATGCACATTGCAATGTTGAACAAATATTAAGACATGGTGTCAGTTGCATAGCATCTACACAATAGCACATCCTGTAATATGGGCAATTACTTAACAGTGAAGCATTTCTGTTTTGACAGCCAAATAAGCACACATTACATTGATGTACAGTGGGGGAAAAAAGTATTTAGTCAGCCACCAATTGTGCAAGTTCTCCCACTTAAAAAGATGAGAGAGGCCTGTAATTTTCATCATAGGTACACGTCAACTATGACAGACAAATTGAGAAGAAAAAAATCCAGAAAATCACATTGTAGGATTTTTAATGAATTTATTTGCAAATTATGGTGGAAAATAAGTATTTGGTCACCTACAAACAAGCAAGATTTCTGGCTCTCACAGACCTGTAACTTCTTCTTTAAGAGGCTCCTCTGTCCTCCACTCGTTACCTGTATTAATGGCACCTGTTTGAACTTGTTATCAGTATAAAATACACCTGTCCACAACCTCAAACAGTCACACTCCAAACTCCACTATGGTCAAGACCAAAGAGCTGTCAAAGGACACCAGAAACAAAATTGTAGACCTGCACCAGGCTGGGAAGACTGAATCTGCAATAGGTAAGCAGCTTGGTTTGAAGAAATCAACTGTGGGAGCAATTATTAGGAAATGGAAGACATACAAGACCACTGATAATCTCTCTCGATCTGGGGCTCCACGCAAGATCTCACCCCGTGGGGTCAAAATGATCACAAGAACGGTGAGCAAAAATCACAGAACCACACCTAGTGAATGACCTGCAGAGAGCTGGGACCAAAGTACCAAAGTAACAAAGCCTACCATCAGTAACACACTACGCCGCCAGAGACTCAAATCCTGCAGTACCAGACGTGTCCCCCTGCTTAAGCCAGTACATGTCCAGGCCAGTCTGAAGTTTGCTAGAGTGCATTTGGATGATCCAGAAGAGGATTGGGAGAATGTCATATGGTCAGATGAAACCAAAATATAACTTTTTGGTAAAAACTCAACTCGTCGTGTTTGGAGGACAAAGAATGCTGAGTTGCATCCAAAGAACACCATACCTACTGTGAAGCATGGGGGTGTAAACATCATGCTTTGGGGCTGTTTTTCTGCAAAGGGACCAGGACGACTGATCCGTGTAAAGGAAAGAATGAATGGGGCCATGTATCGTGAGATTTTGAGGAAAACCTCCTTCCATCAGCAAGGGCATTGAAGATGAAACGTGGCTGGGTCTTTCAGCATGACAATGATCCCAAACACACCGCCCGGGCAATGAAGGAGTGGCTTCGTAAGAATCATTTCAAGGTCCTGGAGTGGCCTAGCCAGTCTCCAGATCTCAACCCCATAGAAAATCTTTGGAGGGAGTTGAAAGTCCGTGTTGCCCAGCAACAGCCCCAAAACATCACTGCTCTAGAGGAGATCTGCATGGAGGAATGGGCCAAAATACCAGCAACAGTGTGTGAAAACCTTGTGAAGACTTACAGAAAACGTTTGACCTGTGTCATTGCCAACAAAGGGTATATAACAAAGTATTGAGAAACTTTTGTTATTGACCAAATACTTATTTTCCACCATAATTTGCAAATAAATTCATTAAAAATCCTACAATGTGATTTTCTGGATTATTTTTTCTCAATTTGTCTGTCATAGTTGACGTATACCTATGATGAAAATTACAGGCCTCTCTCATCTTTTTAAGTGGGAGAACTTGCACAATTGGTGGCTGACTAAATACTTTTTTCCCCCACTGTACCACACGATGTTCAAACCCACTTGGAAATGCCGTCAATAAATTCTGTTTTCTGCTATTGTGGTCTTGTCTGACTTGTAATTTCAGTACAGTTAAGGCAGCTACCAGTACTTGAATGTGTTTTTATTGCTAACAATCCAGATATAGGTGTGATACAAATATTTACAGATATTTAAAAATAAACCATAATAATTTTTATTTGACTGTGAATTAAACTTCCTCTTATATTTTAACGTCAGAGTACTGGGTTGTGTAGTCTTCTTCATCTGAGCTGCTGCTGTGGCCTGCCCTGCGGTAACGAGGGTGAGAACTACAGACTCTCTGGTGTCCTGGCTTTGCTCTGAACGTGACCTCAGGGTAGCTGATCTCCACATCATCCTCACTGCTCTCTGTCTCCATGTCCATGTTTGGCTCGATGGTGGGCTTCGGAGCACACACATCCTTAATGTTCTCGTAGTCATCCCACTTATCAGTCTGAATATAGAAAGAGATTTATACAAAAAGGTTCCAAATGAAGAAGCTCGAATGTTGCTAGTTTGTAAATCCGGAGAATATTAATTGTCTTAGGCAGTCAGATTTTTTTCTAAATTATTCTTATCAAATATCTTAAGGCTGTACGAGTTCATTTGCCTTTTCCAAACTATCAAGTGATAACATCAAGGTCCAGTAAAACACATGAAGTCATTTTCACATTTCCTTTGATGTTGTGAGATCCCTTCTGCTGCTGCTGGACTGAGTGTACAACACAGGCGGCTGGTGCCACCATAATTGGTGAGGATGGGTTCATAGTAATGGCTGGAAAGGATTAAATGGAGTGGTATCGAACACATCAAACACATTGTTTCCATTTGATTGATACCATTCCATTCACTCCATTCCAGCCATTATTATGAGCCGTTCTCCCCTCAGCAGCCTCTTGTGGTGTACAAACATCCCTCTAAACGTCCTCTTGCTTTTTTTCCTTCAGTATTTCTCCTACTACACATTTAGCCATCTATGAGTGGTAATGAATAAGGAAATGCCTCCTAAACACAGGCTTGATGGCCTCAGGATCATCATGATACAGTTAATTGAAGGTTAAGGTTTGTGTGTTACACAAAACTATTATGTAAGATGCACCACAAATAGAATTACATAATTTACAGGATCTCTGTGTACTCTTACCTCAATATCCTGTTTAAGTAACAGTGGAGTTTTGGTTTGTTTGTAGATTTGCAACAAAGTGATTATGACCCTTCACTTCAAAGTTTCCATTCACAATGTTCGGTTTCACTTTATATTAAGTTGAACTGATATCATGTGGTTACAGAGTAACTATACAAATAATTCAAATTGAAGCAGAATTTGACTAGCTTCCTTAAAATTCCCTCATTATATGTAGGCCTATCTTAGCTGCAGTTACAGTGTAAAGCTGAATAATAACATTCTTGTGATCAAAGAAGTTACAGTGTAACTTCATGGCATAAGGGCTAATGTTTGATGTTGCCCAATGTTTTGGTTTACACATTTGTTATTACGGTTGACTGACCTTTTCCTTCAGTTTTGGCTTGGCATCCTTAGCATAGATGTCATCCTCTCTCGCTTGGTCTCTAGGACCCAAGCTACCCCTGGAAGACAAGTTGTGTCATTGTATGCGTTTGACTCATATTTGTTGTCTCATCAGGTTATTTCCCTATGTACGTTTTGGTCGACTACTACAGTCATTTTCACAGATGTGGTTTCAATACATTACTACATTATGGTAGGATAATATCAATTTATGATGTATTTGAGGTAATTTGTATGTAATCCCACATCATATGCATTCACTGTTTGGAATGACTGAAGAATGCTCTCTATGGTACTGTAGTACGGTGTCCATTTTAGGACACCCTCAGCCTCAAAGGGTTAGGTTTGAGCCTGGGGGTGCCCTAAAATGGATACAGTACTGTAGCTGGCAATGTGATGTGTTTTAATTTGAACCTATCCTGGTTTCATGGTCCATGGTCCTCTGTAGCTCAGCTGGTAGAGCACGGCGCTTGTAACGCCAAGGTAGTGGGTTCGATCCCCGGGACCACCCATACACAAAAAAATACATGTATGCACGCATGACTGTAAGTCGCTTTGGATAAAAGCGTCTGCTAAATGGCATATTATATTATATTATTATATTCATCTGCCTTCCAATTATCAATCTTACATCTCCTGGCCCCTGAATTGCAACGAGGCATTGTTGACTTCATGTTCCTGTGTGTGTTCGGTGTGTCCATCTTTGTTTCTGATTGGATGGCTTGGTGAAAGACTCTGAATAGATGAGATGGAATGCATTAAAAAGAATGTCAAGAATTTAAATAGTTAATTCATCCCTTCATTCATAACTGTACAATGTATATGCTATGCTCAGTCATTCATGACGCTCTGAATACTGAACACTGAATGATTGTAAATAGTAAACTGTGGAGCTACAGTATATAAAGGCCTCTTTCTTCCATATTTAACCCCTTCAACAACATTGTTCGATTTCTCTCACCTGTTTCCCACCTGATACCTTCAGAACACTGTACACAGTGTGTATGTCAGAGGTCGACCTTTAAAGAAATAACAAACAAATTGAATCACTCTGCCAAGACTGACAAGTAGACACATGACTATATATTCCTTTAGATGTTCAAACTGAGACAGCAAGTAGTGGTGATCCACAGTAACTAGTATAATGGAATCCCATTGTGAGTGAGGGAGGCCTGCTAAAATGGACTCATTGAGACTTGCGTATGTCTGCCCATCCAGACGTGTGTGTGTGTGTGTGTGCGTGCAAATGTGGGTGCTTATGTGTGTGTTTGTCTACAGTGTGTGCTCTTGTCTGTGTGACACCATGCTCGATGATATTACGTGCTGTCTGGATACGACGTCCTGCTGGGATGGGGATGCTGCGGTTGGGGTAGGGGCTCTGGGCGGTAGGGGCCGTCTGGCCACAGCTGATCTCTGCTGCTCCCCGGGGGGTTTGCTACTGTTGCACCCCCTTCACTCACCAGGTTCTCATTTGTGCCATTACGCCAGCCCTGATGGTGACACACACAGGCATAGGGGTACACACACACCCACAAACATGTTCAATTAACTAGGGATTTTCACACAATGAACTACAGAATAAATGGAAGAGAATAATGCAGTATTTGTGAAATGCAACAGTACCAGAAAACCAAAGTGAACACAACATGGTAGTTTATTTGATGTCCCCTGCTGGATCAATTTGTTTCTCTTGTGTCTGAAAAACGCAAAACAAAAAGTGACATTTTCATACAAACAGTGGTGTTGTGGTGAGCTTCTAGTCATTGCTAACTGTAGTCAATATGTATGGTTAAGAAATATATACACTACCGTTCAAAAGTTTGGGGTCACTTAGAAATGTCCTTGTTTTCGAAAGAAAATCAATTTTTTTGTCCATTAAAATAACATCAAATTGATCAGAAATACAGTGTAGACATTGTTAATGTTGTAAATGGCTATTGTAGGCTGATTTGTAATGGAATATCTACATAGGCGTACAGAGGCCCAGTCTCTCAGCATTATCAGCAACCATCAGTCTTGTGTTCCAATGGCACGTTGTGTTTGCAAATCCAAGTTTATCATTTTAAAAGGCTAATTGATCATTAGAAACCCCTTTTGCAATTATGTTAGCACAGCTGAAAACTGTTGTGCTTATTAAAGTAGCAATAAAACTGGCCTTCTTGAGACTAGTTGAGTATCTGGAGCATCAGCAATTGTGGGTTCGATTACAGGCACAAAATGGCCAGAAACAAATAACTTTCTTCTGAAACTCGTCAATCTATTCTTGTTCTGAGAAATGAAGGCTATTCCATGCGAGAAACTGCCAAGAAACTGAAGATCTCGTACAACGCTGTGTCCTACTCCTTTCACAGAACAGCGCAAACTGGCTCTAACCAGAATAGAAAGAGGAGTGGGAGGCCCCGGTGCACAACTGAGCAAGAGGACAAATACATTAGAGTGTCTAGTTTGAGAAACAGACATCTCACAGGTCCTCAACTGGCAGCGTCATTAAATAGTACCCGCAAAACACCAGTCTCAACATCAACAGTGAAGAGGCGACTCCGGGATGCTGACCTTCTAGGCAGAGTTGCAAAGAAAAAGCCATATCTCAGACTGCCCATCTTAATCTTTAATTTTTATTGGCCAGTCTGAGATATGGCTTTTCTTTGCAACTCTGCCTAGAAGGTCAGCATCCCGGAGTCGCCTCTTCACTGTTGACTTTGAGACTGGTGTTTTGCAGGTACTATTTAATGAAACTGCCAGTTGAGGACCAATGAGGCGTCTGTTTCTCAAACTAGACACTAATGTATTTGTCCTCTTGCTCAGTTGTGCACCGGGGCCTCCCACTCCTCTTTCTATTCTGGTTAGAGCCAGTTTGCGCTGTTCCGTGAAGGGAGTAGTACACAGCGTTGTACGAGATCTTCAGTTTATTGGCAATTTCCTGCATGGAATAGCCTTCATTTCTCAGAACAAGAATAGACTGACGAGTTTCAGAAGAAAGTCATTTGTTTCTGGCCATTTTGAGCCTGTAATCGAACCCACAATTGCTGATGCTCCAGATACTCAACTTTTGAACGGTAGTGTATATTTTATAAACAAGAGGAGTGAAGTGAGTGTTGACAGAGGACTCACCTGTAGACCAGAAAGATGAGTAAAAGAACAAGCGGAACACAACAGAAAGAAAGGATTAGAGCGAGGACATGGAAGACACTTCCTGTGGGGAGAGAAGAGAGGGAGGAGAAACGAGACAGAGAAGTGTGTCAATATTGGACCATTGAGACATTCTGGCTACGGTCTTTGGCATGTTGTGTGGAACTGTGACTTTAAATACCAATGCCACCTATGTGTTGTTACATACTATACTGTCTTACTGTATGCATACAATCAATTTCACATCTTGAAGGATGTTTTGTTAAGGCCTGTATCATCATTGATTCATAGATTTAGGTAGCATATCAGGGGGAGAATGAAGAAAAGTGCTATCTAGAACCTTAAAGGGTTCTTCGGCTGTCCCTTTAGGAGAACCCTTTGAATAATCTGTTTTGGTTGCAAGTAGAACCCTTTTGGGTTCCATGTAGAACCTCTTCTGCAGAGGGTTCTACATGTAACCCAAAAGGGTTCTACCTGGAACCAAAAAGGGTTCTACCTGGAACCAAAAAGGGTTCTTCTATGGGGACAGCCCAAAAACCTTTTGGAACCCTTTTTTCTAAGAGTGTAGGCATCATATGAATCTCACAAGTGAGATAGAAATACTGAGGAAAAAATGTTAATCAGTTGTGAATAAGTCACACTTCTGTACTCTATTGACTTTCCAAAGTGACTGTCAGTCACTATGCACTCACGGTTGAGAAACAGCTGGACTCTTTCCGATTCTTCCCCCCCCATGTTATTGGTGGCGACACAGTAGTACGTCCCGGGCTTGTCCGGGTGGACAGTGATGTTCTGGTGATGGATGATGAAATGCTCCCTTTCCTCGACCAGCCTGTACCACTTGTAGCTGATGACAGGGGGGTAACTGTGACTGTGGCAGGTCAGTGCCACAGGGCTCTCCCCATCACCCTGCCACCTATTGGTCATGTTGTGAATGACCTCGGTGAGCTTTGGAGCATCTGTGATGGAAAATAATGGAAGAAAATTATTATTGTACATTTGAATACAGAGACGCATTTGCGTTTTCCTTGTGTTGAATTGTCTTTAGTTATAGTATTACAAGGAGATAAGTTCAGGCTCCACACAAATAACCACTTAAGTCTTTATTCCAGAAAGTCGTAGAGGACCTGAACCCATTTGAAAGGATGACTCTGATCCCAAATGTAGATCTGAGAGGATTGCAGTAAACAGTATGGTTAATCTCCCTCCATTTTGCCCTCTGATAGGCCAGGTGGAATTATCACCTTACTGATAACGCCTATTCAGTCCTCTCAGATCTACATAGGGCATACAGTTTGTCCTTGGGGTAGTTGTCATAAAGCAGCAACAGAGATGTACTCACACTTGACTTTAACTTCAACCTGTTGGGATTGCCCAGTTCCTAAGGTGTTCTGGGCAGTGCACCTGTACAGTCCACTATGGGATGGGGTTATGGACATCACCGTCAACTTCTGGACCAGCCCCACTATCCTGGTCTCTCCTGTGCTGATCTGGACCCAAGTGTAGGTGGTGGTATTGGGGTTGGAACGAGCAGTGCAGGTAAGAACCAGCTGGCTGTTTTCAGTCAGGACCGTGTCAGGGTGAGCAGAGGCCGTCACATTTTTGGGGCTGTCTGTAGGAGTCATAGCAGAGAGAAAGCATCACGGAAAAAAGTTGGAAATTGAATATTTTGGACTATTTAATCATAATGATAGTAGAATGATGATGATGGTGGTGATGGTGATGATGGTGATGATGCATTGTACTCACAAGTGACCTCCAGCTCCTGCTCTGTGCTGCTATCCCCCTCAGAGTTCTGGGCTCTACAGGTGTAAACCCCTCCTTGCAGGAATGTGACATTAAAAGAACCCCAGACAACATTGGTAGAACGTTGGAGGAACCCAAGAACTGGTTGAGGCTGCATGTGAAGAGGGGAGCTAGACATAGGTGAGCCAGATGGACGGGGGATCCATGTCAGAGTGAGCTGAGAGACTGGGAAACTCTGCACGGTGCAGTTGATACTAACCAGGTGGCCCTCCTGGGTTGTACGCATCATAGAAAGCACTGGTTTGGTTGGGCCATCTGTGGAGAGGAAATAATACTCACATTGAAATAACCACCTATTCAAATTTTAAATTGTACCTATTCAAATGTTTGTCAGAGGACTGTAGATACGATATGCATATTTCAAATATGAACACAAACATAGAGAATATACAGGCTGCCATTTAGAAAAGGTAATCATGAATAAGCTAGCCAAAATATCGTATATATTATCTATTAATCTATTAGCTGTTATTTTTGAGAGGGAAAACGGGGTCAGCAGTGCTCAGATACTGAGTAAGAGGAGGCTATGATATGAGATCCGGATGCATTTATACAATAAGAACAATAAGAATTGCATTTCCCTATGATACAAAACGTATGTCTGGACTACACAAATAGGGAATATCTCACATTTAACATTGATTGTAACAACGTTTGAGTCGTGAGTCCCATGTTGGTTTACAGCTTTGCAGTGGTAATTCCCGCTTTGTGTAGATGTGATAGATTGGATCAAGAATTCTGTTCCACTAAATGTGGTATTTCGACTGTCTTTAAACCAGGAGTATGTAGCATTGGGGTGCCCTCTGCTGGAACAAGTGAGGGTGACAGACTCTCCTTCCTTTACATATGACAAACTTATATCAGCCTTCGTCTCCTTAGGGGCATCTTTTAAAGAGAAGACAAAAAAGTCAAGTGATCATAGAAAAACAAGAAGCACAAAAGTCAAATCAAAATAGTAGGGTAATTTCTTTGTAATAAAAATGGTTGAAACAAAAAGAATGCAATGCTCATGATAAGTCCAACCAAGGGCTTTATTCAATTTGTATCGCTGAAGCGTTACAGATTGTGCAATATAAATGTAAAGGTAAATTACTGATTGAGCCGACATATGCAGCATTTACCGTGAATGCAGTGTCTGCTAACACGGTAACATTGCCTTTGAATTTCAAACATGCTGTAATGCTGAACTTCCGTGATACGGTAAACACAGTTTGAACTAGAAAGTCAGTAATGAACTCACATTCAACCGTCAGCTTGATGCTCTTGCTCACACATGGGTCTTTGGTCCCCTGTGGTTGACAGGAAAGCACCCTCCCATCATCCTGCCAGCGAGCATTAAAGTTGAACACAGTGCTTTTTCGGTTATCCTTGGAGTTCTGATGAAGCGTTTCGGTCTGACCAAGCCCTGTGAACTCTGGGTATGATCCACATGGCAGTGACGTGGAGCATCGAATGGTCACAGGCTCAGACTCTTTGACTATTGATGGGTTCATCTTCTCAACACTAACCTGGCATGGATCATCTGCAGTGGCAAGATATCAGACAAAGACTCTGGATTATCATTTGAACACTATAATGTACATTACAAAATGTAACAGGGTAGAAATCTTGAACACACCCTTGCGCCTCTGTCAATCCAAGGTACTGTATATTTGGCAGTAAGACCTAGGTGTGTTCAAGATCTCTACCCTACTACAAAAAATATAATGTACACTAATATATATTGTAACAGGTGCAAACATGTACAGACAACACTGTCAATCAAATAGCTGTGATTATTTGTATTATTATTGGAAATTGATATCCAGATGTGTCTGTAAGGTGAACTTGCCTTCAACTGTAAGATTCAGAACTTCTTCTGTTATCCATTTTCCGTCCTTTCCCTTATATCTGAATTTGTAGATCCCACTGTCGGTCTTTTGCAGGTTGTTGATGAGTAGGCTGCAGTCGCTTTGTGTGGCCGGTCCAAAATTCACAGAACCAATGTATTTTACTCTGTCTGCAAACTCAGGGGCAGGGTTTTGGTCCTTTGTGTTACTGTTTACAATTGTACCAGTGAAATCTTTAATGACGTGATTCCTCTTTGCATTTTTTATCCAAAACCATTGCTTTTGTTCATTATTCATCCACTTAGTGACAGTGCATTCGATTGTAATGCAGGAACCTTCCTTTGCGGTCAAGTGCTCTATGGTTTTTTTGAATGGTATTTCAAGTTTGCAAAAGGAAACTATGATGGACACAGAGGAAAGCAAGATTAGAATTGTACTGTTTTTTTGTATGCAATTTTCATAAGTATATGGTACATTTTAACAACGCTTAGTACACAACTCAAAACAGATTATCAAAAAGGTAGTTTCAAAACTCCAAACACATTTTCAATTGACTCACTACAACACACAAAATCATATAGTCACTTTTTCACCAAACCTAATCAGTGTTTCATCTAGAAAAACATGTTTCACAATTCAATACATGTTCATAGAAAGTAATTGCTTTTCACAATGCAATGCTCACATTACTTTTGATATGATTGTCTTCTCATTTGTTAAAATACATTTCACGATTACTTAATCCGACTGCTCTTCATTTATAATCACTTAACCGTTTGGTAAACCTGTAGATTATAAATTGGTTTGTCTACTACAGATTTCGAGAACTACATAATGAAAATGTATGTTTGTTAAGTATAAACAATTAAAGTGTGATACTGTAATGTACTATTATGATGATGACTGTTCACTGTAAGTAAAAATATCTGATATTGACAAGATCAGAGATGTACTGTATGTACAAAATGCATCCCCTAAACCGTAAACATGTATCCAAAATGAAGTTGCTGGGGTCTTTTTGATGGGGAAGGGTCACATTGCTTTACTAAAATTGCATTGGCCAATACAGTACTGTAATATATGCCATTCAAGTAGCAGGCGATTTTATCCAAAGTGACAACAGTGAGTCCACAAATGTTCTTATGTGACCCCAGTGGGAATCGAACCCACAACTCAGATGTTGCTAGTGCCATGCTCTTACTAACTGAGCCACAAAGGACCACCTCAATACATAAGTACACTACAATACTGTAAAATACATGATTACAATACAGGTGGAAGGTGTATGATGGCCATCCCTATGAGCGTGTCACCCTCCTTCAGGCCATGGATGAGGCATGCAATGACATCAATCCAGATCTACAGTATGTAGGGCTTAGATTCGTCATGCCTGAAGGTTTTTCCCCAGGTGCTTGAACAATGAGGACATCTGCTGTGATGTTGATGAGAGCCTATGGCCAAATGCTCAAGACAGACTTCATGGAAACTAGCTCCTGTTATGTTTTTATAGTGTAATTATATATTAACAATGCATACTTTTCTTTGTATCAATGATTGTGAAAGATGTCATCAATGATCACACCTTTGATCACACATGAGATAGAAATGATGGAAATTAGATTTTCAGTCCATTTTGATGGATGTGAAAACGTACTGTAATTTACAGTACTGTAGCATATTACATTCAAAAGGCAATTTTGAAATACAAAACATGACCAAAAGTATGTGGACACCTGCTCGTCGAACATCTCATTCCAAAATCATGGGCATTAATATGGAGTTTGTCCCCCGATTGCTGCTAAAACAGCCTCCACTCTTCTGGGAAGGCTTTCCACTAGATGTTGGAACATTGCTGCGGTGACTTTCTTCCATTCAGCCACAAGAGCATTAGTCAGGTCGAGCACTGATGTTGGGCGATTAGGCCTGGCTCGCAGTCATCGTTCCAATTCATCCCAAAGGTGTTAGATGGGGTTGAGGTCAGGGCTCTGTGCAGGCCAGTCAAGTTCTTCCACACCGATCTCGACAAACCATTTCTGTATGGACCTCGCTTTGTGCACGGGGGCATTGCCATGCTGAAACAGGAAAGGGCCTTCCCCAAACTGTTGCCACAAAGTTGGAAGCACAGAATCGTCTACAATGTATGCAGTAGCGTTAAAAGATTTCCCTTCACTGGAACTAAGGGGCCTAGCCTGAACCATGAAAAACAGCCCCAGACCATTATTCCTCCTCCACCAAACTTTACAGTGGGCACAATGCATTCGGGCAGGTAGCATTCTCCTGGCATCCACCAAACCCAGATTTGTCTGTCGGACTGCCAGATGGTGAAGCGTGATTCATCACTCCAGAGAACGCTTTTCCACTGCTCCAGATCCAATGGCGGCGAGCTTTACACCACTCTAGCCGACGCTTGATATTGTGCCTGGTGATCTTAGGCTTGTGTGCGGCTGCTGTGCCATGGAAACCCATTTCATGAAGCTCCCGACGAACAGTTATTGTGCTGACGTTGCTTCCAGAGGCAGATTGGAACTCGGTAGTGAGCGTTGCAACCGAGGACAGACGATTTTTACGCGCTACGTGCTTCAGCACACAGCGGTCCCATTCTGTGAGCTTGTGTGGCCTACCACTTCGCCGCTGAGCCGTTGTTGCTCCTAGACATTTCCACTTCACAATAACATCACTTACAGTTGACCGGGGCAGCTCTAGCAGAGCAGAAATTTGATGAACTGATTTGTTCGAAAGGTGGCATCCTATGACGGTGCCACGTTGAAAGTCTACTGACAATGTTTGTCTATCGAGATTGCATGGCTGTGTGCTCGATTTTATACACCTGTCAGCAACGGGTGTGGCTGAAATAGTCGAATCCACTAATTTGAAGGGGTGTCCACATACTTTGGTATATATAGTGTATGTATCTTGCATCTTTTGCTATTGGATTAACTGGTTGTTAAAATAACTAAATTGAGAAGATATCATTATGTTATGTTTGAGTGATTAAATCAATGTTCCCATGGTATTTCACAGTGAAATAATATTTGGACTAAATGTTGTATGGTGAAAGATATGTCCAAACAAAATGAATGCAAAATAAAAGGTTTTGAATACACAACTTGGTGCGTTACACAAGCGTTACCAGTTTGGAGTTTTGTACTAAGAGTTTTGAAAATTCACCTCATACTTAAAACATAGCACCAAAGCAATTGAAACATTTAGAAAATGATATGGTCAAAAGTTTTGAGAATGACACAAGTATTGGTCTTCACAAAGTTCGCTACTTCAGTGTTATGAGATATTTTTGTCAGATGTTACTATGGTATACTGAAGTATAATTACAAGCATTCCATAAGTGTCAAAGGCTTTTATTGACAATTACATTAAGTTTATGCAAAGAGTCAATATTTGCAGTGTTGACCCTTCTTTTTCAAGAACTCTGCAATCCGCCTTGGCATGCTGTCAATTAACTTCTGGGCCACATCCTGACTGATGGCAGCCCATTCTTGCATAATCAATGCTTGGAGTTTGTCAGAATTTGTGGGTTTTTGTTTGTCCACCCGCCTCTTGAGGATCGACCACAAGTTCTCAATGGGATTAAGGTCTGGGGAGTTTCCTGGACATTGACCCAAAATGTTGATATTTTGTTCCCCAAGCCACTTAGTTATCACTTTTGCCTTATGGCAAGGTGCTCCATAATTCTGGAAAAGGCATTGGTCGTCACCAAACTGTTATTGGATGGTTGGGAGAAGTTGCTCTCTGAGGATGTGTTGGTACCATTCTTTATTCATGGCTGTGTTTTAGGCAAAATTGTGAGTGAGCCCACTCCCTTGGCTGAGGAGCAACCCCACTCATGAATGGTCTCAGGATGCTTTACTGTTGGCATGACACAGGACTGATGGTATCCCTCACCTTGTCTTCTCCGGACAAGGTGTTTTCCGGATGCCCCAAACAATCGGAAAGGGGATTCATCAGAGAAAATGACTTTACCCCAGTCCTCAGCAGTCCAATCCCTGTACCTTTTGCAGAATATCAGTCTGTCCCTGATGTTTTTCCTGGAGAGAAGTGGCTTCTTTGCTGCCCTTCTTGACACCAGGCCATCCTCCAAAAGTATTCGCCTCACTGAGCGTGCAGATGCACTCACAGCTGCCTGCTGCCATTCCTGAGCAAGCTCTGCACTGGTGGTGCCCCGATCCCGCAGCTGAATCAACTTTAGGAGACGGTCCTTGCGCTTGCTGTACTTTCTTGGGCGCCCTGACGCCTTCTTTAAAAGAATTGAACCTCTCTCCTTGAAGTTCTTGATGATCCAATAAATGGTTGATTTAGGTGCAATCTTACTAGCAACAATATCCTTGCCTGTGAAGCCCTTTTTGTGCAAAGCAATGATGACGGCACGTGTTTCCTTGCAGGTAACCATGGTTAACAGAGGAAGAACTATGATTTCAAGCACCACCGTCCTTTTAAAGCTTCCAGTCTGTTATTCAAACTCAATCAGCATGACAGAGTGATCTCCAGCCTTGTCCTCGTCAACACTCTCACCTGTGTTAACGAGAGAATCACTGACATGATGGCAGCTGGTCCTTTTGTGGCTGGGCTGAAATGCAGTGGAAATGTTTTTGGGGGATTAAGTTCATTTTCATGGCAAAGAGGGACTTTGCAATTAATTGCAATTCATCTGATCACTCTTCATGTCATGAGTATATGCAAATTGCCATCATCTGAGGCAGCAGACTTTGTGAAAATTAGTATTTGTGTCATTCTTAAAACTTTTGACAACGACTGTATTGTTTTCAGTGCACCTGAAAGCAACAGTTACAGTGCATTCGGAAAGTATTCAGACCCCTTGACTTTTTCCACATTGTGTTACGTTACAGCCTTATTCTAAAATTGATTAAATTAATAGTTTCCCTAAATCTACACACAATACCCCATAATGACTAAATGAAAACAGGTTTTTGAGCTCAGGTGCATCCTGTTTCCATTGATCATCCTTGAGATGTTTCTACAACTTGATTGGAGTCCACCTGTGGTAAATTATATTCATTAGACATGATTTGGAAAGGTACACACCTGTCTATATAAGGTCCCACAGTTGACAGTGCATGTCAGAGCAAAAACCAAGCCATGAGGTTAAAGAAATTGTCCGTAGAGCTCCGAGACAGAATTGTGTCGAGGCACAGATCTGGGGAAGGGTACCAAAACATTTCTGCAGCATTGAAGGTCCCCAAGAACACAGTGGCGTCCATCATTCTTAAATGGAAGAAGTTTGGAGCCACCAAGACTCTTCCTAGAGCTGGCCACCTGGCCAAACTGAGCAATCGGGGGAGAAGGGCCTTGGTCAGCATGGTGACCAAGAACCCGATGGTCACTCTGACAGAGCTCCAGAGATCCTCTGTGTATATGGGAGAACCTTCCTGAAGGACAACCATCTCTGCAGCACTCCACCAATCAGGCCTTTATGGTATAGTGGCCAGACGGAAGCCACTCCTCAGTAAAAGGCATATAACAGCCTGCTTGGAGGTTGCCAAAAGGCACCTAAAGAACACAGACAATGAGAAACAAGATTCTCTGGTCTGATGAACCAAAGATTGAACTCTTTGGCTTGACTACCAAGCGTCACGTCTGGAGGAAACCTGGCACCATCCCTACGGTGAAGCATGGTGGTGGCAGCGTCATGCTATGGGGATGTCTTTCAGCGGCAGGGACTGGGACACTAGTCAGGATCGAGGGAAAGATGAACAGAGCAAAGTACAGAGAGATCCTTGATGATATCCTGCTCCAGAGCACTCAGGACCTCAGACTGGGGCGAAGGTTCACCTTCCAACAGGACAACGACCCTATGCACACAGCCAAGACAATGCAGGAGTGGCTTCTGGACAAGTCTCTGAATGTCCTTGAGTGGCCCAGCCAGAGCCCGGACTTGAACCTGATCAAAGATCTCTGGAGAGACCTGAAAATAGCTGCGCAGTGACGCTCCCCATCCAACCTCACAGAGCTTGAGAGGATCTGCAGAGAAAAATGGGAAAAACTCCCCAAATACAGGTGTGCCAAGCTCGTAGCGTCATACCCAATAAGACTTGAGGCCGTAATCGCTGCTAAAGGTGCTTAACCAAGGTACTGAGTAAAGGGTCTGAATACTTATGTAAATGTGATATTTCCGTTTTTTATTCTTAATACATTTGCAAAGATTTCTAAAAACCTGTTTTTCCTTTGTCATTATGGGGTACTGTGTGTACATTGAGGAAATAAAACAATTTAATCCATTTTAGAATAAGGCTGTAAAGTAACTTACTTTCCGAATGCACATTTCATATGTAACTAAATGAGATAAAATGTTTACCTACCACTTAACAGCACCAGAAGAACTGTCAAGAAATGGAACATTGCAACTGTTCTCTTGAGTATCATGATTGTAACTGGATATCTGAATTAGAAACATACTATTAGTATGTGTGTGTGTGTGTGTGTGTGTCTGCATACGTACGTGGGAGTGTGTGTGTGAGTGTCTGCGTACATACCTACGTGTGTGTGTGTGTGTTTGCAAAGCATATCACAGCTGCTATGACTCTCTGGTTCACTGGTTAAGTAGACACTCTGAAATACACTCTGTGCCACTCCCAAAACACTGTCCTTGATGCTCAACACATGAGGTGATATTCATTCAGCTGTTCTTTTGGTTATTCAATTATTTGCCTTTTTCTTTACACCAACAACAGAGACATATATTGGTAAACATTTATAATAACTGTATTAAAACACATACCTTATACATTATATATTAATGACTTAAAGTGGAACTGACAGCGTTTTAACTACTTTGGAGATATGAAACAAAAAGACAATCATAATATCAGTCAAAAATATAAAATTCCCAGTTTATGCTACAAAACCAACTTCATGAGAGGTTTTAACAATAGGTTATATTTGACTGAACATTCCATGACCTACACTAAGGCATTGTTGGCAGAATAGATGGATGCAGTTCAATGCATGATTAATATAATTCACCAATACATTTCTTGTTAGTCCAAAAAATATTGCTGTCAGGTTGTAAATCACAGCTGGCCTGGTACATTGTTTGCTGCCTCCATTCGGGATGCACTGTTTCAGTTTCAATTACGGACGAATGTAACTAAGGCTGGGAATGTCGATACAATCCAACTAGCAAGGTCAGTGATCACAAGTCAGTCATAACGTGGCTACTGGCTAGCGTATCTATTTATGTAGCACGCTAAAAACACGGAGCCTAACGTTAGCTAGATGGCTATCTATCTAGCTGCTAGGAGGATGTCATGTCATGCCAATGGAGGAATGGGTGAGTGACTGACTTTTTTATGGAGCGAGATAGCCGCCAAAAGGTTGAACGTATGTATCGTTAGGATCGTAAGAAAATCCATACGTAAATTGTCAGGATTGTGAGAAAAGCCATGTGTGAAACATGAAACGTAAACGTGAAATTTCATCTGTGAACATACAAACACCATGGTACGATTACGGACTAACAGTTTAGCCTCAAAGAAATCTTATGTTGCAATTCTGATGTACAATAATACCTTTCAGAGTTTTGGCAGTTTCATCTCACTAACAAACAAAAAAACGTACACCTAACGGCCTGTGAGGAGTTCTACGCAAACAAACATAACACAGTATTATAAAAAACGGAAGTCAAGTTAAAAGTCTCAATTCTCTATTACTCCTCAGTTGTGTTAACTTCACATTAGGTAGCTAAAGTAATGGATTTGTTTGCCAGCACAAGTCTAGATAGCTGTATTATGACTATGACAGTCACTAGCCCATTCAAGCTTAACATCCTTGTCATTTATCGCCCTCCAGGTTCCCTTGGAGAGTTCATCAATGAGCTTGACGCTTTGATAAGTTCCTTTCCTGAGGATGGCTCACCCCTCACAGTTCTGGGTGACTTTAAACTCCCTACGTCTGCCTTTGACTCATTTCTCTCTGCCTCCTTCTTTCCACTCCTTTCCTCTTTTGACCTCACCCTCTCACCGTCCCCCCCACTCACAAGGCAGGCAATACGCTTGACCTCATCTTTACTAGATGCTGTTTTTCTACAAATCTCACTGCAACTCCCCTCCAAGTCTCCGACCACTACTTTGTATCCTTTTCTCTCTCGCTCTCCTCCAACACTACTCACTCTGCCCCTACTCAGATGGTAATGTGCCATCGCAACCTTCGCTCTCTCTCTCCTGCTACTCTCTCCTCTTCCATCCTATCATCTCTTCCCTCTGCTAAATCCTTCTCCCTCCGATCTCCCGATTCTGCCTCCTCAACCCTCCTCTCCTCCCTTTCTGCATCTTTTGACTCTCTATGTCCCCTATCCTCCCGGCCGGCTCGGTCCTCCCCTCCTGCTCCGTGGCTTGACGACTCATTGCGAGCTCACAGAAGAGGGCTCCGGGTAGCCGAGCGGAAATGGAGGAAAACTAGACTCCCTGCGGACCTGTCATCTTTTCACTCCATCCTCTCTACATTATCTTCCTCTGTTTCCGCTGCTAAAGCCACTTTCTACCACTCTAAATTTCAAGCCTCTGCCTCTATCCCTAGGAAGCTCTTTGCCACCTTCTCCTCCCTTCTGAATCCTCCTCCTCCTCCCCCTCCCTCCTCCCTCTCTGTGGATGACTTCGTCAACCATTTTGAAAAGAAGGTTGACGATATCCGATCCTCATTTATTAAGTCAAATGACACCGCTGGTCCTGCTCACACTGCCCTACCCTATGCTTTGACTTCTTTCTCCCCTCTCTCTTCAGATGAAATCTTGCGACTTGTGACGGCCAGCCGCCCAACAACCTGCCCGCTTGACCCTATCCCCTCCTCCCTTCTCCAGACCATTTCTGGAGACCTTCTCCCTTACCTCACCTCGCTCATCAACTCATCCTTGACCGCTGGCCATGTCCCTTCCGTCTTCAAGAGAGCGAGAGTTGCACCCCTCCTCAAAAAACCTACACTCGATCCCTCCGATGTCAACAACTACAGACCAGTATCCCTTCTTTCTTTCTCTCCAAAACTCTTGAGCGTGCCGTCTCTAGCCAACTCTCCTGCTATCTCTCTCAGAATGACCTTCGTGATCCAAACCAGTCAGGTTTCAAGACTGGTCATTCAACTGAGACTGCTCTTCTCTGTGTCACGGAGGCTCTCCGCACTGCTAAAGCTAACTCTCTCTCCTCTGCTCTTATCCCTCTAGACCTATCCGTTGCCTTTGATACTGTGAACCATCAGATCCTCCTCACCACCCTCTCCGAGTTGGGCATCTCCGGCGCTGCTCACTCTTGGATTGCGTCCTACCTGACAGTTCGCTCCTACCAGGTGGCGTGGCGAAAATCTGTCTCCGCACCACGTGCTCTCACCACTGGTGTCCCCCAGGGCTCAGTTCTAGGCCCTCTCCTATTCTCTCTATACACCAAGTCACTTGGCTCTGTCATATCCTCACATGGTCTCTCCTATCATTGCTACGCAGACGACACACAATTAATTTTCTCCCTTCCCCCTTCTGATAACCAGGTGGCGAATCGCATCTCTGCATGTCTGGCAGACATATCAGCTCCTGAGTGGCGCAGTGGTCTAAGGCACTGCATCGCAGTGCTAACTGTGCTACTAGATCCTGGTTTGAATCCAGGCTCTGTCGCAGCCGGCCGCGACCGGGAGACTCATGGGCGGCGCACAATTGACCCAGCGTCGTCCAGGGTAGGGGAGGGAATGGCCGGCAGGGATGTAGCTCAGTTGATATAGCATGGCGTTTGCAACGCCAGGGTTGTGGGTTCGATTCCCACGGGGGGCCAGTATAAAAAAAATATGTATTCACTAACTGTAAGTCGCTCTGGATAAGAGCGTCTGCTAAATGACTAAAATGTAAAATGTAATATCAGTGTGGATGTCGGATCACCACCTCAAGCTGAACCTCGGCAAGACAGAGCTGCTCTTCCTCCTTGGGAAGGACAACCCTACCTTACACAGAAAGCGGCACAGGTCCTAATCCAGGCACTTGTCATCTCCCGTCTGGATTACTGCAACTTGCTGTTGGCTGGGCTCCCTGCCTGTGCCATTAAACCCCTACAACTTATCCAGAATGCCGGAGCCCGTCTGGTGTTCGACCTTCACAAGTTCTCTCATGTCACCCCGCTCCTCCGCACACTCCACTGGCTTCCAGTTGAGGCTCGCATCTACTACAAGACCATGGTGCTTGCCTACGGAGCTGTGAGGGGAGCGGCACCTCCTTACCTTCAGGCTCTGATCAGACCCTACACCCAAACAAGGGCACTACATTCATCCACCTCTGGCCTGCTAGCTCACCTACCTCTACAGAAGCACAGTTCCCGCTCAGCCCAGTCAAAGCTATTTGCTGCTCTGGCACCCCAATGGTGGAACAAGCTCCCCCACGACGCCAGGACAGCGGAGTCACTGACCACCTTCCGGAGACACTTGAAACCCTACCTCTTTAAGGAATACCTGGAATAGTATAAAGCAATCCTTCTACCCCCCCCCTCCCCCACACCTCCATAAAAAAAAGAAGAAAAAAAGTGGTTGTCCCACTTGCTATCATAAGTTGAATGCACCAATTTGTAAGTCGCTCTGGATAAGAGCGTCTGCTAAATGATGTAAATGTAAATGTAATGACTACAACAGTGAAGTTTCAGTCCGCTAGGTGTATCTCTACAGCATGGGCATTTCTCTGGGTAATGTGGACATCCCCATGCATGCACCTTATCAAAATATTACTAAATCAATTTTGCACCATCCCGTTCTCTGGGCTCTGTCTGCAATCATAACCAGTATTATCTACCAGGAATAATGAAACAGAATAATATTAGATGTTTGGTGAATCTGTGAATTATGTATCAGCACCAGAGTCTTTACCACTCAAAATATTTTTTTATAGAATATATTTGATATTTATTTCATCACTCAAAATCTTGCCAAAGCATATTCTGTAGGAGGGGTTAATATGAATTTTAAATAATTTTAAATGATTTATATGAATCAGGTCATGAACATATGGACTTTGAGCGCGTGCTGCTCTGTCTCCGTGACTCAGCTGCCTCTCAACCATTGTTCTCAAACGCACACACACCCCTCCGGACCTCCCCCTCTCCACCATTCACTCACTCACTCAGTCACTCACTCAGTAACAGTCTCCTTACTGCATGATAGTCAGCAGCACCTCACAGCAAAATATGCCAAGAGTGTGCAAGAGTGTGCAAAGCATTCATCAAGGCAAAGGGTGGCTATTTGAAGAATCTCAAATATAAAATATATTTGATTTGTTTAACACTTTTTTGGTTACTACATGATTCCATATGTTTTATTTCATAGTTTTGATGTCTTCACTATTATTATACAAAGTAGAAAATAGTGAAAATAAAGAAAAATCCTTGAATGAGTAGGTGTGTCCAAACTTTTGACTGGTATTGTTTATATATTTTTTAAGAGAAATTGCTGTGCAATTTTGAAGTAGCCCAAAAACCCTCCACACACGACCGATACATTTTCACCCGTGACATAGTTTTCAAAGTAGCCCCCAATTTGCAGGAAAACCACGACCTTGGCAACACTTGGCCCGTGTGACAAAAGGCTTGTTTGTGTTAAGGCCTACTGTAGCTCTGATTGCCTATTGCGCACTAGTCTGTGTAGACTCCTGTCTTGGACAAGACATATGTTTTTATTAGATGTTATTTACTATAGTGTCTATTAATTGTCCAAATGCTCAGCAGCTTTCCCGCTCTATATTGCTACATAATCTTCACAAATGCTTAGTATATGTAATTCCCAAACATTCTAAAGCCCTATTTGCACGGGACTAGTATTACTAGAGAATGTTGGTTGTGTATTTATTACAATTTCGGACAGAATTAGTGTTTTATAACTGCCCCCTGTAATTCTCATGTATACAGTATATATATATATATATATATATATATATATATATATATATATATATATATATTTTATTAAATTGACAGTTCTTTTTTTCCTAGGCGTGAAGATATTTCCACAAGCCAGGTTCCCAAGTTTCTAAATCATCTTTGGTATAGTGTCGCATTATATTTGAATTAATAATAATAATAATCAATAGGATTTGTTAGCGAGCAGCAGTATAAGATGTCCTAAATGCCCCCCAACCTTCAGATGTGAGCTAAACAGCGCCCTTGCAGTTGATATGCGTTTTTAGGCTATGAATGAGATAGTGAACTTGTCATTTCCAAACGTTTAGCTCAGTTGTATGCTGCTTTGCAATCTAACAGCAAGGGTTGCATTAAATAGGCGCAATATTTGTTTTATGATGCATTTGGAGATGTTCAATTCATTCACACAAAACGTATTAACAAAAGCATTCACTGTGAAAGTTGATACATGTAGGCCCTTCTTATGTAGGCTATGCGCAGCACTTAGTTCAATTGATCGAATCAGTTATTATTTTCTTGCTCAAACCGCGAGCAACACCTGTCAAACTCAGACATTTCTCTCAAAACACAGGGATGTCGATTCACACGGGACCGGTAGGCTATTATCCGAGGAACTTGGAGTTTGCAAAAAAAAAAAACAGTAGGTTATTCTGTCTGGAATACATTACCCGACCTCCCCCAGTCAAAAGTTTCGCTCACATCTGAAGGCTGTGGAGCATTTAGGAGGTCTTCCGCCCTATTCGCACGGGACTAATATTACTATAGAACGTCAGTTACATAAATATTACCCCAACTTTGTTTCCATTGAACATGCAATACAAATAAAGCCATTTTAATTATTTATATGAAATGTGCCTTGGTCCTCCTTTTTTTTAATGACCAATTTACTGTGAAATGTACTATGTAATTATTAGCTCAGCATGTGTACATAATTGCATTACCTTAGCTCCCCCAGTAAAACTTATCCCGTCCGAATAGGGCTTTCTACACCGGATCGCTAAATTATCCTAATTATTATGATCACAATTCCTCAATTAAAATATTATGGCGACACTATACCAAAGATGGTTTGGTATGGTTTAGAAACTTGGGAACCAAGCTCGAGTTATCGGTGTAGCAAGTCGCCAGGAATTGTTGAAATATCTTCGCGCCAAGAAAAAAAAAAACTCCAGGCTTCGGTCATAACTGTCAATGTATAAATAATAAATAAATACAATTACAGGAGGCAGTTTGGAAAAAACTAATTCCGTACGAATCATACTCTGGAATAACGGACATTCGGGGGTAGTAAACACATAAGCAACGTTCTCTAGTAATATTAGTCCCGTGCGAATAGGGGTACAATATTCTTCCTGGGCCTGGGGGTGTATATGAACTAGAGTTGGGGGAAGGCCATGTAGCCGAAACGCGTCGGAGTTTTTTTTTTAAACGTTGTTTCCATTGAACATGCCATACAAATAAAGGCATTTTAATTAATTATATGGAGAGTGCCTTGGTCCTCCTTTCTTTATGATGACCAATTTACCGCTTTTACCGAAGAGCACCTTCTGTCTACCTAAATCTACTATTGTGTACCTTAGCAGTGCTTCCTTTCCTTCGTTTTTTCTACAAGGGTTGGGCGATGTCTGGAATGACACATCATCCCATCGACCTGTCCAAACATCGTTTGTATAGGATTGTATTGTCTATTTCTTCTTTTTTTTTTTTTTACAGGGGGCAAGGGGGAGCGCGTCGTTGAGTTGCCTAGCAACACTGTAAATGGTCTGTAATGAAGCCTGTGTTATGCCCAAACCACCTATTAAAGTCTAATCATTAGACTACAATGTGCAAATCATCTTACCAATATTGTATTTTCTTGTGTGCAAATAAATAAATATAAACCAATCATACGGTGATATGTGGTACCGATAACTTTGAATGGTGATTTGGAATCAAACGTTGTAGGCCTACAGTGTGATTCGAGACCATTTCAATGATGATTATGGACAATTAGATCGAGTGCGCAGTTCACGATAGAAGACATCACTGGGCAGTGTTCTTGGGAGAGCTAAGCAAACAGTCATACTCAGTGCGCAACAGCGGGCCAGCGCAGAGCTCACATCCTACCTACTATAAAATGTAATCGGAGATGACCCACTGGTATGGTGGAGAGAGAATGAGGGTCGATTTCCGCTTTTTGCCCACGTCGCCCTCAAATACCTCTGCGTCTGTACAAAAAGCGTTCCGTCTGAATGTGTTTTCAGTAGGCCTACAGCAGGCAATATTGTTACCCAACTCTGCAGTCTATTAAACCAGAAAAGGTGAACATGAATGTGTTCCTTGCCAGAAACCTTTAGGTAGATTAATTTATAATGAAAAGAAAAATAGGCCGAATGGTTCTCGTTGCACTTTTTATTTGTTTAATTATCAAAGCCTGTATTCACAGATGCGTTTGTGACGAAATAAATGTAGCCTATGCCAGAATAAACACTTCCACAATAATATAAATATCTGTTTAGAAGTTTAACTTGTACAAGTAATGTTAACTGCAAATTATATTGACAGTAGCCTAGTGTAGGCCTATATTATTGCCTGTTAGATGGCGCCACACAATTTGTTTTACCTAAAGCTTTGGTCAGGTGGAGGCCAGGAACTTAAGTTTAAACTTCTCATTCGATTATTCTATCATGCGATTGTTGGTTCTCTCTCGCTCTCATTATTACCATATCATTGAGACAGAAATATCTAAATGACTGTACATTTTCATTTAAGAAATGTATTGGTGACACTTTATAATTACTTGTATATTAGAGTGAGAAATGTTTGTTTATGGTCATACTGAGCTGATAATGTGAAATACATCATGTGCACATTGAGACAGGAACTGACAGCATTTTAGCAACATGAAATCTTATTAAAAGCTGTTCATATCAATTTGCACATTCTGTATTTCACATTATCAGCTCAGTATGACCGTGAATAAAGATGTATCCAAGATACATTTCTCACTTTATAATGGGTAGACATAGGTAAAAAATAGCAAACATTCACAAAGTTGTTTCTTCTTACCTCAGAAGTGATTCGCTGTGATGACTGTCTCGTAAAATACATCTGCAGCATATCTGTCTTCTCAAAATAAGGATGAGAAACTAAAATAGGAACTCTTCTGCCAGGCTTTGCATTTGTTTTTGCATGTACATCCAAGCATGACAGACAAGCATCTATTTGTATGATTTGTGGTTGATGATGGAGGGAGGTACTGTATCAATTTTCCATTCTGCACTGCACAGTACTGTATTTGTGAAGTGAGCTTAGTCTCACTTCATCTGTCAGATGTTTTGTTCAAATTTACAGTATGTGTAGTGTGTGGTTGTTGTACATGAAGAACATGAGGCACCGTACTGTACAATACCTTCTGAGTAAAACCGTGCTGATTGAAGCAGACATACAGTACCGACTCATATTTGTCTGTGAAGATATTTTATTGCATATAAAGACAACATGCTATACTGCCCAAGTTACTTGATTCAAGTTGAATAACTCCTTTTCACATTGGCACTGCTATTGATTGTGAATGACAAAACATGTAAAAGCCCATTGTAAAAAAACGGCGCAAAAGTGATATGAAAATAACAGGGTCACATTCATTAGGAAGCAAACTGAAGAAAATATACTGAAACATGGACTTGGATTTTGCTGCAGTGGGCTAAATCAGGGTCACACAGAGTGCTTCTTGGTAGTCTTCAACAAATATACTTTGAAACAAAGGTATACACCTCACACGCATGGTTCTGGGCTTTAAAAAATAAGACACCTGTACCCTGTCAGCTATAGAGTTGAAATGTATAACATTTTGAGTTTGCGTCCCAATATTACACTTTACACACATCACAGATTACTGAAACAGTTTGACATAGAAACACCAGATTTTCTGCAGGTTTTTTTAAATAGTGTTTATTATGAAAAATATTTTTACCATTTTACCCATGAGGCCACTAGGTCATTTGACTGCAGGTAAGGCCTATGTAATGTACATTTGCATTTCCATTGCCAAATGTTTTAAAACTTTTTTAATTGCACTCCCTAATGAATATGACCCAGGTATTTTTAGCCCTCCTCTTGACCTCCTTCATTTCCCCTCCCCTATACCAGCAGCAGCCAGTATCTTCTCTGCGTCAACCCCCATCTCATCGATGGCCCCATTGAGAGCCTGCAGCATGACAGTGAAGGAACGACTGGCTGAGCGGGCGTGCCTGGGCATGGCCATCTCCACCAGCCGGGTCATGTTCGTGGTCAACTCCTTCTCTGCCGCTGCCAGCCGAAGCTTTACCTCCCCCTTGGTGACTTCAGCCGACAGGTTACACGTCCGCAGGGCTTTGAGCCTTGCCGGGTCCACGCCGCGTTGCCGTGCCAACCGCTCCACGGATTCGTCATCCAGACAGAGCGAGGCCCTGGCCTTGGTGAGGATCCTCACACCCACTCTGGCGTCCACCATGGAGGCCACCAGGGGCACGGGGATGGCCGACACCCCGCCAGAGAGTGACGCGGCCGCCCAGACCAGGGCCTTGAAGGCGTCCCTCTTCTGGGTGACCAGGACTGGGGAGAGAGTGGGCAGGGCCAGGAGGAGGGCATGGGCCCGGATCTCTGGGAGGTCCCTCTCCATCTCCTCCAGGAGGCCTGGGAAGTCAAGTTTCTCCAGACAGGAGGGCCTCACTAGGAAAACCTTAGGCAGGGCCACCCCCTGGACCTTCAACAACTCCAGGCTGGCCTTACGCCTCTCCTCCAGACCCTTTTCTGTGTCCTTCTCTGAGGCCAGCAGGGCAAAGTACACAGTGTCCCTCTGCACAGAGCGGGCTGCCAGAAACACCGCCACGCTGTTGGCCTGGAGACTCTGTGTGAACGCCATGACCACCACGTTGTACCGCAGGAGCTTCACCCGCTCCATGTACCCTTCCGGGTCAAAAGGCAAGGCTGCGGGGGTGGGTGGCAAGTCCCAGAGCCTGAAGTCAGGGTGCTTGGGATTGGGATAGATGGCCATCTCCTCTGGAGGAGTGGGGCAGGGGGACAGGGCAGCTCCTTCATCCTCAGGCCCCAGGCCACGGAGGGCATTGATGAATGCAGACTTCTCAGGACACCGCTCTCCTGCCACGGCCAGGTTGATCCGGCTGATCAGGAGGTCCTCCACAGCATCCTTGACATCTGACAGCTTGTTGTTCTCAATGGACTCTTTGAGAGTCTCCAGGAGGTTCAGGCTGTGAGATACAACATCTGCTGCCATGGCTGTGAGAGAGGTGAGGTTGGTCATTAGCATAGAACAACACAAAGGAACACACACACATCTTAATAGTGGAGGATTACATTTCTTGGGCAAGTAATTGATCAATTCAATTGATAATTGATTATCTGTTATGTCCACGCAGTTTAATACTGAGGTATTTATTAGTCTCTGAATAGAAGGCAAGAACAAACGCTAACACACAGTGCAGCCCTTGAGGAACTGGAAACACAATCCCTTACTGCTTAGTCAATTGGGGATAAGTGGGAACACAATAAAACCGTTTTTTAACACAATGCATCAGATTTTAGGTATTTAACAGAATAATAATGTACATAATTGGTCAAATTACAGTATTGGATAAGTGGTAAGTGTTGTGTAAACAAACACACAATCTTAGATCCAAATAACTGTCTGGTCTACAGTACTAATGTATGCTACTGTCTATGCCTTACCTTAGACCTAGATGGAAAGCCCTAAGGGCAGACGTTAAAAGGGAAATACATCCTTATCCAATGATTAATAGCAGATACTGTATATCCTCAATACAAGTGAAGTGTGCTGACTGTGTCTGCTAGATCTATTTACAGGCTCTGTACTGTGAGTGGATCATTCTAATCCTGTAATCCCACCCTTAATCCAGTGTGAGCACATACACACGACAGAGTCCATGATGCTCACACTGACAAGTGGCAGGTGATGTGGACATGTTTTTATTCATTTTCATTTTCTTCTAATCCAAACCTGAGGAATAACACAGGTGTTTGTACGTGGGTTTGTTCGGTAGCTCTTTAAGAATTCCTTGATTGCAACAGGTTAGTTTCTCTTCCTCAACACATAATTTCACAGTTTTGGTATTAAAACGAAAAAGTAGGGTGTAACTGATAATGCTTTCATTTACTCTATCGATACTTAGTCTGATGTGAGTTTCCAACCAGGGACTCATGCCTGGATATCTGTGAAAGTAGCAGTTCTATGATACACAATAACTTCCTACAATACCAAAGAAACAACCACCACAACACAACCAGATTTCCAGTAACTCACACACACACCTCTTTGTGTTTTGTGTTTAGAGGAAACCATGCGAGAAACCTCTGCCCACATCTGAGAGTTTCAGGGTTAATTTTAAACATCTGCCTTCCAATCAGAGCCTGTTGGTCTGTCTTCACATACACTAGCAGATGGTTGAGATCACCTTAAATCAGTTTCCTTTGAGTATTGTGATAAAAGCTCAAACTGAGAATGGGTTTAGAAGTGGGTTTGTAAACATTGTGGCTTTGCAGTTATCGTGTCAAATGGAGTGTCTCCATCTAGTGGTTGTTTATAGGATATGATCTTGAACGGATACATCTTAATTAAATCAACATAGAATAAATGGTGAATGAATTGGATTAGTTCTATAGAAAACATCTACTGTTCTCTACAGTCATACCATCTGTATAGCCACTGTCCAATACAATTTGTGGAGATAATAAATAGACATCCAACTTGTGACACCATGTATTACAGAGGAGGCTGGTGGGAGGAGCTATAGGAGGACTGGCTCGTTGTAATGGCTGGATTGGAATTAATGGAACAGAGTCATACATGTGGTTTCCATATGTTTGATACCATTCCATCTATTCCATTCCAGCCATTACAATGAGCCTGTCCTCCTATAGCTTCTCCCACCAGCCTCCTCTGCTGTATTAATAAGTAGACGGGACTCCATAGTGTTAGCTTTAGGAAGGTCTTTAACAAGATAAAACCGTATATTGATACAGAGCATTTGGGGTACTGTAGAACATCATGCTACAAGATAGTTAAAACATATATATAAAAAAAAAAAACATAATTTACAAATTCTTTGAACAAATTTCAGATAACAAACAACTAAAATACACACAATCATCAAAAGTAAGGTAGTGCCTCAATATATAGGGTTAGGGTTAAATCAAAATGCAAAAACATGAATGGACAGAGGAGAAAAATGAGAAATGGTTTGACCTCTACTTCTCCAAACCACATCTTAGTCAGTCCTTCCCCATGGTGACACAAATACGGAATCATTTTACATAAACTTCCATTGCAAATACTTGTTATCTATGTGCAACTAGCAACAAATTGTAATAAACATTTACAACCACCAGGTAGATACCGGCTGATACAGGGCTGAAAAAGAAAGAATTACCAAAACTATTAACTACAGTAGTTTCAGTTAAACAAAGTCTCTGTATCATCATAAAACATTCAATCTGGAATATGAGAAAACACCACATGGCTGTATAATAGAAGCCATAGTACTGTATGCTATCCCCCATTTGTTTCTAGCCAAAATTGCTGTGTCACTCTCCACCCATAATAGCCTTGACGTTGGAGTAAAGCAATGTATCCTCATCATCCTCAAAAGGCAAGGCTGCGGGGGTGGGTGGCAAGTCCCAGAGCCTGAAGTCAGGGTGCTTGGGATTGGGATAGATGGCCATCTCCTCTGGAGGAGTGGGGCAGGGGGACAGGGCAGCTCCTTCATCCTCAGGCCCCAGGCCGCGGAGGGCGTTGATGAATGCAGACTTCTCAGGACACCGCTCTCCTGCCACGGCCAGGTTGATCCGGCTGATCAGGAGGTCCTCCACAGCATCCTTGACATCTGACAGCTTGTTGTTCTCAATGGACTCTTTGAGAGTCTCCAGGAGGTTCAGGCTGTGAGATACAACATCTGCTGCCATGGCTGTGAGAGAGGTGAGGTTGGTCATTAGCATAGAACAACACAAAGGAACACACACACATCTTAATAGTGGAGGATTACATTTCTTGGGCACGTAATTGATCAATTCAATTGATAATTGATTATCTGTTATGTCCACGCAGTTTAATACTGAGGTATTTATTAGTCTCTGAATAGAAGGCAAGAACAAACGCTAACACACAGTGCAGCCCGTGAGGACCTTACTGCTTAATCAATTGGGGATAAGTGGGAACACAATAAAACCGTTTTTTAACACAATGCATCAGATTTTAGGTATTTAACAGAATAATAATGCACATAATTGGTCAAATTACAGTATTGGATAAGTGGTAAGTGTTGTGTAAACAAACACACAATCTTAGATCCAAATAACTGTCTGGTCTACAGTACTAATGTATGCTACTGTCTATGCCTTACCTTAGACCTAGATGGAAAGCCCTAAGGGCAGACGTTAAAAGGGAAATACATCCTTATCCAATGATTAATAGCAGATACTGTATATCCTCAATACAAGTGAAGTGTGCTGATTGTGTCTGCTAGATCTATTTACAGGCTCTGTACTGTGAGTGGATCATTCTAATCCTGTAATCCCACCCTTAATCCAGTGTGAGCACATACACACGACAGAGTCCATGATGCTCACACTGACAAGTGGCAGGTGATGTGGACATGTTTTTATTCATCTTCATTTTCTTCTAATCCAAACCTGAGGAATAACACAGGTGTTTGTACGTGGGTTTGTTCGGTAGCTCTTTAAGAATTCCTTGATTGCAACAGGTTAGTTTCTCTTCCTCAACACATAATTTCACAGTTTTGGTATTAAAACGAAAAAGTAGGGTGTAACTGATAATGCTTTCATTTACTCTATCGATACTTAGTCTGATGTGAGTTTCCAACCAGGGCCTCATGCCTGGATATCTGTGAAAGTAGCAGTTCTATGATACACAATAACTTCCTACAATACCAAAGAAACAACCACCACAACACAACCAGATTTCCAGTAACTCACACACACACCTCTTTGTGTTTTGTGTTTAGAGGAAACCATGCGAGAAACCTCTGCCCACATCTGAGAGTTTCAGGGTTAATTTTAAACATCTGCCTTCCAATCAGAGCCTGTTGGTCTGTCTTCACATACACTAGCAGATGGTTGAGATCACCTTAAATCAGTTTCCTTTGAGTATTGTGATAAAAGCTCAAACTGAGAATGGGTTTAGAAGTGGGTTTGTAAACATTGTGGCTTTGCAGTTATCTTGTCAAATGGAGTGTCTCCATCTAGTGGTTGTTTATAGGATATGATCTTGAACGGATACATCTTAATTAAATCAACATAGAATAAATGGTGAATGAACTGGATTAGTTCTATAGAAAACATCTACTGTTCTCTACAGTCATACCATCTGTATAGCCACTGTCCAATACAATTTGTGGAGATAATAAATAGACATCCAACTTGTGACACCATGTATTACAGAGGAGGCTGGTGGGAGGAGCTATAGGAAGACTTGCTCGTTGTAATGGCTGGATTGGAATTAATGGAACAGAGTCATACATGTGGTTTCCATATGTTTGATACCATTCCATCTATTCCATTCCAGCCATTACAATGAGCCTGTCCTCCTATAGCTTCTCCCACCAGCCTCCTCTGCTTTATTAATAAGTAGACGGGACTCCATAGTGTTAGCTTTAGGAAGGTCTTTACCAAGATAAAACCGTATATTGATACAGAGCATTTGGGGTACTGTAGAACATCATGCTACAAGATAGTTAAAACATATATTTAAAAAAACAAACATAATTTACAAATTCTTTGAACAAATTTCATATAACAAACAACTAAAATACACACAATCATCAAAAGTAAGGTAGTGCCTCAATATATAGGGTTAGGGTTAAATCAAAATGCAAAAACATGAAAGGACAGAGGAGAAAAATGAGAAATGGTTTGACCTCTACTTCTCCAAACCATATCTTAGTCAGTCCTTCCCCATAGTGACACAAATACGGAATCATTTTACATAAACTTCCATTGCAAATACTTGTTATCTATGTGCAACTAGCAACAAATTGTAATAAACATTTACAACCACCAGGTAGATACCGGCTGACACAGGGCTGAAAAAGAAAGAATTACCAAAACTATTAACTACAGTAGTTTCAGTTAAACAAAGTCTCTGTATCATCATAAAACATTCAATCTGGAATATGATAAAACACCACATGGCTGTATAATAGAAGCCATAGTACTGTATGCTATGCCCCATTTTTTCTAGCCAAAATTGCTGTGTCACTCTCCACCCATAATAGCCTTGACGTTGGAGTAAAGCAATGTATCCTCATCTGTCTCTCCTACTGGCTTACCGTCCTCTTGCTACTCATCCTTCCCATCATCTCCTCCCCTTCCTCCCCTTCTATCTCCTCCTCCTCCTCCTCCTCCATCACTCCACTCCCCTCTCCACCATCTTCTTGCCCCTCATTCTTCTTCTCTTGTTTGATTTCGGCGTACTCTGACTCTGTGGTGGTGTTCTTCTTCGCTGCCTCCTCAGGAGTCTTCTTCTTCAGCAGGGAGTAGTTGATACTGGCGTAATCCACTTCATCTGGTTCTTCCCTTGTGGCAGATTTTCCCGCCTCTCCACTGGTCTGGGGCCCTCCATTTTCAGCTCCCTCCCTCAGCTCCACCTGCAGAGGGGTCTGCTCGCCCCCCACAGCCTGTCCTGTATCCGTCTATGGAGTACATTACAGAAAGCACAGTGTTATGAGTCTTTTGTTAGCTTGGTGGTCCCAGATCTGTTTATGCTGTCTTATCAACTCCTATTGGCATGTCAATGCTAACTGAATGTTGGTAAAGCTGAATAAAGAAAGAAACTGGTACTGCACCTGTTGGTCTTCACATGCCACCATCTCCAGGTTCATGAAAGGGCTTTTGGAGTCTGAGTCCTTTGGGATCCTCTCTTTGCGTCTAAGGAAAATATTACAAATGAAATGTCTCAATAACTGTATTTTGGAGGGGTTAGCAAGCACTTCCATTACAATATGGTGTAAGGTATTTGGTACTTTTGAAAATAAATCTGAAGTTATTGATAATAAATATAAATACATCAGTAAGACAATCTACAATTGATTTTTAAAACAACATATTCAGTTAACACTAACTGTACTTCAGTAATAGAATGCATGTACCTTTTACATTTCCCTGTCAAACACAGGAAGATACAACAGATGGTGGCTGAGAAGGCTGCACCAATCACAAATGCAGTAATCAGTTTTAGGTCCGACAGCATAGCCAGGATGTCTTTAAATACTCCCTCTATAAAGAGAACAACACATGTATGCTTTTAGAAGTGGCTCACAGTACTTTGTATCCTCTGAAGAAAACAAACATATTTTCTCAATCAAAGCATGTAAATCCTCTATGTTGCATTCATATTGGGTGGGACTGGGAAGCTGTGGCTCTCTAACAAAGTATCTTAATTTATATCTTTACCTCCTTGCTTTTCTTGTTTTTCTTTTTGGGTGACTTGCAGCTTCTCTCTCACTCTGCCCACTTCATTTCTGCTGACACACTCCACAGTGGTGTTGGTGTGGTTTCTGACAGGCAGGCTGATGGTGCTGTTCACTAAGAACATCAACACTGATGTAGTAAAACTGTACTCATTGGTGTCAAGCCATCTTATGAGGGGTAAGGGAACTCCCTGAGTGACACACACACAGGTCATGACCTCTGCCTGGACCACACACCCAGAGCCAGCAAGAATCACGGGACGGTCTGGTGAAAGACAGAGAGGGAAGATAAATCATAGGCAATTTAAAGGTAACAACATATCACAAGCCATTTTCAATCATGTCTGTACAGTGCTGTTTGTACTCACACATCACAGTGACAACAGTGGAAGCTGTCAGAGTCCTGTTGTGGTGTTGAGCTGTACACACATACTCCCCAGCATGCTCTCTTGTCATGTTAGAGATGGTGAGAGTGGCCAGTCCAGAGCTATTCTGTTCCAAAGCGGTTGTCCCATTCTTACTCCAGGTGATGTTAGATGATGATGGTGGGTAGCTGTCAACACTGCAGGTCAGATTCAGGGTATCACCCTCTCTCACTGTGTTACAACCAGAGATCTTGGGTTCCTTCACATCTAGAAAACAAAGAACAGTGCATACAGATTATGTTCATGAAATAGAACTGTTGAAGCACAGCGTGAAGGTCAGATAACGAACAGTACTTACATGTCACATTCAATTTCAGTGTCTTCTTAGTGGTGACGCTGCCATTGAATGTCACCAGACATGTGACCTTGGTGCCGTGATGCTTAGTTGAGGGGGTAAAGGTCAAATCTGAGAAGTGGGATGTTGTGATGCTGGTCAGGTCCTCTTTCTCCTGTATGGTGCTGTTGTCTCGGAGCTCAGTGATGTTGTCCCCTGTCCCTCTCCATGTCCATGTGATGTTAGGAGGAGTTCCAGAGCAGGTCCCCGGGGCTGTGTAGGTCAGAGTGGCTGGTTCACCCTCTGTCAGAGGAGGAGTCAACACTGATGGCTTCTGGGTCAGAACTGGACACAGGAAATACAAAACACAGAAGTGAGTGTCTGTGTACCATACATCAGAGAAACATAATCAGACGCAGTTTGACAGCATCATGTCTATGCTACCCCTGTAAAAAGTGTCTCACTGCTACAAATAATGCCAAAAAAAGTCCACCATTGTTTAGAAAAAAGCAGACTTTGGAAAGGGAGAATTGGGAAGGGGGATCTTGGCATTTGTGAATTGGACGTACAGTGCATTTGGAAAGTATTCAGACCCCTTGACTTTTTCCACATTTTGTTACGTTACAGCCTTATTCTAAAGTGGATTAAATTTTTTTTTTTTTCCTCTCCTCAACAATCTACACACAATGACTAAGCAAAAACAGGTTTTTGGAAATTTTTGCAAAAATAAATGAATAATAATAATGAATATCACATTTTCGTACAGTACCAGTCAAAAGTTTGGACACACCTACTCATTCAAGGGTTTTTCTTTATTTTTACTATTTTTTACATTTTAAAATAATAGTGAAGACATCACAACTATTAAATAACACATATGGAATCACGTAGTAACCAAAAAAGTGTTAAACAAATCAAAATATATTTCATATTTGAGATTCTTCAAAAAACCACCCTTTGCCTTGATGACAGCTTTGCACACTCTTGGCATTCTCTCAACCAACTTCATGAAGTAGTCACCTGGAATGCATTTCAATTAACAGGTGTACCTTGTTAAAAGTTAATTTGTGGAATTTATTTTCTTCTTAATGCGTTTGAGCCAATCAGTTGTGTTGTGACAAGGTAGGGGGGGGTATACCTATTTGGTAAAAGACCACGTCCATATTATGGCAAGAACAGCTCAAATAAGCAAAGTGAAACAACAGTCCATCATTACTTTAAGACATGAAGGTCATTCAATACGGAACATTTCAAGAACTTCGAAAGTTTCTTCAAGTGCAGTCGCAAAAACATAAAGCGCAATGATGAAACTGGCGCTCATGAGGACCGCCACAGGAATGAAAGACCCAGAGTTACCTCTGCTGCAGAGGATAAGTTCATTAGAGATACCAGCCTCAGAAATTGCAGCCCAAATAAATGCTGCACAGAGTTCAAGTCACAGACACATCTCAAAATCAACTGTTCAGAGGGGACTGCGTGAATCAGGACTTCATGGTCGAACTGCTGCAAAGAAACCACTACTAAAGGACACCAATAATAAGAGACCTGCTTTCACGAGCAATGGACATTAGACCGGTGGAAATTTGTCCTTTGGTCTGGAGTCCAAATTGCAGGTGTTTGGTTCCAACCGCCGTGTCTTTGTGAGACGCGGTGTGGGTGAACAGATGATCTCTGCATGTGTAGTTCTCACCTTAAAGCATGGAGGAGGAGGTGTTATTGTGTGGGGGTGCTTTGCTGGTGACACTGTCTGTGATTAATTTAGAATTCAAGGCACACTTAACTCGCATGACTACCACAGCATTCTGCAGCGATATGCCATCCCATCTGGTTTGGGCTTAGTGGGTCTATCATTTGTTTTTCAACAGGTCAATGACCCAACACACCTCCAGGCTGTGTAAGGGTTATTTGACCAAGAAGGATAGTGATGGAGTGCTGCACAGCTATTTTCAGGTCTCTCCAGAGATGCTAAATCGGGTTCAAGTCCGGACTCTGGCTGGGCCACTCAAGGACATTTAGAGACTTGTCAAATCAAATCAAATTGTATTTGTCACATGCGCCGAATACAACAGGTGTAGACCTTACAGTGAAATGCGTACTTACAAGCCCTTAACCAACAATGCAGTTTTAAGAAAAATAAGTGTTAAGTAAAAATAGATAAAAAAATAATTAAAGAGCAGCAGTAAAATAACAGTAGCCAGGCTATATACAGGGGGTACTGGTACAGAGTAAATGTGCGGGGTCACAGATTAGTTGATGTAATTGAGGTAATATGTACATGTAGGTAGAGTTAAAGTGACTTTGCATAGATAATAAACAGAGAGTAGCTGCAGCGTAAAAGAGGGGGTGGGTTGGAACAATGCAGAACAGCTGATGTTCTCATGTATGCTTCAATTTAGCTCATCTGGTAGGCTTGTGTCACTGGGCAGCTCTCCCTCGCCCTCCATTTGGAAAATCTGACCATAACTCTATCCTCCTGATTCCTGCTTATAAGCAAAAACTAAAGCAGGAAGCACCAGTGACTTGGTTAATAAAAAAGTGGTCAGATGACGCAGATGCTAAGCTACAGGACTGTTTTGCTAGCACAGACTGGAATGTGTTCCGGGATTCTTCAGATAGCATTGAGGAGTACACCACAGTAGTCACTGGCTTCATCAATAAGTGCATCGATGACGTCGTCCCCACAATGAACGTACATACATACCCCAACCAGAAGCCATGGATTAGAGGCAACATCCGCACTGAGCTAAAGGGTAGAGCTGCCGCTTTCAAGGAGCGGGACTCTAACCCAGACGCTTATAAGAAATCCCGCTATGCCCTCCGACAAACCATCAAACAGACAAAGAGTCAATACAGGACTAAGATTGAATCGTACTACACCGGCTCTGACGCTCGTTGGATGTGGCAGGGCTTGAAAACTATTACAGACTACAAAGGGACGCACAGCCGCGAGCTGCCCAGTGACACAAGCCTACCAGATGAGCTAAATCACTTCTATGCTCGCTTCGAGGCAAGCAACACTGAGGCATGCATGAGAGCATTAGCTGTTCCGGATGACTATGTGATCACGCTCTCCGTAGCCGATGTGAGTAAGACTTTTAAGCAGGTCAACATTCACAAGGCCGCAGAGCCAGACAGATTACCAGGACATGTACTCTGAGCATGTGCTGACCAACTGGCAAGTGTCTTCACTGACATTTTCAACATGTCCCTGACTGAGTCTGTAATACTAACATCTTTCAAGCAGACCACCATAGTCCCTGTGCCCAAGGACACTAAGATAACCTGCCTAAATGACTACCGACCCATAGCACTCATGTCTGTAGCCATGAAGTGCTTTGAAAGACTGGTCATGGCTCACATCAACACCATTATCCCAGAAACCCTAGACCCACTCCAATTTGCATACCGCCCCAACAGATCCACAGATGATGCAATCTCTATTGCACTCCACACTGCCCTTTCCCACCTGGACGAGAGGAACACCTACGTGAGAATGCTATTCATTGACTACAGCTCAGCGTTCAACACCATAGTGCCCTCAAAGCTCATCACTAAGCTAAGGATCCTGGGACTAAACACCTCCCTCAGCAACTGGATCCTGGACTTCCTGACGGGCCACCCCCAGGTGGTAAGGGTAGGTAACAACACATCTGCCACGCTGATCCTCAACATGGGGGCCCCTCAGGGGTGCGTGCTCATTCCCCTCCTGTACTCCCTGTTCACCCATGACTGCATGGCCAGGCACGACTCCAACACCATCATTAAGTTTGCCGACGACACAACAGTGGTAGGCCTGATCACCGACAACGATGAGACAGCCTATAGGGAGGAGGTCAGAGACCTGGCCGTGTGGTGCCAGGAAAACAACCTCTCCCTCAACGTGATCAAGACAAAGGAGATGATTGTGGACTACAGGAAAAAAAAAGAGGACTGAGCACACCCCCATTCTCAGCGACAGGGCTGTAGTGGAACAGGTTGTGGTCCTCTGTAGCTCAGCTGGTAGAGCACGGCGCTTGTAATGCCAAGGTAGTGGGTTCGATCCCCGGGACCACCCATACACAAAAATGTATGCACGCATGACTGTAAGTCGCTTTGGATAAAAGCGTCTGCTAAATGGCATATTATTATTATTTATTATTAGGTTGAGAGCTTCAAGTTCCTTGGTGTCCACATCACCAACAATCTATCATGGTCCAAACACACCAAGACAGTCATGAAGAGGACACGACAAAGCCTATTCCCCCTCAGGAGACTGAAAAGATTTGGCATGGGTCCTCAGATCCTCAAAAAGTTCTACACCTGCACCATCGAGAGCATCCTGACTGGTTGCATCACTGCCTGGTATGGAAACTGCTCAGCCTCTGACCGCAAGGCACTACAGAGGGTAGTGCATACGGCCCAGTACATCACTGGGGCCAAGCTTCCTGCCATCTAGGACCTCTATACCAGGCGGTGTCAGAGGGAGGCCCTAAAAAAAAGACTCCAGCCACCCTAGTCATAGACTGTTCTCTCTGCTACCGCGCGGCAAGCGGTACCGGAGCGCCAAGTCTAGGTCCAAAAGGCTTCTCAACAGCTTCTACCCCCAAGCCATAAGACTCCTGAACAGCTAATCATGGCTACCCAGACTATTTGCACTGCCCCCCCACCCCATCCCCCTCCTTTACGCTGCTGCTACTCTGTTGATTATTTATGCATAGTCACTTTAACCCTACCCACATATACATATTACCTAAATTACCTTGACTAGCCGGTGCCCCCGCATATTGATTCTGTACTGGTACCCCCTGTATATAGCCTCCCTACTGTTATTTTACTTTACTGCTGCTTATTTGCTTTAAAAAAAAAATACTTAACACTTTTTTATTGAAAATTTTTCTTTAAGAAAAACTTCATTGTTGGTTAAGGGCTTGTAAGTAAGCATTTCACTGTAATGTCTACACCTGTTGTATTCGGCGCATGTGGCAAATAACATTTGATTTGATTTTATTAATCCTGGAACATGCTTCAAAAGATATTAAAGTTAGGGGAGTTAGTGTCCTTGCCTGTTTTTAAGAATCTGATCGACAACACTGTTTGTGATAGCTGCAGTTGTTTCTAATCTTCAATTGTATCTGTAACTTGTGACACTTTGTCTTTTGTGTGTATTTTGTATTTTACTGTAATATTTGATGTACACGCTGCTATTTCCCTGTTTTGCCTTCTTGCCAGGTCGCCCTCACAAAATAGGTTTTTAACCTCAATGGGTCTTACCTGGTTAAATAAAGGTTAAATAAAAAATAAAATATATATACACAGACCGCCATCCCTTGTCTTACCGGAGGAAGCTGTTCTATCTTGCCAATACAGCGTATATCCCGCCAGCTGTATGTTATCCATGTCGTCATTCAGACACGACTCGGTGAAACATAAGATATTACCGTTTTTTAATGTCCCGTTGGTAGGATATCCGTGATCGTTGTTCGTCTATTTTGTTATCCAACGATTGTAAATTGGCTGATAGGATTGATGTTAGAAGCAGATTACCCACTCACCATCAGATCCTTACAAGGCACCCCGACCTACGTCCCCGATATCTCCGTCTCTTTCTCATGCGAATGACGGGGATCTGGGCCTTGTCGGGTGTCTGAAAAAAATCCTTCGCGTCCGACTCGTTAAATATTTTTTTATGTCCAGTACGAGGTGAGTAATCGCTGTCTTGATATCCAGAAGCTCTTTTCGGTCATAAGAGACGGTGGCAGAAACATTATGTACAAAATAAGTTACAAATAATGTGAAAAAACACACAAAATAGCAAAATTGGTTAGGCGCCTGTAAAACGGCAGCCATTTCCTCCGACCCCACTCCTGTGTTGTCTTGGCTGTGTACTTAGGGTTGTTGTGTTCTTGGGGACCTTCAATGCTGCAGAAATTTTTTGGTACCCTTCCCCAGATCTGTGCCTCAACACAATCCTGTCTCGGAGCTCTACGGACAATCCTTCAACCTCATGGCTTGATTTCTCTCTGACTTGCACTGCCAACTTTAGGACCTTATATAGACAGGTGTGTGCCTTTCCAAATCATGTCCAATCAATTGAATTTACCACAGGTGGACTCCAATAAAGTTGTGGAAATATCTCAAGCATGATCAATGGAAACAGGATGCACCTGAGCTCAATTTCGAGTCTCATAGCAAATGGTCTGAATACTTATGTAAATAAGGTATTTCTGTTTTTTATTCTTAATACATTTGCAAGCATTTCTAAAAAAACAGTTTTCGCTTTGTCATTATGGGGTATTGTGTGGATTGATGAGGATTTTTTATTTATTGAATCCTTTTTAGAATAAGAATGTGATGTAACAAAATGTGGAAAAGGTTAATGGGTCTGAACACTTTCCGAATGCACTGTATGTAGCTGTATGTTACAGTCAGTGTCCATATTTAACTACAGTAATTGTCATGTCAATGTAACTGACAGTAATAGTCATGCTGTACCTGTCACTGTGATTTTCATTTTCCGTGGGTATGTAAATGGTCCTTCTAACATTCTGAATTGATACATTCCAGTGTCCTTTTCTCTTATGTCGTTGATGATCACACTACAGTTCCCCTTTGTCAGGTCTGTCTCCAGAAGAGACACTCTCTGTTTATAACCCTCCTGAGCCTTAGAGGGATCTTTGGAGTGGAAAATTATGTTTCTATGCTGAACACATTTGCCTTTTGAAGGGCATTTGTACCATATTGCTGTGGTAGGCTTGACGTTAGCAGGGTGAGTGAAAGTACATGAAATAACAGCACATAGGCCAGTCTGTGCTGTTATTTTTTCTGGGCTAAAGGTGATGCTGTATGTGTTTGCAGCTGCTGGAGCTGCTGCTGGATGGGCCTTATCTAAGAGGGAAATGAATACAGTCATGAGTAATTCAGAAAGCACTTGGATACTACTTCACTTGTCCGTAACATTTAGGATGATACAGAATCAGTTTAGATTAAAATGGGTTACCACTACGACTACCACATCTATACAACTACAAATGATTTCAATATACTTTAATTATAAAAGGGACCCTACTTTGACATGTTGCTCTCTCTGTGAGAGAGAATAGTAGAGATGTGCAGATAAGGACCCACATCCTGCCTCCACTGCCTCGATGAATCAACCACAACACCAGGGTCTGTCCTCTTTCACCTCTCTCTCTGGTCACCTTGTCTGTGTCCACAGGTCTGGAGCACAGAGAGAGTATAGAATAACATAATAAATAGTGTTAAACAAGCAGTGAACATTTGAAATTCACTCTCACCTTTGATGCGCATGAAACAAGTTTTATGGACATTTTGATAAAGAGGGGGGGGGGGTGGCTTTAGCACGGACCTATACGGGAAGCCGACGGACAGGAATTCCCTGTTACGCGGAGACAGCTTCCACCCTACACCCCTAAAAAAGAGCCTCCCCATCAGCAAATAGAGTCGCATACGCAGGATATATAGTACACAGAGTGACTATAACAAACAAGCCGACTGTCTGGATGAGCGTTTCAGACAGCGGGATTACCCAGAGGAATGGCTGCATGACGCAAGGGATTGTTATAAAAATATGACTCAGGATGACAGCCTCACACCCAAACCACCCCGCCCTCCTGACCAACACATCCAATGCTTCCCTCAGTACTCCCCACTTGGTAAACAGTTCGACCATATCATAAAAAAACACTGGCACATCTTGAGCACTGATCCACAACTGGAAAAGACGTTTAAAGAACCTACGCGGGTAGTCTTCAGACACGCCCCCAACATTAGTCAAATGGTGGTAAGGTCTGATCTTCCACCACGTAGCACCTACCTAAACAATGTGCCGGACGGTAATTACAGATGTGGTCGATGTACCAAGTGTAACTTTACGAACAAATGCACAATGTTCAATCACTCTATCACGGGCAAGGGGATCATTACATGTTCCACAAAAAATGTGATATACCTGATTGAAATGTATTTGTGGCCTATGCTATGTAGGAAAAACGAAACGAGCTCTGAAAACAAGAATAGCAGAACACAGGAGTTATATCAGGAATCTTGACCAGAGAAACCCTGTGGCTGCGCATTTCATGGAGGCTCCTCACAATATTAGCTCTGACATACATTGGTATCGAACATGTTAAGACTCATAAGGGGGGGGGATACTGATAATATATTATTGAGAAGAGAATTGTATTGGATTCACCGTTTGTGCACCATGTCTCCTAAAGGTCTGAACCAAGAGTTTGATATCAGACCATTTCTTACGTATGTCACTTTGATTTGTCTTGCCTTCCAGGTCTCATATTTGGTCATTTTGTACATATATATTAGATTCTGTAACTACTACATGTGCCCATCTCATTGACATCAAATTATTAGAGCTACACAAATTGTTTTTGAAATAGGTCACTGGAATTATATCTAAGGCCACCTCACCTCCTGCGTGTAATGGTCAGACGGGCGGGTATTCGAACGGTTTCCAACAATCAATTTTTTCTGTTGCCTAGGTTTTAACTTGAACCCATTTGAATGTTGTGGGAAATTATTCTCTTATATTTTAGATGTGCTGTTAGCTTAGAAAGAATACATTAATGATTAAACATAATAGGTTTGTGCTGTACTGATATAGACTGTTTAATATGACAAGCTGTGATTAATGTGGGGAACTGTTAGGGTGTAGGATGAGATAAGACTTGTGTCTCACATACACACACACTGCCTCTTTGTTAAACCGCTCAAGGACAGACTATGTCTGAGGTTGCTGACTCGAGACAAGTTGTGGAGATAACAACGAATGCCTGGCAACAGTGAAGCACCAAGGGGCTGGGACCAGCCTGTGCGCCAACGATAGGCTGAGTAAGTCTAAAACCACGCTCAGTCTCTACTCTGATAGGCCTGCTTGGAGCAGGAACTATCTCTGTCAGAGTATTTAAAGAAGAACTTATAACAATGGCTCAGTTCTCTGACTGCCCTGCGTGGTGTTTCAGTGGACCCGTATATACGAACATCATATTTACCATTGAAGTGTTTTGCATTAATTAAAATACTGGTCTATTTTAGAAGACGTGTATTGACCTCTTTTTGTTCCTATACCAGATTTGAATTGACGCAACTTAACAATGTATATAATCCTTTATGACCATATGCACCTCTGTGATTAATTATGATTGATTGTGCACAAAAGTGAATTGAATTGTTTCCACGCCCACAATGAGTCATGTGCGTATTGGTCATATGAGATGAAATGTGTATATTTTGGGAAGTGAGCAGTCAGTTTGTTTGACCTGACAAAGATCCGTTTCCGCTCGAAACGTTGTCAATAAAGTAGGCATTCATAACATCTGACATGAACGTTTCATGACACGTTTATGATTGTTACAACCTTCTTAGCAAATTTTTTCAACTAATTTAATACATCAGAGAAGATGTCAAACTTCTAGTAATGCTTTATTTTACCCTAATTGTCTGGAATGTATTTAGAAACCACATGGTAGCAGAGTAATTAGATACCATTTTACCTAAGTTGTCATGGAGAGTCATTGTAACAAACAAACTACCAATTGTTTCTACCAAGGAGTTACTAGTTTTGTTAAACAATTTCAAGTAATGTCCAGAGTTGCATATTTTCTCCAAGTCCTTTAACAGTTGTTGTTTTTTGCCATGCAGAGAATAAGACTGAATCAGCACATTACCTCTCTCTATGTATGCTCTCCCTGTTGATTGTGAGTCCTGTGTGAGACTGATGGGTGTGAACTGTCACTTCATGTCCCCAGTCTGTTACTCCTCCCTCTAACCTGGTGCTGCGATCCAGGAAGTCCCTCTGTACAGTATACCGTCCAGCCATACTATACTGTACATAGACCACAATCAACCAACCCATCAAACCAACCCATCAAACCAACCCATCAAACTCCATCAATCCATACCCATCAACCAACACTGGAATCCCCATAGCTTTTATATTCAGATAGTTTATTTCTAATTTGTACCTTATTCAAAACCAGTAATAGTGTCATGTTGTGTAGTTGTAATGTTCATGTAGTCATAAATCAACATAATTGACCACTATACAGAGATCTAACTGCAATTTCTCTAAAACAATATTACTGTAAAATCCATTATGCCTTCTTGGTCTTCAGCTCAGTTTCCCATGATGTGTTTTACTTTAACCAGATCTGATAGTTAGCCTTACAGCTTCCACCCTACACCCCTAAAAAAGAGCCTCCCCATCAGCCAATACAGTCGCATACGCAGGATATATAGTACACAGAGTGGGATGTAGGGTGGAAGCTGACTCTCAATATTGATATAGGTGGGGTTTGACTTCTCCTAAATACTTACATTTGAACTGTACTCCCTAAAATACAGTATGTGTTGCTGTTATTAGAATATGTTCAGATCAGAACAGGCCTCATGCCTCAACAATGGACATTATCGTGATATATTTTCTGGTGACTAATCCTTTAAACGTCTTTCAACCAGTGGCAGCCACTGATTTGCTGAATACTCAAGTCTATCCATCTACAGAAAAGCCATATTTCTTTGATTCCAAGCTAAAATAAATGAAGAAAACAACAGGAAATGTGGCAAGTTTGAAATCTGTATTCTTAGCACATCTCCTAAACAGTAAGATAGAAATACCCCCCCAATTACAGTTCTCCGTTACTTTATTAACAGTTATCCTCATGCCACTTCTACATCACACAAATATATGTTTAACCATTTACAGTGCCTTGCAAAAGTATTCATCCCCCTTGGTGTTTTTACTATTTTGTTGCATTACAACCTGTAATTTAAATTGATTTTTATTTGGATTTCATGTAATGGACATACACAAAATAGTCAAAATTGGTGAAGTGAAATGAAAAAAATAACTTGTTTCAAAAAATTATAAAAAATTAATAACGGAAAAGTGGTGTGTGCATATGTATTCACCCCCTTTGCTATGAAGCCCCTAAATAAGATCTGGTGCAACCAATTACCTTCAGAAGTCACATAATTAGTTAAATAAAGTCCACCTGTGTGCAATCTAAGTGTCACATGATCTGTCACATGATCTCAGTGTATATACACCTGTTCTGAAAGAACCCAGAGTCTGCAACACCACTAAGCAAGGTGCACCACCAAGCAAGCGGCACCATGAAGACCAAGGAGTTCTCCAAACAGGTCAGGGACAAAGTTGTGGAGAAGTACAGATCAGGGTTGGGTTATAAAAAAAATATCAGAAACTTTGAACATCCCACGGAGCACCATTAAATCCATTATTAAAAAATTTAAAGAATATGGCACCACAACAAACCTGCCAAGAGAGGGCCGCCCACCAAAACTCACGGACCAGGCAAGGAGGGCATTAATCAGAGAGGCAACAAAGAGACCAAAGATAACCCTGAAGAGCAGCAAAGCTCCACAGCGGAGATTGGAGTATCTGTCCATAGGACCACTTTAAGCCGTACACTCCACAGAGCTGGGCTTTACGGAAGAGTGGCCAGAAAAAAGCCATTGTTTAAAGAAAAAAATAAGCAAACACGTTTGGTGTTCGCCAAAAGGCATGTGGGACACTCCCCAAACATATGGAAGAAGGTACTCTGGTCAGTTGAGACTAAAATTGAGCTTTTTGGCCATCAAGGAAAACGCTATGTCTGGCACAAACCCAACACCTCTCATCACCCCGAGAACACCATCCATGTTTTTTTGTCTTATGTCTTGTTTGTTTCACAATTTTTTTTATTTTGCATCTTCAAAGTGGTAGGCATGTTGTGTAAATCAAATGATACAAACCCCCCCAAAATCCATTTTAATTCCAGGTTGTAAGGCACCAAAATAGGAAAAATACCAATGGGGGTGAATACTTTCGCAAGCCACTGTAACCTGCCAATAATTGCAACTGCAGTATCAGAATCAGGCCAGGATTCAATCCGAGCTACAATGCTGCTTTGAATGGTTTTGGTAAATGCTTTATTTTACAGCTCTGTGTCAGATGGTACTGTATGTGCCTGGTGGTTGTACATTTTCAATACAAATATTTGCTAGTTGTACAAAGAAGCAAGTTTTGGTAATGTTTTTGTAATGTTTTTTAAGGAAGTGTAATTTTACTTTTGGAATGTTTCTGTTTTGTCACCATGGGGTAGAGATGTCAAACCATTTCCTGTTTTTCTCCTCTGTTCCTTTAGTTTTGCATTTCTACTGGGGGGGTGGTATTGCAGGGGGGAAGCAAAACTTGCAAAACTTTCAAGTGGGCAAAACCATTCATCTTGAGACGACGGGGGAGGGGGTGTACTCAACATTACTAATAATTGAAAATAACAAAATTCCCAATGGATCATGATACTTTCTGGTTTTAAAAAAAAGTAGGGGTGCATTTGCAGCTGCTGCGTTTGCTACGTTGCTCAGGGCAGCCACTGTTTTGGTTCAGTGCATTTAAAGGCTTTGCATGGTCAATCTGGCATCTATTGCGATATGGCCTCTGCAGAAGTCAGGGCATTTACTGTATACTTCTTGTAGAGCTGTTGTGAAGGAAGTTGTCAAGGAAGTGAGTTTGTGTTTATACTGGACCTCCCGTCCACCAATCATGTCAATGCAGAGGTATATGGAGACCTCCGGCTTTGTTACACAATTGTGGCGGTGCATGGCGATGAGGTATGGAGCTCACTTTGGCCTCTGCATGCCTCCGGAGGCTCCGCAATTGCTTCACACCATCCATATGGCGCCATATTTCCAGATCAAGCTAAAATAGGCTTTTAAAGGCGCTTCATGGTCAATCTGTTGTCTGCATAGGCTGTGCAGCATTTACAGTGATACAGCCTCTGCAGAAGTCAGGGCATTCATCCTTCTTGCTCTTCTTTGAGCAGTGCAGAGCTGTTGTCAAGGAAGTGAGTTTGTGTTTATAAAGGACCTCCCATCCCCAACTACCATCAATCAATCATGTCAATGCGGAGCTATATGGCACCCTCTGCATTGTTTGGGAGGCACACAGCAATGCGGTATGGAGCTCGATTTGGCCTCTGCATGCCTCCGGGTTCCACAATTGCGTCACACCCTCCATATGAAGCCTCCGACCACATTTTCAGATCAAGCATAAGTTGGCTTTTAGAAAGCACTAGTTGCTCCACTGGTGTTTAAAATGGAAAGGCACGTGCAAAGAAAATTGCTTGTCTATTTTGTTGTACAACTATCTGGTGGAATGTGCTTTGAAAATAAAAAAAATGTTTGTCTTGAAGGCAAAGTTAATTTGCTTTGACTCTCGTGTTCATAGGCCTACATGTGCATTTGCGGGGCACAACAAAACATTAACCAAGCCAATAACACAGTTCTTCTCCCTTAATTCCCTTTTCGCTCTGTGTCACTCACTCAAATGCGTTCTGACCGCTCCCTCTACACACGCGTCCTGAGTGCTTGCACAAGCTCACATTAGGCCTACAGAAATAAATGCCTATAAAACGTATCTAAGCTAAATTCCTTGCAAAACGACGACAGTTTTATCACAAATTCTAAATGGACTGGTTGATTGAAGTAGGGAAATATGTGTTCCAACAATGGGTTGCAGTTTTGGAATAATTGTGTCTTGTCTATTTTCCGTTTAGGCTACTTTGCAAACTGCTAGATTAGAGTTGGTTAGGATATAACCCCCCTAAACATAGACATGTTCCACACTGATAACATGCAAAAACATTAGTTTAATAAAGACAAAGAGCATATTTTCATCAGAATCATTAAGCCTACGTACCAAACAGATGTTGTGGCCGTAATTCATCACCATACAGTGATCGATGTGGAATTGTCCATTTAGAAAATTCCAAAGAACAGGCAGAATGCTCTAAATCAATCATCTATTTATTGAAAAGAAGATAGATTTTGGTTTGTAACGCTGAAAAGATAGTCTTTCAACTCGCTATATTGAGCCCTGTTTCAAATGATCACTCTTTGAGAAGAACTGTTCCAGACTGGAGATGAGCATCACTTCCCACTGCCAACCTTTTTCATTTTCAGAAAATATTTGGTTATATTTTATTCTGTTATAGTACATCATGTTTTTTTACTATAAAATAGGTGTGTCTTGACTGTGATAAGGGCTTGGGAAATAAGAGTGCCTTGTCTGCTAAATCAACAGAACAAGGCTACATACAGTGGGGAAAAAAAGTATTTAGTCAGCCACCAATTGTGCAAGTTCTCCCACTTAAAAAGATGAGAGAGGCCTGTAATTTCCATCATAGGTACACGTCAACTATGACAGACAAAATGATTTTTTTTTTCTCCAGAAAATCACATTGTAGGATTTTTTATGAATTTATTTGCAAATTATGGTGGAAAATAAGTATTTGGTCAATAACAAAAGTTTCTCAATACTTTGTTATATACCCTTTGTTGGCAATGACACAGGTCAAACGTTTTCTGTAAGTCTTCACAAGGTTTTCACACACTGTTGCTGGTATTTTGGCCCATTCCTCCATGCAGATCTCCTCTAGAGCAGTGATGTTTTGGGGCTGTCGCTGGGCAACACAGACTTTCAACTCCCCTCCAAAGATTTTCTATGGGGTTGAGATCTGGAGACTGGCTAGGCCACTCCAGGACCTTGAAATGCTTCTTACGAAGCCACTCCTTCGTTGCCCGGGAGGTGTGTTTGGGATCATTGTCATGCTGAAAGACCCAGCCACGTTTCATCTTCAATGCCCTTGCTGATGGAAGGAGGTTTTCACTCAAAATCTCACGATACATGGCCCCATTCATTCTTTCCTTTACACGGATCAGTCGTCCTGGTCCCTTTGCAGAAAAACAGCCCCAAAGCATGAAGTTTCCACCCCCATGCTTCACAATAGGTATGGTGTTCTTTGGATGCAACTCAGCATTCTTTGTCCTCCAAACACGATGAGTTGAGTTTTTACCAAAAAGTTATATTTTGGTTTCATCTGACCATATGACATTCTCCCAATCCTCTTCTGGATCATCCAAATGCACTCTAGCAAACTTCACACGGGCCTGGACATGTACTGGCTTAAGCAGGGGGACACGTCTGGCAATGCAGGATTTGAGTCCCTGGCGGAGTAGTGTGTTACTGATGGTAGGCTTTGTTACTTTGGTCCCAGCTCTCTGCAGGTCATTCACTAGGTCCCCCCGTGTGGTTCTGGGATTTTTGCTCACCGTTCTTGTGATCATTTTGACCCCACGGGGTGAGATCTTGCGTGGAGCCCCAGATCGAGGGAGATTATCAGTGGTCTTGTATGTCTTCCATTTCCTAATAATTGCTCCCACAGTTGATTTCTTCAAATCAAGCTGCTTACCTATTGCAGATTCAGTCTTCCCAGCCTGGTGCAGGTCTACAATTTTGTTTCTGGTGTCCTTTGACAGCTCTTTGGTCTTGACCATAGTGGAGTTTGGAGTGTGACTGTTTGAGGTTGTGGACAGGTGTCTTTTATACTGATAACAAGTTCAAACAGGTGCCATTAATACAGGTAACGAGTGGAGGACAGAGGAGCCTCTTAAAGAAGAAGTTACAGGTCTGTGAGAGCCAGAAATCTTGCTTGTTTGTAGGTGACCAAATACTTATTTTCCACCATAATTTGCAAATAAATTCATAAAAAATCCTACAATGTGATTTTCTGGAGAAAAAAAATCTCAATTTGTCTGTCATAGTTGACGTGTACCTATGATGAAAATGACAGGCCTCTCTCATCTTTTTAAGTGGGAGAACTTGCACAATTGGTGGCTGACTAAATACTTTTTTTCCCCACTGTACCATTGCACAGCCATAGGCTTCTAAACTCAGCAAAAAAAGAAACGTCCCTTTTTCAGGACCCTGTCTTTCAAAGATAATTAGTACAAATCCAAATAACTTCACAGATCTTCATTGCAAAGGGTTTAAACACTGTTTCCCATGCTTGTTCAATGAACCATAAACAATTAATGAACATGCACCTGTGGAACGGTCGTTAAGACACTAACAGCTTACAGATGGTAGGCAATTAAGGTCACAGTTATGAAAACTTAGGACACTAAAGAGGCCTTTCTACTGACTCTGAAAAACACCAAAAGAAAGATGCCCATCTGCGTGAACGTGCCTTAGGCATGCTGCAAGGAGGCATGAGGACTGCAGATGTAGCCAGGGCGATAAATTGCAATGTCCGTACTGTGAGATGCCTAAGACAACGCTACAGGGAGACAGGACGGACAGCTGATCATCCTTGCAGTGGCAGACCACGTGTAACAACACCTGCACAGGATCGGTACATCCGAACATCACACCTGTGGGACAGGTACAGGATGGCAACAACAACTGCCCAAGTTACACCAGGAACGCACAATCCCTCCATCAGTGCTCAGACTGTCCGCAATAGGGTGAGAGAGGCTGGACTGAGGGCTTGTAGGCCTGTTGTAAGGCAGGTCCTCACCAGACATCACCGGCAACAACGTCGCCTATGGGCACAAACCCACCGTCGCTGGACCAGACAGGACTGGCAAAAAGTGCTCTTCACTGACGAGTCGCGGTTTTGTCTCACCAGGGGTGATGGTCGGATTCGCGTTTATCGTCAAAGGAATGAGCATTACACCGAGACCTGTACTCTGGAGCGGGATCGATTTGGAGGTGGAGGGTCCGTCATGGTCTGGGGCGGTGTGTTACAGCATCATCGGACTGAGCTGGTTGTCATTGCAGGCAATCTCAACGCTGTGCATTACAGGGAAGATATCCTCCTCCCTCATGTGGTACCCTTCCTGCAGGCTCATCCTGACATGACCCTCCAGCATGACAATGCCACCAGCCATACTGCTCGTTCTGTGCGTGATTTCCTGCAAGACAGGAATGTCAGTGTTCTGCCATGGCCAGCAAAGAGCCCGGATCTCAATCCCATTGAGCACGTCTGGGACCTGTTGGATCGGAGGGTGACGGCTAGGGCCATTCCCCCCTAGAAATGTCAGGGAACTTGCAGATGCCTTGGTGGAAGAGTGGGGTAACATCTCACAGCAAGAACTGGCAAATCTGGTGTAGTCCATGAGGAGGAGATGCACTGCAGTACTTAATGCAGCTGGTGGCCACACCAGATTCTGACCGTTACTTTAGATTTTGACCCCCTCTTTATTCAGGAACACATTATTCAATTTCTGTTAGTCACATGTCTGTTATACTTGTTCAGTTTACATCTCAGTTGTTGAATCTTGTTATGTTCATACAAATATTTAAGTTTGCTGAAAATAAACACAGTTGACAGTGAGAGGACATTTCTTTTAATACTGAGTTTACAAGCAAGTGCCACTGCTGAGGTTACTTACATTTTGAAGATTGTGCTCCAGGATATAATATAACCAGTTGATATTACGGTTTCAATAAATCAATCTTAAATGGCACTTTTTTGTGTGACTTAAAACACACTGAGTATACAAAACATTAAAGGACACCTTCCTAATATTGAGATGCAACCCCCCTTTTGCCCTCAGAACAGCCTCAATTCGTCGGGGCATGGACTGCACAAGGTGTCGAAAGCGTTCCACAGAGATGTTGGCCCATGTTGACTCAAGTTGGCTGGATGTCCTTTGGGTGGTGGACCATTCTTGATACACAAGGGAAACTGTTGAGCGTGAAAAACCCAGCAGCGTTGCAGTTCTTGACACAAACCGGTGCACCTTGCACATAGTACAATACCTCGTTCAAAGGCCCTTAAATATTTTGTCTTGCCCATTTACCCTCTGAATGGCACACATACACCATTAATTGTCTCAAGGCTTCAAAATCCTTCTTTAACCTGTCTCATCCCCTTCAGCTACACTGATTGAAGTGGATTTAACAAGTGACATCAATAAGGGATCATAGCTTTCACCTGGATTCACCTGGTCAGCCTATGTCATGAAAAAAGCAGGTGTTCTTAATGTTTTGTGCACTCAGTGTATATGGAGCAATATAGCAATTAGGATGTGTTATCTGTAATGGTTATGATAAATTAGGCATTGTTGCGCAATGTTGGCATTTAGATAAATGTGCACATTTTTCTCTGCCCTTGTGTTAAAAAAATATATAATTTCTTCATTCAAGTACTCTAGTTCAATATAATTAATAAGAACCTAAGAAAAATGTTTGTGCTCTGTTCATAAATATTGATTCCCCCTGTGAAGAAACAGCATAAAATTGCAGGAAAATATTTTTTAAATGATTTAATTCTATAAATGTATTTGACACCTCCACTTTCAGACAAAGTGTTGGGGGTATGGGGTAGGGGTAGGACGTGTCATTGTAATCATTATACTTCTGAACATAGAATACTCATATAGTGCAGAATAATGCTGCAATATGCAATAAATACATCTAATTATGCTTTTAAAAGTTGTGTGTGCTATGAGAATATTTTGCTATTTATGTATGAATCTGTACTGTTTTGTTATTGACACACTACCTCACTTTGGAAGGTTTAGTGTATTTTAATTTGTATGTTCTCTAAAATCTGTTCAAATAATGTGTAAATGGTGTATTTATTAAATTATTTTCAACCTACCGTCTCCAGATTTGTTTTTCCAACAGTATTTATCCCGATGATATTAATGTTAAGCACAATTTACACAAAAATAAAAAACAAACAAAAAAACAACTTTTATACAACTATTTCAGTTCATTTACCATGTATTCTATGTTGACATTGGAACATGCATCGCCCTCAAATTCAAATCTGGACCTCAAAGCCAGTTCCTCTACTTTGGGACACCAGTGGGTGCAATAAATCAGGCAGAACAGAAAACCAACAGTAGTCCGAACCTCGTAGGGTAAGAGTTGAATACCCCTGATGTATATGGTTTCCTCTGAACACAAATCCAACAGAGGGTGTGTGATTTGGGTTACAGTAGCAGAAAATGGAGACAATCCAACTGCCTTTCACACAGAAAATCTGATTGTGTGATGGTGGATATTTCTTTGGTACTGTAGGAATCTGCTGAGTATCATCAAATCAAATCAAATCAAATTGTATTTGTCACATGCGCCAAATACAACAGGACCTTACCGTGAAATGCTTAGTTACAAGCCCTTAACCAACAATGCAGTTCAAGAAAGACTTAAGAAAATATTTAGCAAATAAACACAATAAAATAACAATAACGAGGCTATATACTACTGCTACGTTCATGGATATCCAGGCATGAGGCCCTGGTTGAAAACTCACATCAGACTAAGTATTGTTAGAGTAAATTAAGGCATTATCATAGAAGTGAAACAGACATTCTAATACAGAGTTATACCCTACTTCTTTGTTTTAGTACTGTGAAAATAAAATGTATTTCCTTTGTTGAGTGTCACAGGTTGAAGAAGAGAAACTAACCTGTCACAATCAAGGAATTCTCAAAGACCTACTGGACAAACTCACTATAAATACATATATGATTCCTTAGGTTTGGACTAGAAGAAAATTAAGATGAAAACTTGTCCCTTTGCCATTGTTTCCACTCAAACAAACTGTCAGTATGAACATCATGTACTCTGTCATGTGTGTGAGTATGTGCTCATACTGGATTAAGGGTGAGACTACATGATTAGAATGTTCCACTCACAGTACAGAGCCTGTAAATAGATCTAGTAGACAGTCAGCACACTTCGCTTGTATTGAGGATATATCCAGTGGCGATTTTAGCATGTTGATTTTTTAATGCATGCCACTACACAACACAACACTAAACAATACATGAATTGCACTCTAACGGTGCCCACAAACTGTTAGGGCCTACATACAGCTGTCCAAACAGCAGAGTCCCAACAGCAGTCCCAACACCTTCCCACTGCTACACTTGGCTATCAGCGGAGCCTTGTCTGGCAGCGAAACAGTTCATTCAGCCTCATTTACATAGCTGATATGGCTGACTTGCTTAAACAAATGTGGTTTCTACTGACAATTGAGATTTACAAACTACGGCATATGGGGATGATGAGCGGATAAGAGGCAATCCGTAATTTTGATTAAGACATTCATGATCGAGTTAGGACGGATGTAGTCAATATAACTATTTGTTCAGCACTTTTGAAATGTACAGTGACAGAACATGGGCCATTCTAATAGTATTCTCCCTGTACACCAAGTCAGAACCGTAAGATAAATAAAGGGGGCATACAGTGGGGGAAAAAATTATTTAGTCAGCCACCAATTGTGCAAGTTCTCCCATTTAAAAAGATGAGAGAGGCCTGTAATTTTCATCATAGGTACACGTCAACTATGACAGACAAAATGAGAAAAAAAATCCAGAAAATCACATTGTAGGATTCTTAATGAATTTATTTGCAAATTATGGTGGAAAATAAGTATTTGGTCAATAACAAAAGTTTCTCAATACTTTGTTATATACCCTTTGTTGGCAATGACACAGGTCAAACGTTTTCTGTAAGTCTTCACAAGGTTTTCACACACTGTTGCTGGTATTTTGGCCCATTCCTCCATGCAGATCTCCTCTAGAGCAGTGATGTTTTAGGGCTGTCGCTGGACAACACAGACTTTCAACTCCCTCCAAAGATTTTCTATGGGGTTGAGATCTGGAGACTGGCTAGGCCACTCCAGGACCTTGAAATGCTTCTTACGAAGCCACTCCTTCGTTGCCCGGGCGGTGTGTTTGGGATCATTGTCATGCTGAAAGACCCAGCCACGTTTCATCTTCAATGCCCTTGCTGATGGAAGGAGGTTTTCACTCAAAATCTCACGATACATGGCCCCATTCATTCTTTCCTTTACACTGATCAGTCGTCCTGGTCCCTTTGCAGAAAAACAGCCCCAAAGCATGATGTTTCCACCCCCATGCTTCACAGTAGGTATGGTGTTCTTTGGATGCAACTCAGCATTCTTTGTCCTCCAAACACGACGAGTTGAGTTTTTACCAAAAAGTTATATTTTGGTTTCATCTGACCATATGACATTCTCCCAATCCTCTTCTGGATCATCCAAATGCACTCTAGCAAACTTCAGACGGGCCTGGACATGTACTGGCTTAAGCAGGGGGACACGTCTGGCACTGCAGGATTTGAGTCCCTGGCGGCGTAGTGTGTTACTGATGGTAGGCTTTGTTACTTTGGTCCCAGCTCTCTGCAGGTCATTCACTAGGTCCCCCCATGTGGTTCTGGGATTTTTGCTCACCGTTCTTGTGATCATTTTGACCCCACGGGGTGAGATCTTGCGTGGAGCCCCAGATCGAGGGAGATTAGCAGTGGTCTTGTATGTCTTCCATTTCCTAATAATTGCTCCCACAGTTGATTTCTTCAAACCAAGCCGCTTACCTTGTCTCCCGAGTGGCGCAGTGGTCTAAGGCACTGCATCACAGTGCTAGCTGTGCCACTAGAGATCCTGGTTCGAATCCAGGCTCTGTCGTAGCCGGCCGTGACCGGGAGACCCATGGGACGGCGCACAATTGGCCCAGGGTAGGGGAGGGAATGGCCGGCAGGGATTTAGCTCAGTTGGTAGAGCATGGCGTTTGCAACGCCAGGGTTGTGGGTTTGATTCCCACGGGGGGCCAGTATAAAAAAAATTATAAAAATAATGTATGCACTCACTAACTGTAAGTCGCTCTGGATAAGAGCGTCTGCTAAAATGTAAATGTACCAATTGCAGATTCAGTCTTCCCAGCCTGGTGCAGGTCTACAATTTTGTTTCTGGTGTCCTTTGACAGGTCTTTGGTCTTGGTCTCCGTAATGGAGTTTGGAATGTGACTGTTTGAGGTTGTGGACAGGTGTCTTTTATACTGATAACAAGTTCAAACAGGTGCCATTAATACAGGTAACGAGTGGAGGACAGAGGAGCCTCTTAAAGAAGAAGTTACAGGTCTGTGAGAGCCAGAAATCTTGCTTGTTTGTAGGTGACCAAATACTTATTTTCCACCGTAATTTGCAAATAAATTCATTAAAAATCCTACAATGTGATTTTCTGGAGAAAAAAATGTATCAATTTGTCTGTCATAGTTGACGTGTACCTATGATGAAAATTACAGGCCTCTCTCATCTTTTTAAGTGGGAGAACTTGCACAATTGGTGGCTGACTAAATACTTTTTTTCCCCACTGTATAAGAAGACAATGAAAGCTCTTACAATATTCAATGATTACATTTATCTAAAACAGGCTATAGGCTACATGTGCACTTTCAAGTCAGAACAGTAGGCAAAATTAAGAGGGGTAAAGGGACTAAATTATTAGGGTGAAGCACATGGGCCACTAACAGCTTACTACACAACATACACTTAGTATTACTTTCTTAGCTACAGTATATCTCCCTGGTATATTACATAATTTATGCAGCAGCATACAATACATTTTTGGACTCAGCTTGTTGTGCTGTGCACACTTGAACAGGAAGGTGGCGCAGCGGTCCTTTGTGGGCAAATTCTGTCATCAAAGTCTGGCATTCTCTGGATTTGTGGTGCTTTCATGACAACTGGGAACTTGGAAAAAAAACAATGTTGAATCATGATGATGTCAGTGATCTTCAGGTTGGAGCTCTAGAAAGAAGCCCGAGTTCCCGACTTACAATTCCGAGTTGGATGACCGTTCAAAACGTATTTTCCCAGTCAGAGTGACAGAACACTGAGCCAATCACGGCGCAACTAGAGAACATAACCAACCCCTATGCTCCATATTTTCCACTGGCTGCCCCATCACCATAGAAAGCATTGAGCTAGGCTGAAACACCTGCATTTTGGAGCTGCCTTACTCAAGAAAGCAAAAAAGAGACCAAGTTTGTATGCAGCTTTATTAACTCAATGATTATTTTAGTTTTTTTACAAACCGATACGTGACACGTATTAATGCCAAAATAACATGCAAAACAGACAACCCAAAACCTTTTAAACGTTTTTAAGCTAAAAAGGTGGGGCTAAAAACAGGTGGGGTTCTGCTCTGAATGACGCGTTGCCACTGGATATATCTGCTATTGATAATTGGGAATAGGGATTGCTTTCCCTATTAAGGTCTGCCCTTAGGGCTTTTCATCTAGGTGTAAGTTAAGGCAGGTAGACTAGCGGTTAAGAGCGTTGGGCCAATAACCAAAAGGTTGCTATTTTGAAACCTGAGCCGGCAAGGTGGAAAAATCTGCCGTTAACCCCCAACAACTGAACGCTGATGGCATAGACGTTGATTAAGACAGCCCCCTGCACATTTCTGATTCAGAAGGGTTGGGTTAAATGCGGAAGACACATTTTGGTTGAATGCATTCAGTTGTGCAACTGACTAGGTAAAACAGTTAGTTGGATCTAAGCTTGTGTGTTTGTTTACACAATACTTTAATTTGACCAATTATGTAGTATACATTGTTATTCTGTTTAATTTTATGAATTTTGTTTTATCCCCAAATGATTAAGCAGAAAGGTCCACGTTTACCGGTCCACATGGGCTGTGAATGTCAGATTTTGCCCTTGACTTCTAATCAGAGACTGATAAATACCTCGGTATTAAGCCGTGTGGAACTAACAGCCAGTCAATGACATTAACTGATATGCCAATTTAATTGATCAATTACGTGCCAAAGAAATGTGATCCTCCACTATTAAGGTGTGTGTCTGTTCCTATGTGCTGTCGTATGCTAATGTCCATCCTCCCCTTTCTCACAGCCAAGGCTGCCTTCCTTAACGCCCTCCGTGGTGTGGGCCCTGAGGATGAAGGGGCCGCCCTCCCCCTCTCCCCCACCCCTCCAGAGGATCTGGCCATCTACCCCACCCCAAACACCCAGACTTCTGCCTGTGTGACCTGCCACCCGTCCCCACAGCCTTGCCCTTTGACCCCGCAGCCTTGCTGGCCTTCGAGATGGACACGGAGAAAAGCCTGGAAGAGAGGAGGGAGGCCAGCCTGGAGGCGCGGAAGGCCAAGGGGGTGGCCCTGCCTACGGTTTTCCGTAGGGTGTGGGCGGTCGCCTCGCTCTTTGACGGGATGTCAGCCATCCATGTGCCCCTGGTGGCCTTGTATGGTGGACACCAGCGTGGGTGTGAGGATTCTCACCAAGACCAGGGCCCTGCTCATTATTCTCTCCGCCCTATGGCAAAATTAGTAAAATTGCATTAAATCAGTTATAAAATTGCAAAATCTTCTCTGAACCCCATGGCAAAATGTGTAAATTTGCAGCAAACTTGCTTTAAAACTGCAACATTTCTCTAAGTCCCAAAGCAAATTGTGTAGAATTGCAGGAAATTAACTAAAAAATTTATAAAATAATTATCTGCAGTTTATGGGGGCCCTAAAATGTTGTGCTCGCAAGGTGGGGGAAACAACATTTAGCTTAGAGCCCTCAAAAGGCTAGGACCGGCTCTGGCTACATGTGTGAGTATGGATGTGGGTAGGCAGACCCGCGAGCCACTGCTGCCTCCCATGATGAGTTCAGATTTTTTGTGGCCCCCACCCCCATCAAAGTTGCCCATCCCTGATTTATACCATCAGTAGCCTATAATTACTGTTGAATGAAATTTGTGGAGATGGTAGGTTGGAAATAGCTAAAAAAAAGACACCATTCATACATGCTTTGAACAGATTTCAGAGAACAAACCAATGAAAATACACAAAACCATTAAAAGTGAGGTAGTGCTTCAATATAAAACAATGTTGAAATAATGCACACTTATAAATAGAAAAATATTCTCATAGATGGGTTAGCTGACAATGTCATGAAAACGATACACACACTTCAATGGGGCAGAAGGCTGTGTGTTATCGTGAATCTGGATGGCCAGATAGCTACAGTAACAACAATGACACAAAGCTGCCATGTGGGGAATCGTAGGTGGCTCGTTTCAGCTAGTTTTATCTTGTTCTTGATACCATGTCTTATTTTGACTGATGTCGTGTCTATGCTAATATGTCAAATAATCATTAGCTAGCTAACCAACAACTGTAATAATGTATTTGAGAGACAACAAATGCTCATTGTGCAAATGTATTTTTATTTTCAATAAACATTGGAGACAAAATATAGTTTACATTTGGTCAACAATGTAAGCCAACCTGTCTGTTTTGCCCCATAGCTGTGCACACATCTGTTTTGTTGCTAGACAACCAACCCGTCTATAGCACACAACTTTTAAAAGCGTAATGCATTTTTTTTCTTGATTCATTTCATTTGAGCTCTCTGGCTAGCCCAAAATGAGAATTCTGTATAACATTTTGACACCATTTTCTGCAGTAAATCAGTATTCTATGTACAGAAATATATTGGTTACAACCACACATACTACCTAATATTCCAACCCCACTTGTCAATTCGAAATGCAAAAATGAAAGGAAAGAGGAGTAAAAAAAACAAGAAATGGTTTGACCTCTCTACTTCTCCAAACCACATATTTGTCAGTCCTTCCTCATGGTGACAAAACAGAATCATTACTAAACTAAAATTGTACAACCACCAGGCACGTACAGTACCATCTGACACAGGGCTGTAAAATAAAGCATTTACCAAAACTTTTAACTACAGTAGTTTCAGTTATTAAACAAAGTCTCTGTATTATCAGAAAACATTCCAACTGGATTCAGCACATGAGGAAACAACACCAAAACTATTAACTACCATAGTTTCAGTTGAACAAAAGTCCCAGTATCATCTTAAAACTTTCAATCTGGATTCAGAAAATTATATAAGAACCCATGGCTGTATAACACTGTATGCTATCCCCCACTTTTTTTAGCGAAAATTGCTGTGTCACTCACCACCCATAATAGCCTTGACGTTGGAGTAAAGCGCTGTATCCTCATCTGTCTCTGCTGCTGGCTTACTGTTCTCTTTCTCCTCCTCCTCCATCACACCACTCCCCTCTCCTTCATCTTCTTCCCCATCTTTCTTCTTCTCTCGTTTGATTTCGGCATACTCTGACTCTGTGGTGGTGGTCTTCTTCTGTGCCTCCTCAGGAGTCTTCTTCTTCAGCAGGGAGTAGTCAATACTGGCGTAGTCCACTTCTTTGGGTTCTTCCCTTGTGGCAGATTTTCCCGTGGCTCCACTGGTCAGGGGCCCTCCATTTTCAGCTCCCTCCCTCAGCACCCCCTGCAGAGGTGTCTGTTCGCCCCCCACAGCTTGTCCTGCATCTGTCTATGGAGTATATTACAGAAAGCACTGTGTTAGAAGTATTTTGTTAGCTTGGTGGTCCCAGATCTGTTTATGCTGTCTTATCAACTCCTATTGGCATGTCAATGCTAACTGAATGTTGGTAAAGCTGAATAAAGAAAGAAACTGGTACTGCACCTGTTGGTCTTCACATGCCACCATCTCCAGGTTCATGAAAGGGCTTTTGGAGTCTGAGTCCTTTGGGATCCTCTCTTTTTGTCTAAGGAAAATATAATAAATGAAATTTCTCAATAACTGTACTTTGGAGGGGTTAGTAAGCACGTCCATTACAATATGGTATAAGGCATTGGCACTTTTGACAATATATCTGATTCTCTTGGTAGTAAATATGAATTTCTAAAGACAATCTGCAATTGATTTTAAAAACAACACTCAGTTAACACTAAATGTACTTCAGTAATACAATGCATGTACCTTTTACATTTCCCTGTCAAACACATGAAGATACAACAGATGGTGGCTGAGAGGGCTGCACCAATCACAAACGCAATAATCAGTTTTTGGTCCGACAGAATAGCTATAATACTGTCCCGTCCCTTCTCTAAAAAGACAACAACAACTCTGCATTAGAATTGGGTCACATTACTTCATATCCTCTGGAAGAAAAAATTGTAATTTTCAGACTCTAATTCTACATGTATAGAACATCTTCAATATTGCATACATTGGGTGGGATTGGGAAGCTGTGGCTCTCTAACCAAGTAACTTGATTTATATATTTACCTCTTTGATTTTCTTGGCTCTTATTTTGGGTGACCTGCAACTTCGCTCTCACTACACCCACCACATTTCCGCTGACACACTCCACAGTGGTGTTGTTGTGGTTTCTAACAGGCAGGCTGATAGTGCTGTTCACTGAGGAACCCAACACTGACATAGTGTTCTCTGTGTTGAGCACCAACAGTGGCCACTCTATGAGGGGTAAGGGAACCCCCTGACTGACACACACACAGGTCATGACCTCTGCCTGATCCACACACCCAGAGCCAGGAAGAATCACAGGATGGTCTGGAAAAAGACAGTGAAGAGAGAGGTATCAGTGATAGATTGATGTTAAAAACATGCCAGAGTAATTCCAGATCTTAAAATATAAAATTAGTTTGTATATTTCAATCAAGTTTGTACTTACACATCACAGTGACAACAGTGGAAGCTGTCATAGTCCTGTTGAGGTGTTGCGCTGTACACACATACTCCCCAGCATGTTCTCTTGTCACATTGGAGATGGTGAGAGTGGCATTTTCAGTGTAATTCTGAAGTGGGGCACTTGTCCTGTTCTTACTCCAAGTGATGTCAGATGGTGGGTAACTGTCAACACTGCAGGTCAGACCCAGGGTACCATCCTCCTTCACTGTTTTATTTCCAGTTATTTGGGGGTCTTTCACATCTTTGAGTGCATAGAGTTTCTAATTTTACACATGTATTGTTACACATACACTAAATTCAAACTATATCAGTTGAGGGACTAATTACAATGGATCATGATTAAAAAGCAAGGGAAAAGGTCAAAGCCATGACATAACTGCGTATAGCCTGAATATTGTATAATTTGCTTATTATCAAGGTTATTCCTAGGTTTAAAAGATTTTCTGGAATAAGGTGTTTAATGTAAAATGTAGGTGACATGTTACTCACATGTTACATTCAAAGTTACTGTCTCTTCAATTTGAAGTTTTTTCTGAGTTACTTGACAGGTAACCATCATGTTGTGGTGCTCAGCTGAGGGTGTAAAGGTCAAAGTTGAGAAGTGGGATGTTGTGACGCTGGTCAGGTCCTCTCTCTTCTGTATGGTGGTATTGTCTCTGAGCTCAGTGATGTTGTCTCCTGTCCCTCTACATGTCCATGTGATGTTAGGAGGAGTTCCAGAGCAGATCCCCGGGGCGGTGCAGGTCAGAGTAGCTGGTTCTCCCTCTGTCAGAGGAGGAGTCAACACTGAGGGCTTCTGGGTCAGAGCTGGAGACAGGAAATACAAACACAGAAGTGAGTTTTACATATGTGTACTAAACAGCAGTGACACATAATCAGCCTTAGGAGAGCAGCATTGATGTGCTAAGTCTGAATAGGAGTCTTCCCAGTAATGACATCTTGTCCTCTTATGAGAGGACTTTATAATAAGGGAGACTTGAGAGGGAACTTGGCAAGTGTGTACTGTATACAATGAACTACAGTAATAGTCTGTCACTGTAACTGATAATAATAGTCATGAAATACCTCTCACTGTGATTTTCACTTTCTTGGAGTATGTAAATGCACTTAGCAGTCTGAACTGATACTCTCCAGAGTCATTCTTTCTGATGTTGTTGATGATTACACTACAGTTCTTCTTTGTCATATCAGTCTCCAGTAGAGACACTCTCTTTCTGTAACCCTCCTGAGCTTTAGAGGGAGTTTCAGAGTGGATAATTATGTTTTCATCCTGATCACATTTGCCATTTTCAGGGCATTTAAACCATATTGCTGCAGTAGGATTGAAGTTCTCTGCATGACTGAAGGTACATGAAATAACAGCACATAGTCCCTTCTCTGCTGTTATCTCTGCTGGACTGAAGGTGATGGTCCAGGGTGATGCTATTGGTGGTGGTGGTGGTGGCTGTTCTGATGGAGGGAAATTAATACAGTTATGAGTAATGCAGAAAGCACTTGGATACTACTTCACTTGTTCGTAACATTTTTATGATATAGTATCTATTGAGATTTTTGCCATACCACTACCACATCTACTAATGATTATTATAGTAACAATAGTAGTGATAAAAGGGACCTTACTGTTGCATGTGGTTCTCTCTGTCAGAGAGAGAAGTAGAGCTGCCCAGATGAGGACCCACATCCTGCCTCTACTGCCTCGATTAATCAACCACAGCACTAGGGTCTCTCTCCTCTTTCTCCACTTTCTGTATGGTCACTATCTCTGTCTGTGTCTACTGATCTGGAGCACAAGACAAGTGTGAAATAGAATATGAAATGGTGTTGTGATAATAACAACATGTAGCAATACACATCTGATAATGATGCTTCATTACAACTTTATGAGTGCTACAATGTAATTCATAACAACCTTCTTAGCACTTTTATTCAAATATTTTGCTGTAATGCCTAGAGAGTATGTCAAAGAAACATTTATGGTCACATTTCATATGAATGCCTTCTTCATAATGCATTACAAGCACATGCATAACTCCTTATGAGTGACTCCTTATAATACACTATAATGCACAACATAGGCGCTAATAACTGCTCATAAATATTTTATGCCTAGGCTATATGAAGCCTTATGAAGCAATGTGTTGTAATGCCCTAAATGCATAATATAACATTACCATTACATTACATAGTCATAATCAAGTTTTAAAAGTCATTCAGTGTAACAAGACAAAAATATATAATGGTTCAATAGCTTGTCTTTCGATCCATGCAGAAAATTAGACTGAATCAGCACATTACCTCTCTCCTCCTGTTGATCAGGAGCCCTGTGTGAACTGTCACTTCATGCCCCCAGTCTCTTACTTCTCCCTCTAACTTGGTGCTGCAATCCAGGAAGTCCCTCTATACTGTATAACGCCCAGCCACACTGAATATAGACCATAATCAACCAACCTATCAAACCACATTGGTTAACATTTACATTTTAGTCATTTAGCAGACGCTCTTATCCAGAGCGACTTACAATAGTGAGTCAATTCATTTTTGTACTTTTTGCTGTACTTGTCCCCCGTGGGAATCATACCCACAACCCTGGCGTTGCAAGCACCATGCTCTACCAACTGTGCCACACACTGCAATCCCAACACACACTGCAATCCCCATGCATTTTATATTTAGATGCAGTTTTATTTCACTATAAGAACGATTTCTAAAAGACAATGTGTACATATTTCAAGATTGACTGTTTGTAACATGTACATGTGAATAATATGGCAAATGCCTTGCATTGGATAGAGGTAAACTGGCAATATTCTCACTGTTTTTGAAGCCCTCTGTGGTCTGATAAATGAAGTCATTTCCCTAATATGTAAGATCTGCTGCAAAAAGGGAACTGCCTGTGGGAGTTAAAAACACATTTGCTGCCATATTCTAAAGTAACTCACAAGCGTGCTGAATGCGCTTATTGTGAGCGACAGGTAGCCTACAGGTTACTGGTTTGAATACCCGAGCAGTCTATACACATCTCAACATCAACTGTTTAGAGGGGACTGTGTGAATCAGGCCTTCATGGTCGAATTGCTGCAAAGAAACCACTACTAAAGGACACCAATAAGATGAAGAGACCTGCTTGGGCCAAGAAACACGAGCAATGGACATTAGGCCGGTGGAAATTTGTCCTTTGGTCTGGAGTCCAAATTTGAGATTTTTGGTTCCAACCGACGTGTCTTTGAGACGCGGTGTGGGTGAACGGATGATCTCTGCATGTGTAGTTCCCACCGTAAAGCATGGAGGAGGAGGTGTTATGGTGTGGGGGTGCTTTACTGGCGACACTGTCAGTGATTTATTTAGAATTCAAGGCACACTAAACCAGCATGGGTACCACAGCAGTCTGCAGCAATATGCCATCCCATCTGGTTTGGGCTTAGTGGGACTATCATTTGTTTTTCAACAGGACAATGACCCAACCCACCTCCAGGCTGTGTAAGGGCTATTTGACCAAGAAGGAGAGTGATGGAGTGCTGCATCAGATGACCTGGCCTCCACAATCACCCAACCTCAACCCATTTTAGATGGTTTGGGATGAGTCGGACCACAGATTGACTTGGGACTTGCTTCCATATAGCCACAAGACCCTTAGTGAGGTCGGGCACTGATGTTGGGCGATTAGGCCTGGCTCGCAGCCGGCGTTCCAATTCATCCCAAAGGTGTTCGATGGGGATCAGGTCAGGGCTCTGTGCAGGCCAGTCAAGTTCTTCCACACCGATCTCGACAAACCATTTCTGTACGGACCTCGCTTTGTGCACGGGGGCATTGTCATGCTGAAACAGGAGAGGGTCTTCCCCAAACTGTTGCCACAAAGTTAGAAGCACAGAATCGTCTAGAATGTAATTGTATGCTGTAGCATTAAGATCTCCCGTCAATGGAACTATTGGGCCTAGCCCGAACCATGAAAATAGCCCCAGACCATTATTCCTCCTCCACCAAACTTTACAGTTGGCACTATGCATTGGGGCAGGTAGCGTTCTCCTGGCACCTGCCAAACCCAGATTTTTACGTCGGACTGCCAGATGGTGAAGCGTGATTCATCACTCCAAAGAACGTGTTTCCACTGCTCCAGAGTCCAATGGCGGCGAGCTTTACACCATTCCAGCCAACATTCTGCTGCCAATGTTTGTCTATGGAGATTGCATGGCTGTGTGCTCAATTCTATACACCTGCCAGCAACAGGTGTGGCTAAAATAGCTGAATCCACTAGTTTGAAAGGGTTTCCACATACTTTTGAATCAATAGTGCACTTTGTGATGATTTGATAACTTATTCAAAATCAGCAACAATTAGATTTTTTTTCTTCCACAATCATTCACTTACAGTGCATTCGGAAAGTATTCTGACCACTTGACTTTTTCCAAAAAAAATTTACGTTACAGCCTTATTCTACAATTGATCAAATAGTTTTTTCCCCTCATCAATCTACACACAATACCCCATAATGACAAAGCAAAAACAGGTTTTTAGAAATGTTTGCAAATGTATTACAAATAAAAAACTGAAATATTACATTTGCATAAGTATTCAGACCCTATAAACAGTACTTTGTTTAAGAACCTTTGGCAGCGATTACAGCCTCAAGTCTTCTTCGGTATGACGCTACAAACTTGACACAACTGTATTTGGGGAGTTTCTCAAATTCTTCTCTGCAGATCCTCTCTAGCTCTGTCAGGTTGGATGGGGAGCATCGCTGCACAGCTATTTTCAGGTTTCTCCAGAGATGTTCGATCGGGTTCAAGTCCGGGCTCTGGATTGCCCCTCAAGGACATTCAGAGACTTGTCCCGAAGCCACTCCTGCATTGTCTTGGCTGTGTACTTAGGGTCGTTGTCCTGTTGGAAGATGAACCTTTACCCCAGTCTGAGGTCCTGAGCACGCTGGAGCAGGTTTTCATCAAGGATCTCTCTGTACTTTGCTCCGTTCATCTTTCCCTTGATCCTGACTAGTCTCCCAGTCCCTGCCGCTGAAAAACATCCCCACAGCATGATGCTGCCACCACCATGTTTCACCAAAGGCATGGTGCCAGGTTTCCTCTAGAAGTGACGCTTGGCATTCAGGCCAAAGACTTCAATCTTGGTTTCATCAGACCAGAGAATCTTGTTTCTCATGGTCTGAGAGTCTTTAGGTGTCTTTTGGCAAACTCCAAGCGGGCTGTCATGTGCCTTTTACTGAGGAGTGGCTTCCGTCTGGCCACTCTACCATAAAGGCCTGATTGGTGGAGTGCTGCAGCGGGAATGATCGATGCTTGACTGCCTGTTATGACGAGTTTCTCTGGTATCGAGTACTTCAGGATGTAAGAGAATATGGAACACTTAGATGGAGAGTTGATTCATTGTTATTTAATGGTTACAGTACTGGATTCAATGACAAGCGGTACAGGCGTAGCCCCCTTGTCATTCGAATGACTTCCATAGAAAATCTCTCAGTTTATATAATGCTCTCTGAGCTACTTCTATCCCACAGTTGCCAACCATTATTGAGTGTCACTCATCTACTACAATAGGATCCCCATACATGGTATCGTGTGGCACCCTAGCCAGGCCATTCCATCACGTACCCCTCCTAGATTAGCACCAGTGGCCGCAACCTATCTTGGCACACCGACCCTCTGTCACTCACCCGTGACATCAATAACACATTTACATTTACATTTAAGTCATTTAGCAGACGCTCTTATCAAGAGCGACGTGCATTCAACTTAGGATAGCCAGTGGGACAATAACCCTTTTTCCCCCTATTTTTTTCTAATGGGGGGGGGATTAGAATGATTACTGTTATACTATTCCAGGTATTCCTTAAAGAGGTAGGGTTTCAAGTGTCTCCGGAAGGTGGTCAATGACTCCGCTGTCCTGGCATCGTGGGGGAGCTTGTTCCACCATTGGGGTGCCAGAGCAGCAAATAGCTTTGACTGGGCTGAGCGGGAACTGTGCTTCAGTAGAGGTAGGGGGGCTAGCAGGCCAGAGGTGGATGAATGTAGTGCCCTTGTTTGGGTGTAGGGTCTGATCAGAGCCTGAAGGTAAGGACATGGCGTGTCATTGTCCTCTGTTACTCACACACAGTGAAGGAAAAAAGTATTTGATCCCCTGATGCTTTTGTACGTTTGCCCACTGACAAAGACATGATCAGTCTATACTTTTAATGGTAGGTTTATTTGAACAGTGAGAGACAGAATAACAACAAACAAAACCAGAAAAATGTTTATAAATTGATTTGCATTTTAATGAGAGAAACAAGTATTTGACCCCTCTGCAAAACATGAATTAGTACTTGGTGCCAATACCCTTGTTGGCAATCACAGAGGTCAGACGTTTCTGGTAGTTGGCCACCAGGTTTGCACTCTCAGGAGGGATTTTGTCCCACTCCTCTTTGCAGATCTTCTCCAAGTCATTAAGGTTTCGAGGCTGATGTTTGGCAACTCGAACCTTCAGCTCCCTCCACAGATTTTCTATGGGATTAAGGTCTGGAGACTGGCTAGGCCACTCCAGGACCTTAATGTGCTTCTTCTTGAGCCACTCCTTTGTTGCCTTGACCATGTGTTTTGGGTCATTGTCATGCTGGAATACCCATCCACGACCCATTTTCAATGCACTGGCTGAGGGAAGGAGGTTCTCACCCAAGATTTGACGGTACATGGCCCTGTCCATCATCCCTTTGATGCGGTGAAGTTGTCCTGTCCCCTTAGCAGAAAAACACCCCCAAAGCATAATATTTCCACCTCCATGTTTGACGGTGGGGATGGTGTTCTTGGGGTCATAGGCAGCATTCCTCCTCCTCCAAACACGGCGAGTTGAGTTGATGCAAAATAGCTCGATTTTGGTCTCATCTGACCACAACACTTTCACCCAGTTCACCTCTGAATCATTCAGATGTTCATTGGCAAATTTCAGACGGGCCTGTATATGTGCTTTCTTGAGCAGGGGGACCTTGCGGGCGCTGCAGGATTTCAGTCCTTCATGGCGTAGTGTGTTACCAATTGTTTTCTTGTTGACTATGGTCCCAGCTGCCTTGAGATCATTGACAAGATCCTCCCGTGTAGTTCTGGGCTGATTCCTCACTGTTCTCATGATCATTGCAACTCCACGAGGTGCGATCTTGCATGGAGCCCCAGGCCGAGGGAGATTGACAGTTATTTTGTGTTTCTTCCATTTGCGAATAATCGCACCAACTGTTGTCACCTTCTCACCAAGCTGCTTGGCGATGGTCTTGTAGCCCATTCCACCCTTGTGTAGGTCTACAATCTTGTCCCTGACATCCTTGGAGAGCTATTTGGTCTTGGTCATGGTAGAACGTTTGGAATCTGATTGATTGATTGCTTCTGTGGACAGGTGTCTTTTATAGAGGTAACAAGCTAAGATTAGGAGCATTCCCTTTAAGAGTGTGCTCCTAATCTCAGCTCGTTACCTGTATAAAAGACACCTGGGAGCCAGATATCTTTCTGATTGAGAGGGGGTCAAATACTTATTTCCCTGATTAAAATGAAAATCAATTCATAACATTTTTGACATGCGTTTGTTTGGATTTTTTTGTTGTTATTCTGTCTCTCACTGTTCGAATAAACCTACCATTAAAATTATAAACTGATCATTTCTTTGTCAGTGGGCAAACGTACAAAATCAGCAGGGGATCAAATACTTTTCTCCCTCACTGTACATCTTATGAGTTTACAGACATTAACAAATCCTGTATCAAAAGTCGTTATATCACTGCCATTTGACAAATACAAATATTCTCACTCTTATCCATAATAATCTCATCATGTAGACTAGCCTACCAGCACAGCCTACCCGCACTGTATCTGCGAGCTTTTAGCTAAAGTGCATGTGCTAAGATCAGAGTAGGCACATTTGCTATTTAACGCAACAGTTTTTGTGACAAAACTATTAGTAGAATTATTAGGTACATGACAACTTAAGTGAAAAAGTACATTTTGTGTGCACTACGCCATCAAGCACTGATTATATCTGCAACAAGTTAGTTTGGTGGAAACCTGCACATTTCATTCCGCATGAAAATCTGTCGCAAATTGGATGTCTGTCACGGTTTTCTAAGCCAGAACCCAGAAGCAGACCAGGACAAGGTGAGTTGAACGAAGGTGAGTATTTATTAACAGATTCAAAAAAGATGCAGAATTATCCAGGAGACAGAGTGGGCGGCGGAGATGAGTTGGTGGAGGTGAAGTGGCAGATCCAATGATGGCTCGGCAGCCGCCGACAACCAGGCAGGGGTTGGGTGAAGGTTCCGGGAGAATGACTGTAGATAGAAACAAACGGAGGTAAGTACACGGCAAGCCAACAAGGTGCAAAACAACAAAACTAACGCTAGTAACTCAGAGGCTGATATGCCGACAAACATACTGTTCATGGCTAACGATCCGGCAGGGAATGGATGTCAGGTCAGGGCTTATGAAGGGGTGATGATCAGGACCAGGTGTGCCGAAGCTGATGAGAAGCAGGTGCGGGTAATCGAGAAATCACCCGCCTAGCAACGTCGCCCGGCAACCGGACAGGGTGCGTTCAGGAACCTTCAGGAAACAGGAGATTCAGAGCAGAAAAAACGGCAACACAGGCAGGAACAGACTCAGGACGCAGGGTTCATGACAGTACCCCCCCTCCGATGAACGCCACCGGGCGGACTACCTGGAGCGCCAGGATGGAGGCGGTAGAAGTCTCGAAGGAGGTCAGCATCAAGGATCTGACGCCGAGGAATCCAACTCCTCTCCTCAGGACCATACCCCTCCCAGTCCACGAGATACTGGAAACCCCGGCCCCGCCGTCTGGAATCCATGATGCGGCGCACCGTGTAGACCGGACCTCTTCCGATCATCCGAGGAGGAGGAGGATGGGGCGGAGGGGGCAACAGAGGGCTGAGGAGAACAGGCTTGAGGCAGGAGACATGGAAGGTGGGATGGACTCTGAGCATACTCGGCAACTTGAGTCGAACCACTACAGGATTAATCACTCTCTCCACCACAAACGGACCAATGAACCTCGGCGACAGTTTCCTTGACTCAGTCCGCAGAGGAAGGTCCCGTGTATCCAACCAGACCCTATCTCCGATGGCATAAGCGGGGGCTGGACTACGGCGACGATTCGCCTGGAGCGGATACCGGTTAGAAACTCTAAGGAGGGCCTTTCTGGCCCGATGCCAGGTCCGGTGGCAACGACGAATGTGGGCCTGGACAGAGGGAACAGAGAGAGATCCTTCTCCTGAGAAAGAAACAAGGGGGGTTGGTAGCCGTATAGGCACTGGAAGGGAGACATCCCAGTGGCAGAAGTAGGGAGAGTATTGTGGGCATACTCAACCCAAGGCAACTGAGAGACCCAAGAGGTGGGGTTGGAGGAAACAAGGCAGCGCAGCGTGGATTCCATCTTCTGGTTGGCTCTCTCCGCATGTCCATTAGATTGGGGGTGAAATCCAGATGTGAGACTGACTGTAGCTCCAATGGCCAAACAGAAGGATTTCCAGACAGCAGAGGTGAACTGAGGGCCACGGTCGGAAACTATGTCACTGGGCAATCCGTGGACCCTGAAAACCTCCCTAACCAGGATCTTGGACGTCTCAGAGGCAGAGGGAAGCTTGGAGATTGGGCACAAAGTGGGCGAACTTGCTGAATCTGTCCACAATAGTCAGAATGACCGTGTTCCCCTCAGAAGAGGGCAACCCAGTGACAAAGTCCAGGGCCAGATGTGACCATGGTCGCCGGGGGATAGGTAGGGGGTGAAGAAGTCCAGAGCTGGGCCGATTGGCACTCTTGTTCTGCGCACAAACTGGACAGGCAGCAACAAACCTCCGAGTATCCTCTCCCATGGCAGGCCACCAAAATCGTCTGCGTAGAAGCGCCATCGTCCGAGCCACGCCAGGGTGACAAGCCATCTTGCTGGCGTGGGACCATTGGAGGACAGACGAACGGACCGACTCGGGCACAAACAACCGACCGGGTGGACCGTTACCGGGGCCGGGCTGCGTCCGAAGGGCCGCCATAACCTCCTCCTCAATCCTCCACATAACGGCTCCCACGACAAGGTTCCGGGGAAGAATCGTCTCAGTCTTGGCCCCACTCTCCTCCGTCTTGGAGAACATCCGGGACAAGGTGTCCGCCTTGCCGTTCTTAGACCCCGGACGGAACGTCAAGGAAAAATTAAAGCGTCCAAAAAACAACGACCACCTGGCCTGACGGGAGTTGAGACGTTTAGCCGATTGCACGTAAGCAAGATTCTTGTGGTCAGTCCAGACAACAAATGGTTGCTCCGCCCCCTCCAACCAGTAGCGCCACTCCTCCAAGGCAAGTTTCACCGCGAGAAGCTCCCGGTTACCCACATCGTAGTTCCTCTCCGTAGACGAAAGACGACGAGAGTAGTAGGCGCAGGGATGGAGTTTACCGTCAGTGGAGCATCGCTGGGACAAGATGGCGCCAACCCCCACATCAGACGCATCCACTTCAACGACAAACTGACGGGCAGTGTCAGGTTGAGAGAGAATCGGAGCGTTTGTGAATCGCCTCTTCAAGTCCAGAAATGCTCGGTCCGCCTCAGGATTCCAACTGAAGGTTCTGGTACTAGAAGTCAGGGCAGTTAAAGGAGCGGCCACACGGCTGTAATCATGGATAAATCTCCGATAGAAATTCGCAAACCCCAGAAACCTCTGGAGCTGCAATCTCGTACCGGGCTGGGCCCAATCCAGAACCGCCCTAACCTTCTCTTGGTCCATCCTAATCTCTCCCCTGGAGATGATGTACCCGAGGAAGGATGTAGTGTGGGCGTGAAATTCACACTTCTTGGCCTTCACAAACAGGCGATTCTCCAGCAATCGCTGCAGAACCTGCTTGACATGCTGGACGTGGCTGGAAGGCTCCTTAGAGAAGATAAGAATGTCATCCAGGTAAACGAACACAAAAAGACCGATCATATCTCTCAGGACGTCATTCACCATACTCTGGAACACTGCTGGAGCATTGGTCAGTCCAAACGGCATCACCTGATACTCGAAATGACCCATCGGTGTATTGAAACCAGTCAACCACTCGTCCCCCTCTCTGATCCGGACCAGATGATACGCATTGCATAGGTCCAGCTTGGTGAACACAGTAGCACCCTGTAAGGAGTCGAAAGCAGAGCTCATCAAGGGCAGGGGATACTTGTTCTTGACCGTGATATCATTCAACCCCCGATAATCAATACAAGGTCGAAGAGAGCCATCCTTCTTACTCACAAAGAAGAATCCTGCCCCCAGGGGTGATGACGAGGGACGAATGAGACCAGCAGCTAGGGACTCCTTTATGTAGGTCTCCAAAGCTTCACGTTCAGGTCGGGAGATGCTGTATAACCGTCCCTTGGGATAGGCAGCTCCAGGGAACAGGTTTATGGCACAATCATATGGTCGGTGGGGAGGGAGTGACAGAGCCCTCTGCTTACTGAACACTTCCCCCAACTCGTGATATGTTTCGGGAACCAGGGACAAATCTGGGGGGTTAGCCTCAATGACCTGACTGGGAACAGAATGGGAACAGGCAGTCTTGAGGCAGTTAGCATGACAATCAATGCTCCAACTAGTTACCTTGCCAGTCACCCAATCAAACAAGGGATTGTGTTCCCTCAGCCAGGGGTATCCAAGGACCAGAGGAACATGGGGAGAAGGCAGAATGAAGAATGAGAACCTCAGAATGAATCCCTGACAACAGCATCCTAACCGGTTCAGTCCTCATCGTGATACGTGCCAGACTACTGCCGTTCAGAGTGGTAGCTTCAATGGCTTCCGGTAATCGCTCCTTGGAAAGCCCCAGCACGTCGGCATCAATAAAGCTGCCATCGGCACCTGAATCGACGAAAGCGTTAATCGCTAAACTCTGATTCCTGTTCATGAGGGTAGCCGGGAAACGGGGTCTGACAGGGGTATTGAGAGGTTGAAACTGGCTCGCTAAAAGTCCTCCCAAACTTAGCGAGCCGGGCAGTTTGACGGCCGCTGGGAACCAGTGGAGATGTAATGTCCCGAACTACCACAGTAGAGGCAGCGGTTGGTCTCACGTCTATGTTGGCGCTCCTCCTTGGTTAACCCGTGCCGCCCCACTTGCATGGGTTCAGAATCTGGAGGCAGGATCTCTCCACTAATCCCGTGTGATGGACAATGATCGACGCGTTCTGGTCCACCTCCTGACCCGACTGGGAACCGAGAAGCTGATTGATTGGACGGGCCCCATTGCTTCTCCCTCCTTCTCTCTCGAACTCTGTTATCCACCCGAATAGACAAAGCTACCAAACTGTCCAGGTCACTAGGCTCCGGATAGGAGATCAGCTAATCCTTGAGTTGCTCCAACAACCCCTGATAAAAGGCTGCTTGCAGTGACTCTTCATTCCACCCACTCTCCACAGCCAATGTCCTGAATTCGATTACGAAGTCGGCAACGCTGCGAGCTCCTTGGCGAAGAGAAAACAGGCGCTTAGCTGCGTCCTTACCTCGGACTGGATGGTCAAACAGCTTCCTCATCTCTGCCGTGAACTCCTGGTATGACGCCATGCAGGTGTCCTGTCGTTTCCATACGGCTGAAGCCCACTCCAGGGCTCTACCACGCAGCAATTCAATAACAAAGGCTATCCTAGCCTTGTCTGTGGCGTACGAGTGGGGCTGTAGATCGAACACTAATCCACACTGCATAAGAAAGGAACGGCATCTTCCCAAATCCCCTTCATACTTATCAGGCGTCGGAACCTTGGGCTCACGGAAGGGCACAGCTCCAGAAGCGGCAGGCGAAAGGGGTGAAACCGGTGGTGGATTCTCCACCGGCAAACTGAGCTGAGCCTGGATCTTCGTCAGACTGGTCGAAAAGTTCAGAACCGACAACACTATCTCCTGTAGCGCCGTGCTGTGTTGTTCCAACATCCTTTCCTGATGGGTGATGGCATGGCGAACAGAGTCCAGGTCCGCTGGGTTCATTTCTGGCCGGATCGTTCTGTCACGGTTTTCTAAGCCAGAACCCAGAAGCAGACCAGGACAAGGTGAGTTGAACGAAGGTGAGTATTTATTAACAGATTCAAAAAAGATGCAGAATAATCCAGGAGACGGAGTGGGCGGCGGAGATGAGTTGGTGGAGGTGAAGTGGCAGATCCAATGATGGCTCGGCAGCCGCCGACAACCAGGCAGGGGTTGGGTGAAGGTTCCGGGAGAATGACTGTAGACAGAAAAAAAACGGAGGTCAGTACACGGCAAGCCAACAAGGTGCAAAACAACAAAACTAACGCTAGTAACTCAGAGGCTGATATGCTGACAAACATACTGTTCATGGCTAACGATCCGGCAGGGAATGGATGTCAGGTCAGGGCTTATGAAGGGGTGATGATCAGGACCAGGTGTGCCGAAGCTGATGAGAAGCAGGTGCGGGTAATCAAGAAATCACCCGCCTAGCAACGTCGCCCGGCAACCAGACAGGGTGCGTTCAGGAACCTTCAGGAAACAGGAGATTCAGAGCAGAAAAAACAGCAACACAGGCAGGAACAGACTCAGGACGCAGGGTTCATGACAATGGAAGCTAGTGGGGTAAAGAGTAGAACTAAAGTAGAATAGTGTTGGATAAATTAAACAAAGTGTTTTCGTACCAATTAATTTGTATCACTTCCCATAGATATCCTTGGGTCAGAGAAGAGGGATGTTGCAGTCTTTCCCTGGATAATCGTTGGTCTGTCCCTCAGCCTTAACGTGGCCCTCCTTATATATCTGACCAGTCCTTGTAAATTGTAAGACAACAATGACAACCCCACAGTTGAACACATGGGGACATTTGGCATAAGGTCAGGAGGCATAAAATTCTTAGCATTGTTATATTTAGCTTTTTTTTATGAATACGTTATGCAAGGTAGGACTGTCTGAGAGAGGTAAATTATAATCAAGGAAAACTTTTTAGCTCCGTTTGGCTAACTGATGGTTGAAACCAGAGAACGTAGCCTAGTGGTTAGAGAGGTGAGCCAGCAACCGGATGGTTGCCAGTTCGAATTCCAGGTCCGATGGGAAATGTCTGGTGGGAAGTGAGCTATTAACCGGAGGGTTACTGGTATCAAATCCTTGATGCCATTGCCTGCCATTGTGCCCTTGAGCAACCCCCCACAGCAACAGCTCCCCTGGCACCCAGTGGCAGGTTAGTTTCTTTTGTCATTAATTTTGTTCTGGAAGCAGCTCTGCAGAGTGGTCACTAACCCTAACCTTAAGCACACAACTAATCCTAATGCCTAACCCCAACCTTAAAATTAAGACCAAAAATCTTTGCAGCTGACCCATCTAGAGGAATTCGCTCTGTTCTGCTTCCAGGGCAAGATTCATGACAATGAACGTCAACCTGCCGCACAGTTTGGCAGCCCCCCCACACCTCTCCCGAATGTTTATGCATGTGTATGTATGTGTGTCTTTCGGAGGGGTTGGGTTAAAAGCGGAAGTCAAATTTCAGTTGGACCAGTTGGACCTGCAATTGACCAATAAAATAATCTTAATCTTAAAAAACGGGTTGCAACTTACTGTACAGTAGATGCTTCCTTTATGTTACTATTTTCAGAACTGCACAAATTGGCTCTAAAATTATCTCAGATAACAATGATTTTTTGACTTAAATAGCAAAAAGGGTGAAAAGAAGAGCTAAAGAAGAAGATAGTACCTACATCTCATTAATAAAGTAATACTAATACATGGAGATATAGAAAGTATTCAGGGTGTGTAATGATGTCATGTCATAGTATTGTGTGGACAGAGGTAGAGTTACTAGGTAATTAGTTTGGGGCCATGAAGTCTACATTCCATTGTGTCAAAGTAGATTACTGATGTTTAGGGTAGTGTGATTGATGGACAGGATGTAGTGACCTGGGGGCAAAGGGTAAAAATAACAGAGACAGGGAGGCCTATGATGGTTACCAGATGTATGTGAAAGGAATGAGAACCAAAAGGGTATATAAGGTAGAGTTTCTTCTTTGTTAGTTAGTTCAACTGACGAAGGGCAAAGCCATGTCCATTTGTTAGATGAACCCACGAGCTCGTGATTCAATAAATACTTGGTATGAAATCTCCACAGAATGTCTAAGTATATCCTTGCATCCTTGATTCTTTGATACCCGAGAAACTCATCATAACAGGGTGTATTTTCCTTACTGTTTTGGGTATGAGAGTACAGATACAAACTATATAGATAAACTGAGCTGGTCACATTCTCTGTTGTTTACTTTATTAATTTTTTGTTTGGAACCTGTAGTGTCTGAACATTCTAGAACTTTGCTCTGCTTTGCTGAAACATCTGGAAAGTGTTACTCTAGGGGCCCCCCTAAAACAGAGGAGAGTCTGTTATGTGAAGGTCAGGAATTGGTCTATCAAAAAACCACCCATCTTATGGAACATAGGATATATACCAGGTTTTGAACAAAGGGACAGGGAATAATCATATTAGAAATTGGGTTAGTTGTTCTCCGGATTTCTGCAGAAGTCTGTAAATTGATGCTGTAACCTTTGATATAATAAACCTTTATAATCAAGTACAGTGTCAGCGGATTCCTTGTCCACGCAGCATGTCAGCATGGTTGTCTCGACACCACAAACCAAAGAAAGATGGCTTTGCTTGAGGCGGGATAGACTTGTAAAATAAAAGAGAGTGATCAAACATCATCATAGAGCTCTTATTGTCATTAAGTAATAACTGTGCTAATTTGCAGAAAGATTGCAGAATTCTGATCAGAATTATTGTTTCAAAGATATCAAAAAAATCACAATAATAATAATAATGAATACCACAAAGTAAAGAAAGTACAAATCTGCTTTACAACCCACTATGTGACAAACAAATTAGATAAGACATGAACAACGCTTCTCCATTTTGTTTCCAGGTTTAGAAATAAATAAACCCCCCATGAGGCGTTCAAGAGAACCGATGACAGTAAGTGTTACTAACCGGATGTCCATATTGGCAAGTCTCAATGTTGGGTAACTGTCACGATCATCTTGAAAAGTAGCGGGCCAAGGCGCAGCATGAGATGCGTACATATTTATTTTATTGTACACCACAGCGAACAAAACACCAAACGAAACGTGAAGTCCTTCGACACAAACACAAATCAAAAGGAACAAGAAACCACAAACACAAAGTGAAAGACAGACAGTTAAATATGGCTCCCAATCAGAGACAACCAGCTGTCACTCGTTGCCTCTGATTGGGAGTCACTCAAGCCAACCTAGAAATACAAACATAGAATATAAGACCCTGGCTCAACATACGAGAGTCCCCAGAGCCAGGGCGTGACAGTACCCCCCCCCCAAAGCCAACCAAACACAACAGGGGAGGGACCGGGTGGGCACTCCGCCTAGGCGGCGGATCCGGCTCCGGGCATGATCCCCACTCGCTCTCTAACCCCCCAAAGTACCCCTGGTCCGGTCTGGCCCTGCTGGCCGGAGCTGGACTGAACACTGGTGGAGCAGGAACAGATCGGACCGGGCTGACGATGCGCACCCCTGGCTTGGTGTGTGGAGTAGCAACTGGCCGGACCGGGCTGACGATACGTACCCCTGACTTGGTGCGTGGAGCAGGAATGGACCGGATCGGGCTGACGAAGCGCACCCCTGGCTTGGTGCGTGGAGTAACCACTGGCCGGACCGGGCTGACGATACGTACCCCTGACTTGGTGCGTGGAGCAGGAATGGACCGGATCGGGCTGACGAAGCGCACCCCTGGCTTGGTGCGTGGAGTAACCACTGGCCGGACCGGGCTGACGATACGCACCCCTGGCTTGGTGCGGGGAACAGGTGCGGGCCGTGCTGGACTGACGACGCACACCACTGGCCTGGTGTGGAGAGCAGGAGCGGGCCGGACAGGGCTGACGAAACGCACCACAGACTTGGTGCGGGGAGCAGGAATGGGCCGGACTGGGCTGGCGACGCGCACCACAGACTTGGTGCGGAGAGCAGGAACAGGCCGGACAGGGCTGACGAAACGCACCACAGACTTGGTGCGGGGAGCAGGAATGGGCCGGACTGGGCTGGCGACGCGCACCACAGACTTGGTGCGGAGAGCAGGAACGGGCCGAACAGGGCTGACGAAACGCACCACAGACTTGGTGCGGGGAGCAGGAACAGGCCGGGCCGGGCTGGCGACGCGCACCATAGGCTTGGTGCGGGGAGCAGGAACAGGCCGGGCCGGGCTGACGACACGCACCACAGGCTCGATGCGAGGAACAGGAACAGGCCGGACCGTACTGGGGACACACACCACTGGCCCTACGCAGGGATCAGGAACGGGCCGGACCGGACTGGTAACACACCCCAGTACCTCTCGCCGTGCCTCCACACTTTCCCTCTCCTCTGTGACCAGTGGCCCCCTTAACCTGGCGGCCTTCTCAGCCAACCCTCTGCACCACTCTATCCCGTACTCCTGCTGCCCCGTCGTCCACGGCGTGAGCCCCCCCCTAAAAAATGTCTGGGCTTGTCTTTCTCCCGTGGACCAGGCCTCCATGGTTCTCGTCCAATTCTCTCTCCACTTCTCGTAATTCCAGCCTTTCTCCTCATCATGCTGCTTGACCCAGTCGTGGTGGTTTCTTCTGTCACGATTGTCTTGAAAAGTAGCGGGCCAAGGCGCAGCGTGAGATGCGTACATATTTATTTTATTGTACACCACAGCGAACAAAACACCAAACGAAACGTGAAGTCCTTCGACACAAACACAAATCAAAAGGAACAAGAAACCACAAACACAAAGTGAAAGACAGACAGTTAAATATGGCTCCCAATCAGAGACAACCAGCTGTCACTCGTTGCCTCTGATTGGGAGTCACTCAAGCCAACCTAGAAATACAAACATAGAATATAAGACCCTGGCTCAACATACGAGAGTCCCCAGAGCCAGGGCGTGACAGTAACACATCTTGAACGTTCTGGCATTGGGTCTAGTGACTTACCCATGTCAGAACAACTACATAAAATATGTTATTAACAGTCATAACAGCTTACATAAGCTTGACAGCTGACTTGACACTGTCATGGCACAAATCTTTGCTTAAGTCAGCTAATTGGCTTAGCATACAGATAGCCAACTAATTTACATAAATATCATTTTGTGTCATGACAGTGTAAAGGGTCATTATTTTGACATCAGTTTTCATGACCGAAAATGACATGTGTTATGTCATGACAGCGTTATGTCACCCTTATGACAGAGAAGTAAATTAAAGTGTTACCGAACCTGTATAAAACTTGCCTGTGTAAACCATTGTTGTAATACTGAGCATGTACATACCGTAGTGTATTTACACATATGGCTGACAGCATAATAGTCATGCAGGATGTTTATTTACATAATGTATACTGGTATCCTTTTACCCATCCATATGCAGCTTATTAATATTGTATTAACAGTCATTGTTATCTAGTTATGCCATTAGTGAGCTTGTAGATTACATTACATGAGTTGATCAAGTATGTTTGAATAGCACAACCAACTGGTATATCAGCTTTACTTTTGTGCCACTCAAACACCTCATCTGATACAACCCTACAGGATTAGGCATCGATTTCACAATTCACAACCATTGAAGAATACATTTTGTGAGAAGCGGTCTCAGGTAAAGTGATCATTTGAAACAGCCACAGTGATCAGTGTTCACTGATCTTTCAGCACTGTTTACAAACACACACACACACTTTGTCTCAATGAGATACATTTTGGCCTGATGTGTGAGTGCTACAGTGGAGTGATGTATGCCAGATTGATCCAAAAATTGGTTCCCATTTAAGGATAAGTTAACACTTAGCCTTGGCAAAACAGAGAAGTCGTCCAAAAAATACTAGTAATTAAATCATGGGCAACGGCATAAATAGAACATCTGTGTTACCCCGGCACATTTCCCCAAGAGCAAACCACAACCAAATTGGTGCTTGTAATGCATAAGAACAAAATAAATCAGGCCACCTCTTGCACAAACAGAACCTTGTGTTCAAGGCTTGACAAACCTCTAAGAGTATCCATCTTCTCTCTCCATACAAAATCAAATAAAGTATTAATTTCTCATCATCATCAAAAGCTACTGAGTTACAGCACACATCACTATTGAACTATATGTGGGAACAGAATATGTAAGATGAAGATTACTGGCTTCAACTGGATATGTACCAGGTCTGATGGTTGATGAACACTGGTCAGTTTTGACAACCACTGGATCAGGAAGAGAGAGGATATCCCTAATTTCCTCCAAATCCAGGGTCAGAAATAGAGATAAGAAAGGAAAAAGCAGAAAAAACACCCCTTTCCCTGACACTTCGACTGGCAGCGGACACAGTGGAGAAGGACTATAATGGACAGATTTAGAACAGGAGCAGGAACAAGCTAGCCTGGTATCCAAACTGATTGCACTGCGTTTCACAGGAAAACAGTGGTAAGCGCAGCGTTCAATCTGGTTTAACCAGGCTAGCTATGAGTATGATATAGGGTGACATACAGAAGGGGAGCCCCAGAAAATGTGTTACTGTGTCCCAAGCTTGATAGCAATGCCAAACAATTAATGGTGTAGAGCTGGAAATAGCAACATTGAATGTAGATGATACAGTACAGTGCAGTAGCTAACACATTCCACCTGTTGTGAGTGAATTGTGTGGCTATGAACAATAGAGTAAGAGCTGGGAGACCGACAGCTGCTGATAATACAAAAGAGCTTTTTACATTGTCCACTGGGCCGTGTTCCGACTCTGCAAGTAGCTACCAGCAGTCCTGGGTGGCGAGATGTGACTGGGGCTCCCCCTGGAGGCCGGGGCGTTGACTAACGGGGACGTCAATTCAGATGAGTCAGGGATGGGGGGATACGATGGGGGATCTTGGTGTGATGGTGAAGTGTGGTGATGGTATCCACAGGGGAGGGGGGAAGACGTTTGAAGAGGGGGGCGAATGACGTGAGGAGGGGGCGACAACATGGCTGCCACTGTGTCCCGCGGTGACGAGGGGTCAGGGAAGGATCGCGAATCATTTGGCTTTGATCTCGGTGTAGTCGCTGCCGTCATCCCCCCTCCCTGAGGCCCCCCCATCCCTGGAGCGCCCCCCCAGAAACTCCAGGGCGGCGTAGTTCAGCTGTTGCCTCTCCAGGGCTGCCATAGAGCCCACAGGTTGATCATCTCCGTCTTCTCCCTGTTGAAGGTACGGAAAGAGAGAAGGCCCATTCAGAATCACAGATTATACCAGCACAGTGCCACCAATGCCATTGACACCTCAGAACATAGACCGTATAAAGTGATAACATGACAGACATTGAGAGAGGAGAAAGGAGGGTTAGTTGTTATTGGTGAGCAGAGGTGTAAGACAAGGAGATTGAGTAGGTTTAGCATATCCTGTTGGTATCGAGGCAGCCATACAACAGCAGTCATAGAAATCAAAGGCAATACAGCACATGGAAGCGGATCTCAGACAGCAGACGACTGTGAGCCAGATCTGGTTGTTTGGTGACACATACAGTATGGCTCAGTTCTGGCACCACAATGCGTCATATGGCCCAGATCTGGTCCGAATGTAGGAGATGCGGACTGGGAGAGGGTTGGCACTTTGCTGATGGGCCATCTCTGGCTTGAGTTGTGTGGCCGTAACAACTTTCCCTAGTTACTGGGCTACTTTAGGTCTGAATGTGGGCCACATCCACCTTGACAGGCAAGATCTGGGCATTTCATGCTATAGTTCCACTTCAGGACCGTAACACTAAGTGGTTAACTGGGCCATATGGTAAGTCGTAATACTGTAGATAAGGGCCGAATTTGGGCCATCATATAATTTTGCTGTCTGGGATGTGTGAGGGATGCTGTCTACCACTGAGACCTGGAGTTGGGATTGGGGTGGGGTTGTTTAGGTACCTTACCGTACTCTCTTCTAGAATGGAGGTAAACTTTGAGCCCAGAAGCTCTGTCTTAAGCTTTGCAAGAGTTAGGGAAGAGAAAAAGTAACAGAAAAAGAGACAGAAGAACGCAGAGAAGCGATGAAGCAGAAAACAGTGGTTTGGAAAGGCTATGGTCGCAGCTACTCCAGTGGTACTGTGATAGATAGCTATAGTGGTACTGGGACTCTCAGGCTAGGCCAGTAGTTGGCTGGGGAAGTTTACATTTTCTCTTTAACATAAGAGGTCATATACAGTCGTGGTCAAAAGTTTTGAGTATTGGTCTTCACAAAGTTCGCTGCTTCAGTGTTATGAGATATTTTTGTCAGATGTTACTATGGTATACTGAAGTATAATTACAAGCATTCCATAAGTGTCAAAGGCTTTTATTGACAATTACATTAAGTTTATGCAAAGAGTCAATATTTGCAGTGTTCTTTTTTAAGACCACTGCAATCCGGCCTGGCACGCTGACAATGAACTTCTGGGCCACATCCTGACTGATGGCAGCCCATTCTTGCATAATCAATGCTTGGAGTTGGTCAGAATTTGTGTGTTTTTGTTTGTCCACCCGCCTCTTGAGGATCGACCACAAGTTCCCAATGGGATTAAGGTCTGGGGAGTTTCCTGGCCATGGACCCAAAATGTTGATGTTTTGTTCACCAAGCCACTTAGTTATCACTTTTGCCTTATGGCAAGGTGCTCCATCATGCTGGAAAAGGCAGTGGTCGTCACCAAACTGTTTTTGGATGGTTGGGAGAAGTTGCTCTCTGAGAATGTGTTGGTACCATTCTTTATTCATAGCTGTGTTCTTAGGGAAAATTGTGAGTGAGCCCACTCCCTTGGCTGAGAAGCAACCCCACACATGAATGGTCTCAGGATGCTTTACTGTTGGCATGACACAGGACTGATGGTAGCGCTCACCTTGTCTTCTCCGGATGCCCTAAACAATCGGAAAGGGGATTCATCAGAGAAAATGACTTTACCCCAGTCCTCAGCAGTCCAATCCCTGTACCTTTTGCAGAATATCAGTCTGTCCCTGATGTTTTTCCTGGAGAGAAGTGGCTTCTTTGCTGCCCTTCTTGACACCAGGCCATCCTCCAAAAGTCTTCACCTCACTGTGCGTGCAGATGCACTCACACCTGCCTGCTGCCATTCCTGAGCAAGCTCTGCACTGGTGGTGCCCCGATCCCGCAGCAGAATCAACTTTAGGAGACGGTCCTGGCGCTTGCTGTACTTTCTTGGGCGCCCTGACGCCTTCTTCACAACAATTGAACCTCTCTCCTTGAAGTTCTTGATTATCCGATAAATGGTTGATTTAGGTGCAATCTTACTAGTAGCAATATCCTTGCCTGTGAAGCCCTTTTTGTGCAAAGCAATGATGACGGCACGTGTTTCCTTGCAGGTAACCATGGTTAACAGAGGAAGAACAATGATTTCATGCACCACCCTCCCTTTAAAGCTTCCAGCCTGTTATTCTAAATCAATCAGCATGACAGAGTGATCTCCAGCCTTGTCCTCGTCAACACTCTCACCAGTGTGAGACAACGATGAGACAGCCTATAGGGAGGAGGTCAGAGATCTGGCCATGTGGTGCCAGGACAACAACCTCTCCCTCAACGTGACCAAGACAAAGGAGATGATTGTGGACTACAGGAAAAAAAATAGGACTGAGCACGCCCCCATTCTCATCGACGGGGCTGTAGTGGAACAGGTTGAGAGCTTCAAGTTCCTTGGTGTCCACATCACCAACGAACTATCATGGTCCAAACACGCCAAGACAGTCGTGAAGAGGGCACGACAAAGCCTATTCTCCCTCAGGAGACTAAAAAGATTTGGCATGGGTCCTCAGATCCTCAAAAAATTCTACAGCTGCACCATCGAGAGCATCCTGACTGGTTGCATCACCGCCTGGTATGGCAACTGCTTGGCCTCCGACCGCAAGGCACTACAGAGGGTAGTGCGTACGGCCCAGTACATCACTGGGGCAAAGCTTCCTGCCATCCAGGACCTCTATACCAGGCGGTGTCAGAGGAAGGCCCTCAAAATTGTCAAAGACTCCAGCCACCCTAGTCATAGACTGTTCTCTCTGCTACCGCACGGCAAGCGGTACCGGAGTGCCAAGTCTAGGTCCAAAAGACTTCTCAACAGCTTCTACCCCCAAGCCATAAGACTCCTGAACAGCTAATCATGGCTACCCGGACTATTTGCACTGCCCCCCCACCCCATCCTTTTTACGCTGCTGCTACTCTGTTAAGTATTTATGCATAGTCACTTTAACTCTACCCACATGTACATATTACCTCAACTACCTCAACTAGCCGGTGCCCCCGCACATTGACTCTGCAACGGTACCCCCCTGTATATATAGCCTCCCTACTGTCACTTTATTTTACTTCTGCTCTTTTTTTTCTCAACACTTTTTTTGTTGTTGTTTAATTCTTACTTGTTTTTGTTTAAAATAAACGCACTGTTGGTTAAGGGCTGTAAGTAAGCATTTCACTGTAATGTCTGCACCTGTTGTATTCGGCGCATGTGACCAATAACATTTGATTTGATTTGATTTGTTAACGAGAGAATCACTGACATGATGGCAGCTGATACTTTTGTGGCAGGGCTGAAATGCAGTGGAAATGTTTTTTGGGATTAAGTTCATTTTCATGGCAAAGAGGGACTTTGCAATTAATTGCAATTCATCTGATCACTCTTCATGACATTCTGGAGTATATGCAAATTGCCATCATCAAAACTGAGGCAGCAGATTTTGTGAAAATTAGTATTTGTGTCATTCTCAAAACTGTTGACCACGACTGTAGGTTTTTGATAATTAATGAGTATCTCCACGGAATGTAGATCAAAAAAGGGACATGAATTGAACGGGTATAGTATAGTATCAGCATTAGCAACGGGTCAGCTATCATTCTCCCGTCTAAGACAGATCTGAGAATAGTCATTCTCATCCTCATAGTCATCATCATCAACATGTGTCACCACTTTCTTCCTCAAACATTGTTTGTCCTTCTTGACTGTGCTGTAGTACATCACTGGGTTCTCCAGTTTAGAGAACAGGTCCTGCCCAGGGTTGCCATTCTCTCTGGGGGATGGAGTCACAAGATCAGACTCGGTCTCATGGCCACTAACTAACTAACTCAGGGCGACACTCCAAGCCTGAGCATCCATTTTAAAACAAGGGCCTGTTTCCCAACGTAGTTAATAATCTCCAGGCATATGGTTCATGGTTATGGTCGACGTTCATGGTTGTGGTTATTGTTTCATGGGTTTAGTTGCGGTTGAGCTGACACCGTCTCTTGGAGTGACATTCTGTAAAAGCTTTTGTCAGAATGTGATGTATTGCTATAATGCTGAAGCACCTTAGTTAAGTAGGCTACCATGGCTGTATTTTTAGCTAAGCAAGTCAAGGGTACAAAGCAGTATCAAAGCAGGGAAAAGAGCCTGCAAACTATAGGCTACGGTTAGTCTGGCTTGCTAACACCACTCCACCAGGCAGCCATTTTGGATCTCCATCTCAGAGGATTTCAGAAAGGGGACTAGTGATGTCAAATTAAATGAACTCGCTCTTGCATTAGCATAACTTATGAAGATTATTCTCAGGTCCGTCCATCGATCAATCATTCACTCACGAATACACAGAGGTGTTTTAGAATGGATGGCTAGGCTGAAGTGTTTCCTTATCGTCAATTCAAACAGGAAATTACTACCTGTAACTCACATCGACCCCTGTCACAGTTAGTGAAGGGTGGATACTCACTTCTTGTTGTTATGGCCCACATATCTCACTGCTGCGATGATGAAGGCGATGACAGCCACTCCACCGATGGTGCCAACGAACACTGCCATCAGGTACTTCTCTAACATCGGACAAAAATATAATATTGAAGATAGTGTAGAAACAGAAGGTGGGTCATGGTACTATAACTTATTTACATTCAAGATAATGTCATTACCATATCAAGCCAATGGGGTAGCCAGTTTGTGGTCTTACTTATAAAGTCAATCTAGAAATCATATAAAGGTACTACACTTCTCATTTCAGTTCAGTCTCTCATGTATTTTCAACTATACAATGATTTGCATTTTAATTGTTTGCAGTTTGTTTCTGTATTTAACCATAAACCTGAACTTGTGTCCTCACTCTCCTGCTGCAACTCCAGATGAACGCTCTCCGACCCGTACATGTTGCTGATGCTGCAGGGCACATTGACGGCATTGACGGCATGCAGGGAGGACATAGAAGGGATGAAAGGTAGTGATAGGAGGAGAATGAAAGGAGTTGAACAAAGGAGCAAGTTAAAGAGGATAAAACGTACTCTGTATAAACAAGAGCAAGAAGCTATGGGCCTGGTTTATCACATAACTAATACGTCATTATACAGTATATATAGCGTGTCACTACTTATAAGAAATATGTCACTGCAAGTCACATAAACTTAAATGTCAGCTTGGTTGACATATAACTACAATGGTTAAATGTAACTATTTTTCATGACGCCGTTGCCGTTATGCCCCACGCAGGTGTAGATGCAATCCTGAGCGGGGGTTAAGTCTTCCAGGGAGAGCGAGGCATTGGAGGCCGTGTCCCACAGCAGCTCCTGATCCCCAAACAGCCAGGAGATCCTGGGAGGAGGGTTACTGTCCACCTCACAGTGCAGGGTCACGGAGCTGCCCTCCATCACCTCCACGGACACGTTCACCCACACCGAGCTAGGGGCATCTGGGGTGAGAGGAAGGGGAAGGTGGGGTTAGACTTGTAAAAGTGACAAGTGTATAACCTGGTTAAACCAGACCCAATGCTGCACTCATCATTTTCTCAAAGAAAAACAAAGGTGAAACGTAGAAAAACAGGTTTGGATGCCAGGCTAACATACCCTATGCATGTCATAATCATGCAATTTATTGCTAAATCAAGCTGCTATCCTTCTACTGTAGATGGAGAATAATGGATGACTGTAGATATTGACAATGGTTCTAAAATGTTTGCGTCATAAATATATGTAACACTGCTACTATTACATTTGGTGTAGTAGTCAGGATTAGTTATTCTATATTTACATAATCCCCCACATTACATATTATGTCCCCTGTTGTGTCCAAATGACACTCTTCTCACAGAATTTTAGGATTCAACCTACATGTTCGGTGACAACGGTCAGTTGGTCACTTACACTTGACGTCCAGAGAGATGAGTCTCTCGTAGACCAGGGTGGTGTTGGGGTAGTAGACCCTGCAGCCCAGCAGCTGGCCGTTGTTCATGGGCCTGGGGGTGAAGGTGAGCGTGCTGGACAGTACGGCTGTATTGCTTTCTTCAACGTAGTCTGAGGTATACTCGGGTTCAGGCAGGTAGTCTGTGTATATCCATTGGCTCTCTGGGCTATTCTCTGGACAGTTGTGTGTATTATAGCACGTCCAGATTCTCGTCAGCGACTATCTCCTCAGGGATGTCAATGTTGGGCTGGTCTGGGGGACAGAGAGGACATAAGTGAACGATTTAAAATTCACCAATTCACAATATTTACCTATTCTCATTAAAACTATAATAATTATAATCACAGCTAGGTCATTCCTAGCCTGGTGCCAGATCTATTTGTGCTTGCCAACTCCTATTGTCATAGTAAGGCCATGTAATGCCAAACAGTGTCCACAGATAGTTGGCAAGACATCACAACAGATATGGTACCAGGCTATGGCAATCCAGCCCACAAATGTGACACCTACGATTGAAAAAAATCATAGTTTAAAAAAAATTGCCTCTCAGGTTCTCTCAGCAGGCTTACCCAGCACTTTGAGCTCAGAGAAGTCTGGGTAGGTGTAGATGTTGGCACCTGTCCAGGTCAGCACGGAAGTAGTACCTCCCTGAGTGCTCTGTACCTATATTACTGATGAGCGGGTTGCAGTTCCTCTGATGCAGGTCCCCAATGAGCTTGGTACGCCCTTTGTAACTTTCATGCACAATGTCTTGAAGACCACAGCTTGGAAGAGCACCACAGGTGGGTATGGCTGGCCAAAGTACCAGATGCCGTGGATGCCACAGTATTGCCAGATACATTAATCTGAAGGGGATGACCACGCAGGACTTGGTCATGGCCGAGACGTCCCTTGGTACCCATACATTCCACTGGCTACTGACATCTGAGAGAGGGAATGAGGGAGAGGGAGGGGAGATTGGAAATGGGAATATTGAGAGCGAAACTGTATATCAATGAACAATCAATCTACACTACATGTACAGTTTCAAATGGAATCACTGAGAAAAGATGAACAGAGAGAGACAAAGAGAGAGAGAGAACAGAGGATGATATCATGAGGTTCTCCCTGGCTGAGCTGGTAAGAGCAGAGACCCTATGTGGAGGAAGCATATGTCTCACTCTTACCACTGGCACCACTGTTTAAGTGAGAGGGGCAAGGTGGAGCCAAGATGGACGCCAGCCAGCCATCCAACAGCACTGGAACAGTAGGCTGATTCCCTGCTGCCATGTGTGTCAGTTGGACCATGTGTCTACTCTGTACTCTGTTGCTTTAGTGTTGTTTGCTGTAAGTTTGACACACTCTAAAAGTCAACTGGGTCAATGCAGGAAAACCACCAAATCAGTTTTACATTGCAATTGCATATCTAGATAGGAGTTGTACCTTTGACGATCAGCAACATCGGCCAAAGCAGCACCAAACACCACATGGTGTCTATTTAACCCTGAACCAGAGACCTCTGCAACAGATATCAGACATCAATTACACATCTACTTCACACTTTACCATTCTGTTCTGGACCAATGGAGCCCCATGCTATTTGATATATATTGAATATGCCATTATAGTGACATATGTACAATATCACCTGTTGTGACATATAACTAATGTCAGTAGTGGTGACATTGTAAGAATATTCAAAGATAAATATACACAATGCAGAGTACTAGTGGTCAAGAGGACTAATGGTCAAGAGGACTAGTGGTCAATAGAGGACTAGAGGTCAAGAGGGAATTAACGATCAATGGAAATAGTCGTTTTTCAGTTCAACATCTGTTTAGAATCTTTGTAGTGGTTCCAACCAGGGATTCATAGCTACATGGGCAAGTTTTCATTGGTCCAAATGCTCTATACTTTGAGCCTGCAACAGGATACTTGGGGGTTTGGCCAGTAGCCAAATTCTATTGCAAGGAATTCTTAATTGGTCAGCCACATACTAGGTTTGAGGCTATAAATTACATCCTGTCTATCTGTTCTGTGGAGAAACATTGAGAACAGGAAAGAATGAACATCTACCATCTACTTCCCAGCATAACTACTATTCTCTTTGAATAAATATATTTTTCTCCCACTGATTTGCTTTGGGGTCTGTGTTATTGAAAAATAACATCAACCGCTAACAACATATAACCGCAACGGTTAAATGTCACTTTTTTTAAAACATATTCTAATGAACCTATGTTGCTTTTATTTCAGGCAACAATGACATATGTCAAGAAGATTGTGTGTAAAAATATGTTAGAAATTACTGAGTATCACCTTGAATTGCAAAATGAGGGAAAAGTAGCCAAGACAGAAAAATGTCTGATTCTTCAGCTTGGTGGTCGTAGTAGTAGTAATGTTCACTAAAGGGAGCCCAATCAATCCCAGACAGCTCGACAGCCCTCTGCCTCAACTTGTCTGAAAAGAAAAAAAGAATTGTAGTGAAAAATGATGTCTTTACCTTTATCACATTTGCCATTTGTATGGCATTTGAACCATATTGACGTGATCAGGGTGAGTGAAAGTACATGAAATAACAGCACATAGGCCAGTCTGTGCTGTTATTTTGTCTGGGCTAAAGGTGATGCTCTATGTGTTTGCAGCTGCTGGAGATGCTGCTGGAGGGGCCTTAGCTCAGCTGGTAGAGCACGGCGCTTGTAATGCCAAGGTAGTGGGTTCGATCCCCGGGACCACCCATACACAAAAAAATGTATGCACGCATGACTGTAAGTCGCTTTGGATAACAGCGTCTGCTAAATGGCATATTACTTATTATTATTAAATTAATAGAGTCATGAGTAATGCAGGAAGCATTTGGATATTACTTCACTCGTCCATAGCATTTTTGATGATACAGTATCAGTTTAGATGAAAATGGGTTTTAATTGCCATACCACTACGAATACCACATCTTTACAACTACTAATGATTTCAATATTAACAATACTTTAATGATGAAAGGGACCCTACGTTGACATGTTGCTCTCTCTGTCAGAGAGAAGAGTAGAGCTGCCCACATGAAGACCCACATCCTGCCTCCACTGCCTCGATGAATCAACCACAACACCAGGGTCTGTCCTCTTTCACTTCTTTCTCTGGTCCCCTTGTCTGTGTCCACAGGTCTGGAGCACAGAGAGAGTATCGAATAATATGATAAATAGTGTTATAATAATAACTACACATCCCATTACCAGCTGTGTAAGGGGAATACATAGGCATTCATAACATCTGACATGACCGTTTCTGTCACGTTCGTTTACACACGGGTCAGACCAAGGCGCAGCGTGATAAGCATACATGTTTATTTAAACGAATAAACACACAACAAAAACAATAAACGAAACGTGAAGTCCAAGGTAGCACCCAAACATACCATAACACGGAACAAGATCCCACAACCCACTAGTGCCAATAGGCTGCCTAAGTATGGTCCCCAATCAGAGACAACGAGCTACAGCTGCCTCTGATTGGGAACCACACCGGCCAACATAGATCTACACATACTAGATCTAAACATAGAAAATCAACATAGCAAAACACAACACAAAAATACACACCCTGACTCAACAAATACGAGTCCCTTGAGTCAGGGCGTGACAGTACCCCCCCCCCAAAGGTGCGGACTCCGACCACGCCACATAAACATAACAGGGTCCGGGTGACCACCACTTACTCTCCACCTCCCTACTGCGCCCCTGGTCTGGTCTGGAACTCGGCGCGCTGCTTCCCCTCTCCTTCCTCCCACGACGTACCAAGCACTGTCTGGACCCTGGTGTGGGAGACCCCGAACCTGGAGAGGGGCTGACGTCTGGGTCTGGACTGGAACCGCTGACTGGAGCTGGACCCGACGACGGTGGATCGAACTGCTCTGGCTCCGGAGTGGAGCCGCTGACCGGAGCTGGATCAGGCACCGGTGGAGCGGACTGCTCTGGCTCCGGAGTGGAGTGGCTGACCGGAGCTGGACTGGACCCCGGTGGAGCGGATTGCTCTGGCTCCGGAGTGGATCCGCTGACCGGAGTTGGACCGGATCCCGGTGGAGCGGATTGCTCTGGCTCCGGAGTAGAGCCGCTGACCGTAGCTGGACTGGACCCTGGTGGAGCGGATTGCTCTGGCTCCAGAGTGGAGCAGCTGACCGGTGCCGGACCAGGCACCGGTGGAACAGGCACGGGCCGTGCCGGACTGGACACACGCACCACTGGCTTGGTGCGGGGAGCAGGAAGGGGCCGGGCCGGGCTGGCGACGCGCTCCACTGGCTTGGTGCGAGAGGCAGGAACAGGCCGGGCTGGTGAAGCGCACCACTGGCTTGGTGCGAGGGACAGGAACAGGCCGGGCCGGGCTGGCGACGCGCACCACTGGCTTGGTGCGAGGGACAGGAACAGGCCGGGCCGGGCTGGCGACGCGCACCACTGTCTTGGTGCGAGGGGCAGGAACAGGCCAGGCCGGGCTGGCGACGTGCACCACTGGCTTGGTGCGAGGGGCAGGAACAGGCCGGGGCGGGCTGGTGACGCACACCACTGGCTTGGTGCGAGGGACAGGAACAGACCGGGCTGGCAACGCGCACCACTGGCTTGATGCGAGGAGCAGGAACGGGCCGGACCGTACTGGGAACACACACCACTGGCTTAGTGCGGGGAGCAGGAACGAGTCGGGCCGTACTGGGAACACACACCACTGGCTTAGTGCGGAGAGCAGGAACGGGCAGGACCGGACTGGCGACACGCACCACTTGCTTGGTGCGAGGAGCGGGACTGGGTTCCTTTATAAACCCCCGCTCCTTCTGCTGCCTAACCAGCTTCTCTCACCGTGCCTCTACACCTTCCTTCTCCCTTTTAGCCTCCTGTAACTCCTCCCTCTGACCATATAACTCCTGCTCCCTCTGAACCAATAGCCCCCGTAACCTGGTGGCCTCCTCTCCTAACCTGCAGATCTGCCCTGTCGCTGCCTCCTGCTGCCTCGTCGTCCACACCGTGTGCCCCCCCCAAAAAAAAATTTTTTTCTTGGGGTTGCCTCTCGGGTGTCCATCGTCGGCACGGTTGGCGCCGTTACTCCTCTCCTGCCTGGGCATTTACCTTCGCCCATGGCCCTTTCCCCGCAAATATCTCCTCCCATGACCACCATTTGCCCACCTGTGACATCGCTATACGCTCTTCCTGGGCACGCTGCTTGGTCCTCGTTTGGTGGGATCTTCTGTCACGTTCGTTTACACACGGGTCAGACCAAGGCGCAGCGTGATAAGCATACATGTTTATTTAAATGAATAAACACACAACAAAAACAACAAACGAAACGTGAAATCCAAGGTAGCACCCAAACATACCATAACACGGAACAAGATCCCACAACCCACTAGTGCCAATAGGCTGCCTAAGTATGGTCCCCAATCAGAGACAACGAGCTACAACTGCCTCTGATTGGGAACCACACCGGCCAACATAGATCTACACATACTAGATCTAAACATAGAAAATCAACATAGCAAAACACAACACAAAAATACACACCCTGACTCAACAAATAGGAGTCCTTTGAGTCAGGGCGTGACAGTTTCATGACACGTTTATGATTGTTACAACCTTCTTAGCACATTTTTTCAACTGTAATTTAATACAAGGAGAGAAGATGTCAAAGTCCTAGTAATGCTTTATTTTACGCTAGTTGTCTGGAATTTATTTAGAAACCACATGGTAACAGACTAATTACATACTTTTTACCGAAGTCCTCATAGAGATTCATTGTAAAAAACAAAAAAGTACCAATTGTTTCTACCAATGACAAAGGAGTTACTAGCTTTGTTAAATAATTGCAAGTGATGTCCAGAGAGTTGCCAATTTTTCCCAAGTACTTTAACAGTTTTTTGAGCCATGCAGAGAATAAGACTGAATCAGCACATCACACCCATCAGAGACACATACAGGGTTCACAGTCAACAGGGGGAGAGAGCACACTGAGAGAGAGGTAAACTGTCACTTCCTGTCCCCAGTCTGTTACTCCTCCCTCTAACCTGGTGCTGATGAATTTACATTTTACATTTTACATTTTAGTCATTTAGCAGACACTTTTATCCAGAGCGACTTACAGTTAGTGAGTGCATACATTTTTCATACTGGCCCCCCGTGGGAATGTCAGTGTCATTTTGTGTAGTTAGTTGTAATGGAAGTGCATGTAGTCATAGATCAACATAATTTACCACTACTGTACATACAGAGAACAATCTTTAATTTATCTAAAAACAATATTACTGTAAAAGCCATTATGCCTTCTTGGTCTTCAGCTCAGTTTCCCATGACGTTTTTTACTTTAACAAGATCTGATAGCCATACTGAGTTTGACCACAGCTTTTACAACACTGTGGACCGCAGTTAAGTTCCTCTTCATACATAAGACTGTGTTTAAGTGCCCCCACCCTTACTATATTTGTATAGGTGGGTTTTTACTTCTAAATACTTACATTTGAACTATAATCCCTAAAATATGTGTTGCTGCTGTTAGAAAATGTTCCGATCAGAACAGGCCTCATGCCTCCACATGGACATTATAGTTGTATATTTTCTTTACAATATTCATGACTATTATTAAGGTCTCTGGATACGTCTTCTCTTTGGATGTTCTAAATGTCTGATGGCCTGGTGATTAATCCTTTCAAAATACACCTTTCTTAGATTCCAAGCAACAATAAATGAAGAATACAACAATGTGTATTGTGTAATGTAAATGTGGCAAGTTTGTAATCTGTATTCCCAACACATCTCCAAAATTGTAAGGAAGAAATAGCAACATATATATATATATATATATATATATATATATATATATATATATATATATATATATATATATATATCAGTGGGGAAAAAAGTATTTAGTCAGCCACCAATTGTGCAAGTTCTCCCACTTAAAAATATGAGAGGCCTGTAATTTTCATCATAGGGACACGTCAACTATGACAGACAAAATTAGAAAAAAAAATCCAGAAAATCACATTGTAGGATTTTTAATGAATTTATTTGCAAATTATGGTGGAAAATAAGTATTTGGTCAATAACAAAAGTTTCTCAATACTTTGTTATATACCCTTTGTTGGCAATGACACAGGTCAAACGTTTTCTGTAAGTCTTCACAAGGTTTTCACACACTGTTGCTGGTATTTTGGCCCATTCCTCCATGCAGATCTCCTCTAGAGCAGTGATGTTTTGGGGCTGTCGCTGGGCAACACGGACTTTCAACTCCCTCCAAAGATTTTCTATGGGGTTGAGATCTGGAGACTGGCTAGGCCACTCCAGGACCTTGAAATGCTTCTTCACGAAGCCACTCCTTCGTTGCCCGGGCGGTGTGTTTGGGATCATTGTCATGCTGAAAGACCCAGCCACGTTTCATCTTCAATGCCCTTGCTGATGGAAGGAGGTTTTCACTCAATCTCACGATACATGGCCCCATTCATTCTTTCCTTTACACGGATCAGTCGTCCTGGTCCCTTTGCAGAAAAACAGCCCCAAAGCATGATGTTTCCACCCCCATGCTTCACAGTAGGCACGGTGTTCTTTGGATGCAACTCAGCATTCTTTGTCCTCCAAACACGACGAGTTGAGTTTTTACCAAAAAGTTCTATTTTGGTTTCATCTGACCATATGACATTCTCCCAATCTGCTTCTGGATCATCCAAATGCACTCTAGCAAACTTCAGACGGGCCTGGACATGTACTGGCTTAAGCAGGGGGACACGTCTGGCACTGCAGGATTTGAGTCCCTGGCGGCGTAGTGTGTTACTGATGGTAGGCTTTGTTACTTTGGTCCCAGCTCTCTGCAGGTCATTCACTAGGTCCCCCCGTGTGGTTCTGGGATTTTTGCTCACCGTTCTTGTGATCATTTTGACCCCACGGGGTGAGATCTTGCGTGGAGCCCCAGATCGAGGGAGATTATCAGTGGTCTTGTATGTCTTCCATTTCCTAATAATTGCTCCCACAGTTGATTTCTTCAAACCAAGCTGCTTACCTATTGCATATTCAGTCTTCCCAGCCTGGTGCAGGTCTACAATTTTGTTTCTGGTGTCCTTTGACAGCTCTTTGGTCTTGGCCATAGTGGAGTTTGGAGTGTGACTGTTTGAGGTTGTGGACAGGTGTCTTTTATACTGATAACAAGTTCAAACAGGTGCCATTAATACAGGTAACGAGTGGAGGACAGAGGAGCCTCTTAAAGAAGAAGTTACAGGTCTGTGAGAGCCAGAAATCTTGCTTGTTTGTAGGTGACCAAATACTTATTTTCCACCATAATTTGCAAATAAATTCATTAAAAATCCTACAATGTGATTTTCTGGATTTTTTTTCTCAATTTGTCTGTCATAGTTGACGTGTACCTATGATGAAAATTACAGGCCTCTCTCATCTTTTTAAGTGGGAGAACTTGCACAATTGGTGGCTGACTAAATACTTTTTTTCCCCACTGTATGTATATATATATATATATATTATTTTATACAGTTTCTCCATTACTTAATTAACAGTTAATCTTAAGCTACCTCTCCATTGTTTACAGTAACTACATCACACATCTTTTTTTCACCACAATATGGAATGGAAATATATACATTGAAGTCAGAGAATGCCCCAGTGGCAGAGTGCAAATTGGCAGGTGAAGGAATCTACAGGAATCTACAGCAATGTACAGAGTGCAATGAGCAAATGTACAGTTTCAGGACGGTAGTGCGGAGTGCATAGAATCATAATATCTCCATATTTTATTCACATAGTTTATCTAAAGTAAAAATAGAAAAACTTATGGACTTTTTCATTCACTTATCATACAGTACTTGTGCGCTTTTCCATGAAATTCAAAATAATTTTTATGATTAAAAATTATGCCTCTTAACTTTTTCATTTAATGCATACAAATCTGAAACTTTACTAAGAAGAAAAGTGTGAATTATTTCACATGAAAATTATCTCAGCATAAGCTTAGGAGTGGGGGGGAAGAACAGGTGCTCAATCATCTTGGACGCCTGGCAATGACCTCATACTCTTCCTGAGACATGTCTTTTTTATCCAATGAGATGTAGGTGCTCTCCTCTTCTTTTGGTTTCCCATTCATACCTTGCATCCTTTGAGAACCACAAGAAAAAAACAAGTGGAAGGGTTAAGTTACTTCTAGCACTCAGAAAAAGTACATATAGGCCTATAGCAAGCATCTTATCAGACAGTGTCTGGGCTTACAACAGATACTTTGAGAAATAAAGTTTCCTTTTCATGTAAAAAATACTTCTATATTCTACATAATTTTGTCTCTATTGTGCAATAAGTGAAAAGGATCCTACCGTATGTAAGCATTTGAAGACAGGTAGATGAGGATGGCAACAGTCACACTGAGAGACACACCAGCTATGGTCCAGGGGAGAACTGCATTCCCACATCCTTCAGAAAGATCTACAATTGATGAAGAGAGAAACAGTGTCATTAGAGCAATCTTAGACCTCATGTAATAACCACACCACAACCTTGACACAATACAATTGCAATCTGTGCCAAGTTAATACTGTCTACGGGAAAAAATATCTGCATGTTTTTTCTTTAAATTATAGCACCTCTCTGTTTCCTTCCTTCTTGCGTTTCCTGCAACTTCCCTCTCACTACACCCACAGTATTTCTGCTGACACACTCCACAGTGGTGTTGTTGGTGTGGTTTCTAACAGGCAGGCTGATGGTGCTGTTCACTGAGGACCCGAACACTGATGTAGTGAGGCTGTACTTCTCTGTGTTGAGCTCCAGCAGTGGCCACTCTATGAGGGGTAAGGGAACCCCCTGACTGACACACACACAGGTCATGACCTCTGCCTGATCCACACACCCAGAGCCAGGAAGAATCACAGGAATCACAGGATGGTCTGGAAAAGACAGTGAAGAGAGAGAGATCAGTGATAGATTGATGCTAAAAACAATTCCAGATCTTAAAATATGAAATGAGTTTGTATATTTCAATCAAGTTTGTACTGTTTGTATTTACACATCACAGTGACAACAGTGGAAGCTGTCATAGTCCTGTTTTTTTTTTGAGGTGTTGCGCTGTACACACATACTCCCCAGCATGTTCTCTTGTCACATTGGAGATGGTGAGAGTGGCCTTTTCAGTGTAATTCTGAAGTGGGGCACTTGTCCTGTTCTTACTCCAAGTGATGTCAGATGGTGGCTAACTGTCAACACTGCAGGTCAGACCCAGGGTACCATCCTCCTTCACTGTTTTATTTCCAGTTATTTGGGGGTCTTTCACATCTTTAGTGCATAGAGTTTCTAATTTTACACATGTATTGTTACACATACACTAAATTCTAAATATATTGGTTGAGGGACTAATTACAATGGATCATGATTAAAAAGCAAGGGAAAAGGTCAAAGCCATGACATAACTGCGTATAGCCTGAATATTGTATAATTTGCTTATTATCAAGGTTATTCCTAGGTTTAAAAGATTTTCTGGAATAAGGTGTTTAATGTAAAATGTAGGTGACATGTTACTCACATGTTACATTCAAAGTTACTGTCTCTTCAATATGAAATTTTTTCTGAGTTACTTGACAGGTAACCATCATTTTGTGGTGCTCAGCTGAGGGTGTAAAGGTCAAAGTTGAGAAGTGGGATGTTGTGACGCTGGTCAGGTCCTCTCTCTTCTGTATGGTGGTACTGTCTCTGAGCTCAATGTTATTGTCTCCTGTCCCTCTCCATGTCCATGTGATGTTAGGAGGAGTTCCAGAGCAGATCACCGGGGCGGTGCAGGTCAGAGTAGCTGGTTCTCCCTCTGTCAGAGGAGGAGTCAACACTGAGGGCTTCTGGGTCAGAGCTGGAGACAGGAAATACAAACACAGAAGTGAGTTTTACATATGTGTACTAAACAGCAGTGACACATAATCAGCCTTAGGAGAGCAGCATTGATGTGCTAAGTCTGAATAGGAGTCTTCCCAGTAATGACATCTTGTCCTCTTATGAGAGGACTTTATAATAAGGGAGACTTGAGAGGGAACTTGGCAAGTGTGTACTGTATACAATGAACTACAGTAATAGTCTGTCACTGTAACTGATAATAATAGTCATGAAATACCTCTCACTGTGATTTTCACTTTCTTGGAGTATGTATATGCACTTAGCAGTCTGAACTGATACTCTCCAGAGTCATTCTTTCTGATGTTGCTGATGATTACACTACAGTTCTTCTTTGTCAGATCAGTCTCCAGTAGAGACACTCTCTTTCTGTAACCCTCCTGAGCTTTAGAGGGAGTTTCAGAGTGGATAATTATGTTTTCATCCTGATCACATTTGCCATTTTCAGGGCATTTAAACCATATTGCTGCAGTAGGATTGAAGTTCTCTGCATGACTGAAGGTACATGAAATAACAGCACAAAGTCCCTTCTCTGCTGTTATCTCTGCTGGACTGAAGGTGATGGTCCAGGGTGATGCTGTTTTTGGTGGTGGTGTTTGTGGCTGTTCTGATGGAGGGAAATTAATACAGTTATGAGTAATGCAGAAAGCACTTGGATACTACTTCACTTGTTCGTAACATTTTTATGATATAGTATCTATTGAGATATTTGCCATACCACTACCACTACCACATCTACTAATGATTATTATAGTAACAATAGTAGTGATAAAAGGGACCTTACTGTTGCATGTGGTTCTCTCTGTCAGAGAGAGAAGTAGAGCTGCCCAGATGAGGACCCACATCCTGCCTCTACTGCCTCGATTAATCAACCACAGCACTAGGGTCTCTCTCCTCTTTCTCCACTTTCTGTATGGTCACTATCTCTGTCTGTGTCTACTGATCTGGAGCACAAGACAAGTGTGAAATAGAATATGAAATGGTGTTGTGATAATAACAACATGTAGCAATACACATCTGATAATGATGTTTCATTACAACTTTATGAGTGCTACAATGTAATTCATAACAACCTTCTTAGCACTTTTATTCAAATATTTTGCTGTAATGCCTAGAGAGTATGTCAAAGAAACATTTATGGTCACATTTCATATGAATGCCTTCTTCATAATGCATTACAAGCACATGCATAACTCCTTATGAGTGACTCCTTATAATACACTATAATGCACAACATAGGCGCTAATAACTGCTCATAAATATTTTATGCCTAGGCTATATGAAGCCTTATGAAGCAATGTGTTGTAATGCCCTAAATGCATAATATAACATTACCATTACATTACATAGTCATAATCAAGTTTTAAAAGTCATTCAGTGTAACAAGACAAAATATATAATGGTTCAATAGCTTGTCTTTCGATCCATGCAGAACATTAGACTGAATCAGCACATTACCTCTCTCCTCCTGTTGATCAGGAGCCCTGTGTGAACTGTCACTTCATGCCCCCAGTCTCTTACTTCTCCCTCTAACTTGGTGCTGCAATCCAGGAAGTCCCTCTATACTGTATAACGCCCAGCCACACTGAATATAGACCATAATCAACCAACCTATCAAACCACATTGGTTAACATTTACATTTTAGTCATTTAGCAGACGCTCTTATCCAGAGCGACTTACAATAGTGAGTCAATTCATTTTTGTACGTTTTGCTATACCCACAACCCTGGCGTTGCAAGCACCATGCTCTACCAACTGTGCCACACACTGCAATCCCAACACACACTGCAATCCCCATGCATTTTATATTTAGATGCAGTTTTATTTCACTATAAGAAAGATTTCTAAAAGACAATGTGTACATATTTCAAGATTGACTGTTTGTAACATGTACATGTGAATAATATGGCAAATGCCTTGCATTGGATAAAGGTAAACTGGTAATATTCTCACTGTTTTTGAAGCCCTCTGTGGTCTGATAAATGAAGTCATTTCCCTAATATGTAAGATCTGCTGCAAAAAGGGAACTGCCTGTGGGAGTTAAAAACACATTTGCTGCCATATTCTAAAGTAACTCACAAGCGTGCTGAATGCGCTTATTGTGAGCGACAGGTAGCCTACAGGTTACTGGTTTGAATACCCGAGCAGTCTATACACATCTCAACATCAACTGTTTAGAGGGGACTGTGTGAATCAGGCCTTCATGGTCGAATTGCTGCAAAGAAACCACTACTAAAGGACACCAATAAGATGAAGAGACCTGCTTGGGCCAAGAAACACGAGCAATGGACATTAGGCCGGTGGAAATTTGTCCTTTGGTCTGGAGTCCAAATTTGAGATTTTTGGTTCCAACCGACGTGTCTTTGAGACGCGGTGTGGGTGAACGGATGATCTCTGCATGTGTAGTTCCCACCGTAAAGCATGGAGGAGGAGGTGTTATGGTGTGGGGGTGCTTTACTGGCGACACTGTCAGTGATTTATTTAGAATTCAAGGCACACTAAACCAGCATGGGTACCACAGCAGTCTGCAGCAATATGCCATCCCATCTGGTTTGGGCTTAGTGGGACTATCATTTGTTTTTCAACAGGACAATGACCCAACCCACCTCCAGGCTGTGTAAGGGCTATTTGACCAAGAAGGAGAGTGATGGAGTGCTGCATCAGATGACCTGGCCTCCACAATCACCCAACCTCAACCCAACTGAGATGGTTTGGGATGAGTCGGACCACAGATTGACTTGGGACTTGCTTCCATATAGCCACAAGACCCTTAGTGAGGTCGGGCACTGATGTTGGGCGATTAGGCCTGGCTCGCAGCCGGCGTTCCAATTCATCCCAAAGGTGTTCGAAGGGGATCAGGTCAGGGCTCTGTGCAGGCCAGTCAAGTTCTTCCACACCGATCTCGACAAACCATTTCTGTACGGACCTCGCTTTGTGCACGGGGGCATTGTCATGCTGAAACAGGAGAGGGTCTTCCCCAAACTATTGCCACAAAGTTAGAAGCACAGAATCGTCTAGAATGTAATTGTATGCTGTAGCATTAAGATCTCCCGTCAATGGAACTATTGGGCCTAGCCCGAACCATGAAAATAGCCCCAGACCATTATTCCTCCTCCACCAAACTTTACAGTTGGCACTATGCATTGGGGCAGGTAGCGTTCTCCTGGCACCTGCCAAACCCAGATTTTTACGTCGGACTGCCAGATGGTGAAGCGTGATTCATCACTCCAAAGAACGTGTTTCCACTGCTCCAGAGTCCAATGGCGGCGAGCTTTACACCATTCCAGCCGACATTCTGCTGCCAATGTTTGTCTATGGAGATTGCATGGCTGTGTGCTCAATTCTATACACCTGCCAGCAACAGGTGTGGCTAAAATAGCTGAATCCACTAGTTTGAAATGGTTTCCACATACTTTTGAATCAATAGTGCACTTTGTGATGATTTGATAACTTATTCAAAATCAGCAACAATTAGATTTTTTTTCTTCCACAATCATTCACTTACAGTGCATTCGGAAAGTATTCAGACCACTTGACTTTTTCCACATTTTTTTTACGTTACAGCCTTATTCTACAATTGATCAAATAGTTTTTTCCCCTCATCAATCTACACACAATACCCCATAATGACAAAGCAAAAACAGGTTTTTAGAAATGTTAGCAAATGTATTACAAATAAAAAACTGAAATATTACATTTGCATAAGTATTCAGACCCTATAAACAGTACTTTGTTTAAGAACCTTTGGCAGCGATTACAGCCTCAAGTCTTCTTCGGTATGACGCTACAAACTTGACACAACTGTATTTGGGGAGTTTCTCCCATTCTTCTCTGCAGATCCTCTCTAGCTCTGTCAGGGTGGATGGGGAGCATCGCTGCACAGCTATTTTCAGGTTTCTCCAGAGATGTTCGATCGGGTTCAAGTCCGGGCTCTGGATTGCCCCTCAAGGACATTCAGAGACTTGTCCCGAAGCCACTCCTGCACTGTCTTGGCTGTGTACTTAGGGTCGTTGTCCTGTTGGAAGATGAACCTTTACCCCAGTCTGAGGTCCTGAGCACGCTGGAGCAGGTTTTCATCAAGGATCTCTCTGTACTTTGCTCCGTTCATCTTTCCCTTGATCCTGACTAGTCTCCCAGTCCCTGCCGCTGAAAAACATCCCCACAGCATGATGCTGCCACCACCATGTTTCACCAAAGGCATGGTGCCAGGTTTCCTCTAGACGTGACGCTTGGCATTCAGGCCAAAGACTTCAATCTTGGTTTCATCAGACCAGAGAATCTTGTTTCTCATGGTCTGAGAGTCATTAGGTGCCTTTTGGCAAACTCCAAGCGGGCTGTCATGTGCCTTTTACTGATGAGTGGCTTCCGTCTGGCCACTCTACCATAAAGGCCTGATTGGTGGAGTGCTGCAGCGATGGTTGTCCTTCTGGAGGTTCTCCCATCTTCACAGAGGAACCATCGGGTTCTTGGTCACCTCCCTGACCAAGGCCCTTCTCCCCCGATTGCTCAGTTTGGCTGGTCGGCCAGCTCTAGGAAGAGTCTTGGTGCTTCAAACTTCTTCCATTTAAGAATGATGGAGGCCACTGTGTTCTTGGGGACCTTCAATGCTGCAGACATTTTTTGGTACCCTTCCACAGAAGGTCTGTGCCTCGACACAATCCTAGATAGTTTGTGTGTATGTATTGATATGTAGGCTACGTGTGCCTTTAAAAAAAAATTATGTAGTTCTGTTCTTGAGCTGTTCATGTCTATTAATGTTCTGTATTATGTCATGTTTCATGTTTTGTGTGGACCCAAGGAAGAGTAGCTGCTGTTTTTTTATTTTTATTTTTTTTATTGTTTTTATATATATATATATATATATATATATATATTATTATTATTTTTATTTTTTTGGGGGGGGGATGGATCAGCTTAATATTGCAGATATATTGTATCTTCTATCAATGTAATTGTCTGCATCACTTCCAATCCCCCATGTTTTTTATATATATACTCCCCTTTCTTACTTTTCAACCCCGCCATCCTTTCCCTACTTGGAGTAAATTAGTGAACAACAATGCCCAGGCCTCTACTTCCGGTCTATACTTACTATCTACACCTTATGGACAGAGTTATTTTTACAATAATTCTATTATATATATATATATATATATATATATATATATATATATATATATATTTATTTATTTATTTTTGCTCCTGAACTTCTTCTACTCTCAACCTCTCCGATCATTTTCATGATGTCCATCAGGTTTGCTTCTATATGCCATATCTTTCTAACTGTGCTCTTTACCAAAAGCTCCCAACATACAACCTATATACTTATTATGGACACAGTATGCTTACATTATTAGTTATCTTTGTTAGTATTTGTTGTTATTTGTTATTAGTCCCATCCTTCAACTCTATTCAATACCTCCCATCTATGTCTTAACACCATCCATATAGGATTTCTATTTGCCATATATATTTCAACCGTACTGTGATGTTTTACAAAAGTTCTGAACCTTTCTATTCTCATTGCTTCTACAGATTGTGAATTAAAAATAAACATTTTTGCTAAAAGTATTGTTATATTATTGATTGATTGACTATTGGTCTCCAATCAAGTAGAAACATCTCAAGGATGATCAATGGAAACAGGATGCACCTGAGCTCAATTTCGAGTGTCATAGCAAAGGGTCTGAATACTTATGTAAATAAGGTTTTTCCATTTTTAATTTGTAATACATTTGCAAAAATTTCTAAAAACATGTTTTCACTTTGTCATTATGTTGTATTGTGTGTAGCTTGATGAGGCAAAAAATATGTTTTATCAATTTTAGAATAAGGCTGTAAAGTAACAAAATGTGGAAAAAGTCAAGGGGTCTGAATACTTTCCAAATGCCCTGTATACAGACATATCAGACCCACTTTTGAAGAGTAATGATTCCTTTTTCACTGTTACATTATTGTGACTTGATATCAAGTAGTAATTATAATAATGCAACAGCCGGAAGTGGAAGAAATTGGTTGCAACAATGCCTGATAAAGAATCAGTAATGTGTAAACTGTCACATGAATTTCAGTGTCAACTTGTGTAGTTGTAATGGAAACGCATGTAGTCATAGATCAATATCATATTTTACCATTACTGCAATTCCTCTAAAAACAATATTACTGTAAAAGCCATTATGCCGTATTTGTCTTCAACTCAGTTTCCCATTACATTTGTATTGTATTTTAACCAGACCTGTTAGTGCGTCTTCACAGAGTTTGACTAAAGCTCGCAACACTCTGTGGGCCCTAGTTTAGTTCCTCTTCCCACTTTGAGACTGTGTTAAAGTGCTAAGGCCTTGCTATATTTGTTAGGTCGGGTTTTATTTCTCTTAAATATTTACATTTAAACTCTACACCATGTTCCTTGAAATATATGTGTTGCTGCTGTAGAAAAAGTGGTGTTAAGTACAGGTCTCCTAAGCAGGCCTCATTCTGCAGAAGGGACAGTAGAACAAACTGTTTTTTACAATACATGTTATCGTGACTTTTATAAGGGATTCTTCATTTGGCTTCATTTTGGTTGAATTTCTGGTGGCATGAGCCTCATCCTGGTGGCTAATCCTACAAATGCCTTCCAAAGTTGCTCTTCAGCATGCACCGAACTAAAGATACTCAAACAGTTGGTACCTAAAAGCCTTGTGGAGTTATTCTAGCCATTGTAAGTCAAAGTCAAACTGAATGGAATTGAACTGAAAGTTAGGGTAAACCTAAGTGGGTAAACAACTAAGTAAAACATTCTCAACTGATGCGTTTTTCACAACCGTTGTGATAAAACAGGGTTTTTCTGCACGAATATAATTACGTAAGCATTGTGGAAGCCTGTACATTGGTTGTTTAAACTCTTTATTGTATCACATAAATGTCAGCTATCACAGCCATGGCGTCAAATGTGTTGTACATCAGTTGTACAAACTAAGTGTGTACGGGGCCAAAGATATCTATTGATTCAGATATTAGTGAACTATTAGTAGAGATCAACCAGCAGCATAAAATATTGAAGTTGTGTATGCTCTACCAATGACTTCTGGTTTGCTTTTTGTTGTTTTTGTAATACGTTGAGATGCATTAAAAACTTAAGTGTTATCCTGGGATAAAATAACTGACCAATGTGAACCATATGCACAATTATTTGAATCTGAAATATGAACTGCCCTCATGCATTAGTGTAAAGACTGAAAAAACAGTCATTTATCAGCATATTATGAAGTGATTAATCGATTGTGCATTTGGTTAGCTGTTTAAGGAAACATATTGTATATTCTCTATTACAGCATAGATTTGTGTCTAATAAATATTGATTCCTTATGTCCTGTGATAACAGAAGATGCTGGTTGAGATCTGCACTGTGGCTATCTGCTGGGTCATAACAGCAAGCTGTAGTCAGTGCATAGGTACAGTATAATGCTGTATGACTTGACAAAAGAGTCAAGTAACATGTTTTGGAATAAGATTACTCTCTTTGTAAGCTTTGGCTGGTCAAATGTAAATGTATTTTTATTTTTATTTGACCTGCAAAGTATTTGCACTCAAACTAAATGACCTCTGCCCGCGAAGACTAGAAGAAGATTGTGTTGGCATAGACTGGAGAGGGACAGAGAACCTAGGCATGTATTCAAGGATAATCCATCAACAGCAGAGAATGGATTCAGTGAGGCTACATTGTCTTTCACTCCTAAATCCAAACATCACAACATCAACCTCACATGTGTGGGCTTCTACAGGATGGTCAACATTACATTGGCGAAAACAGTGATTGCAACTGTAAAATGTAAGAACATTCACTTTTCAGAGCATTCCCTCATTATCAAAATACAGTACAGTACTTATTATTCAAGAGTCTCAGGTAAAAAAAGCCATATCTCATGATGTTGAATGTAAAAAGTATTCATTTGTCTTGTCTAGACCTTCCCAAGTTCCTGAATGGCTCTGTATGTGTGTGGTCCAAGCAGAGGTCCTTACCTGTGTGTGTGTCAGTCAGGGGGTTCCCTTACCAGTGATTGCTTGGCCAATGTTAGGGGTCTATATTAGCTACAGTGTCATCATCTCCAGGAGTGCCCAAACCGTGAACAGCACCATCACCATGTCTGCCTCAGAATACAAGAACAGCAGTGTGGAGTGTGTCAGCAGAAATGTAGTTGGCCAGACAGAGATGGAGGTCCCCATACTACACCAAGTTGAAGGGAGCCTGACACATAAGCACTTCAATGTAACATGCTGTGTACGTATAGGACTAGTGTTACATTTTACAATTTGAGTAAAGAAGAATCACCAATTAAGTTCTGCTCAAATTCAGCTCAAATCACACAGACATAGAGGATGACATTTTCATAATGCAAAAGTTGTGTCAAGTGCAAAATTCACCATTAATCTCATTATAATCTGGCAGTGTGATTTAATTGTAAACTTTTCTTCAACAATGTGTGTTATAAAGTGACGACTAATTTGTATATGTTGTTTATACTCAGTTTATGCAGAGTTTAATAAACTATAGTTTCATAATCACCTCTTTATAAAGCACATTGTTTCATGGTCCGGGCTAGGCCCCTTAGTTCCAGTGAAGGGAAATCTTAACGCTACAGCATACAATGACATTCTAGATGATTCTGTGCTTCCAACTTTGTGGCAACAGTTTGGGGAAGGCCCTTTCCTGTTTCAGCATGACAATGCCCCCGTGCACAAAGCGAGTTCCACACAGAAATGATTTGTCGAGATTGGTGTGGAAGAACTTGACTGGCCTGCACAGAGCACTGACCTCAACCCCATCGAACACCTTTGGGATGAATTGGAACGCCGACTGCCTACCAGGCCTAATTGCCCAACATCAGTGCCTGACCTCACTAATGCACTTGTGGATGAATGGAAGCAAGTCCCTGCAGCAATGTTCCAATATCTAGTGGAAAGCCTTCCCAGAAGTGGAGGCTGTTGTGGAGGCTGTTATAGCAGCAAAGGGGGGACAAACTCCATATTAATTCCAATGATTTGGGAATAAGATGTTTGATGAGCAGGTGTCCACTTACTTTTGGTCACGTAGTGTATGTAAGTTCCCACATTTCCATCCACAATTTTTATGCTAGTAAAATCATACCGTATAAAAAAATATAAAATGACAACTGTGATGGAAACAGGAAGTTTCCATACAATTTTATAAATGCAGACAGATCATTTGTTCGTTCGATATGGTGGGATATTTTTGTGTCGGTAAAATGAATTATGCGAGAAATGGCAGTGTAAATGCCTTCATGCGCAAATATTGAAATAACCACCATCATATCGAAGTTTAAACGTGGGAGTCAAGCAATGATATGTTGTGTGGTCCTCCACTACGATTCGGGAAACCATGCAGTTTATTAGGCTACGAATTAAAGAAATTATTAACTTCACAGGGTGGTGAAAGTGCACTGTTATCTTGATGCTACTTTCCAATAAATATCAAGGGTCTTATTCTGGTGACATGATCGATGCTTGACTGCCTGTTATGACGAGTTTCTCTGGTATCGAGTACTTCAGGATGTAAGAGAATATGGAACACTTAGATGGAGAGTTGATTCATTGTTATTTAATGGTTACAGTACTGGATTCAATGACAAGCGGTACGGGCGTAGCCCCTTGTCATTCGAATGACTTCCATAGAAAATCTCTCAGTTTATATAATGCTCTCCGAGCTACTTCTATCCCACAGTTGCCAACCATTATTGAGTGTCACTCATCTACTACAATAGGATCCCCTTACATGGTATCGTGTGGCACCCTAGCCAGGCCATTCCATCACGTACCCCTCCTAGATTAGCACCAGTGGCCCCAACCTATCTTGGCACACCAACCCTCTGTCACTCACCCGTGACATCAATAACACATTTACATTTACATTTAAGTCATTTAGCAGACGCTCTTATCAAGAGCGACGTGCATTCAACTTAGGATAGCCAGTGGGACAATAACCCTTTTTTCCCCTTTTTTTTCTAATGGGGGGGATTAGAAGGATTACTGTTATACTATTCCAGGTATTCCTTAAAGAGGTAGGGTTTCAAGTGTCTCCGGAAGGTGGTCAATGACTCCACTGTCCTGGCATCGTGGGGGAGCTTGTTCCACCATTGGGGTGCCAGAGCAGCGAATAGCTTTGACTGGGCTGAGCGGGAACTGTGCTTCCGTAGAGGTAGGGGGGCTAGCAGGCCAGAGGTGGATGAATGTAGTGCCCTCGTTTGGGTGTAGGGTCTGATCAGAGCCTGAAGGTAAGGTCATGGCGTGTCCTTGTCCTCTGTTACTCACATACAGTGAGGGAAAAAAGTATTTGATCCCCTGCTGCTTTTATACGTTTGCCCACTGACAAAGACATGATCAGTATATCATTTTAATGGTAGGTTTATTTGAACAGTGAGAGACAGAATAACAACAAACAAAACCAGAAAAATGTTTATAAATTGATTTGCATTTTAATGAGAGAAACAAGTATTTGACCCCTCTGCAAAACATGACTTAGTACTTGGTGGCAATACCCTTGTTGGCAATCACAGAGGTCAGACGTTTCTTGTAATTGGCCACCAGGTTTGCACACATCTCAGGAGGGATTTTGTCCTACTTCTCTTTGCAGATCTTCTCCAAGTCATTAAGTTTTCGAGGCTGATGTTTGGCAACTCGAACCTTCAGCTCCCTCCACAGATTTTCTATGGGATTAAGGTCTGGAGACTGGCTAGGCCACTCCAGGACCTTAATGTGCTTCTTCTTGAGCCACTCCTTTGTTGCCTTGGCCGTGTGTTTTGGGTCATTGTCATGCTGGAATACCCATCCACGACCCATTTTCAATGCCCTGGCTGAGGGAAGGAGGTTCTCACCCAAGATTTGACGGTACATGGCCCTGTCCATCATCCCTTTGATGCGGTGAAGTTGTCCTGTCCCCTTAGCAGAAAAACACCCCCAAAGCATAATATTTCCACCTCCATGTTTGACGGTGGGGATGGTGTTCTTGGGGTCATAGGCAGCATTCCTCCTCCTCCAAACACGGCGAGTTGAGTTGATGCCAAAGAGCTCGATTTTGGTCTCATCTGACCACAACACTTTCACCCAGTTCTCCTCTGAATCATTCAGATGTTCATTGGCAAACTTCAGACGGGCCTGTATATGTGCTTTCTTGAGCAGGGGGACCTTGCGGGTGCTGCAGGATTTCAGTCCTTCATGGCGTAGTGTGTTACCAATTGTTTTCTTGTTGACTATGGTCCCAGCTGCCTTGAGATCATTGACAAGATCCTCCCGTGTAGTTCTGGGCTGATTCCTCACTGTTCTCATGATCATTGCAACTCCACGAGGTGAGATCTTGCATGGAGCCCCAGGCCGAGGGAGATTGACAGTTCTTTTGTGTTTCTTCCATTTGCGAATAATCGCACCAACTGTTGTCACCTTCTCACCAAGCTGCTTGGCGATGGTCTTGTAGCCCATTCCAGCCTTGTGTATGTCTACAATCTTGTCCCTGACATCCTTGGAGAGCTCTTTGGTCTTGGCCATGGTAGAGAGTTTGGAATCTGATTGATTGATTGCTTCTGTGGACAGGTGTCTTTTATACAGGTAACAAGCTAAGATTAGGAGCATTCCCTTTAAGAGTGTGCTCCTAATCTCAGCTCGTTACCTGTATAAAAGACACCTGGGAGCCAGAAATCTTTCTGATTGAGAGGGGGTCAAATACTTATTTCCCTCATTAAAATGCAAATCAATTCATAACATTTTTGACATGCGTTTGTCTGGATTTTTTTGTTGTTATTCTGTCTCTCACTGTTAGAATAAACCTACCATTAAAATTATAGACTGATCATTTCTTTCTCAGTGGGCAAACGTACAAAATCAGCAGGGGATCAAATACTTTTCTCCCTCACTGTACATCTTATGAGTTTACAGACATTAACTAATCCTGTATCAAAAGTCGTTATATCACTGCCATTTGACAAATAAAAATACTCTTGCTCTTATCCATAATAATCTCATCATGTAGACTAGCCTACCAGCACAGCCTACCCACACTGTATCTGCGAGCTGTTAGCTAAAGTGCATGTGCTAAGATCAGAGTAGGCACATTTGCTATTTAACGCAACAGTTTTTGTGACAAAACTATCACTAGAGTTATTAGGTACATGACAACTTAAGTGAAAAAGTACATTTTGTGTGCACTACGCCATCAAGCACTGATTATATCTGCAACAAGTCAGTTTGGTGGAAACCTGCACATTTCATTCCGCATGAAAATCTGTCGCAAATTGGATAGAAGCCTAGCTAGTGGGGTAAAGAGTAGAACTAAAGTAGAATAGTGTTGGATAAATTAAACAAAGTGTTTTTGTACCATTTAATTTGTATCACTTCCCATAGATATCCCTGGGTCAGAGAAGAGGGATGTTGCAGTCTTTCCCTGGATAATCGTTGGTCTGTCCCTCAGCCTTAACATGGCCCTCCTTATCTATCTGACCAGTCCTTGTAAATTGTAAGACAACATGACAACCCCACAGTTGAACACATGGGGACATTTGGCATAAGGTCAGGAGGCATAAAATTCTTAGCATTGTTATATTTAGCTTTTTTTAATCAATACGTTATGCAAGGTAGGACTGTCTGAGAGAGGTAAATTATAATCAAGGAAAACTTTTTTGCTCTGTTTGGCTAACTGATGGTTGAAACCAGAGAACGTAGCCTAGTGGTTAGAGAGGTGAGCCAGCAACCGGATGGTTGCCAGTTCGAATTCCAGGTCCGATGGGAAATGTCTGGTGGGAAGTGAGCTGGCAACCGGAGGGTTACTGGTATCAAATCCTTGATGCCATTGCCTGCCATTGTGCCCTTGAGCAACCCCCCACAGCAATGCTCCCCTGGCACCCAGTGGCAGGTTAGTTTATTTTGTCATTAATTTTGTTCTGGAAGCAGCTCTGCAGAGTGGTCACTAACCCTAACCTTAAGCACACAACTAATCCTAATGCCTAACCCCAACCTTAAAATTAAGACCAAAAATCTTTGCAGTTGACCCATCTAGAAGAATTCGCTCTGTTCTGCTTCCAGGGCAAGATTCATGACAATGAACGTCAACCTGCCGCACAGTTTGGCAGCCCCCCCACACCTCTCCCGAATGTTTATGCATGTGTATGTATGTGTGTCTTTCGGAGGGGTTGGGTTAAAAGCGTAAGTCAAATTTCAGTTGGACCTTGTGTGCAATTGACCAATAAAATGATCTTAATCTTAAAAAACGGGTTGCAATTTACTGTACAGTAGATGCTTCCTTTATGTTACTATTTTCAGAACTGCACAAATTGTCTCTAAAATTATCTCAGATAACAATGATTTTTTGACTTAAATAGCAAAAAGGGTGAAAAGAAGAGCTAAAGAAGAAGATAGTACCTACATCTCATTAATAAAGTAATACTAATACATGGAGATATAGAAAGTATTCAGGGTGTGTAATGATGTCATGTCATAGTATTGTGTGGACAGAGGTAGAGTTACTAGGTAATTAGTTTGGGGCCATGAAGTCTACATTCCATTGTGTCAAAGTAGATTACTGATGTTTAGGGTAGTGTGATTGATGGACAGGATGTAGTGACCTGGGGGCAAAGGGTAATAATAACAGAGACAGGGTGGCCTATGATGGTTACCAGATGTATGTGAAAGGAATGAGAACCAAAAGGGTATATAAGGTAGAGTTTCTTCTTTGTTAGTTAGTTCAACTGACGAAGGGCAAAGCCATGTCCATTTGTTAGATGAACCCACGAGCTCGTGATTCAATAAATACTTGGTATGAAATCTCCACAGAATGTCTAAGTATATCCTTGCATCCTTGATTCTTTGATACCCGAGAAACTCATCATAACAGGGTGTATTTTCCTTACTGTTTTGGGTATGAGAGTACAGATACAAACTATATAGATAAACTGAGCTGGTCACATTCTCTGTTGTTTACTTTATTTATTTTTTGTTTGGAACCTGTAGTGTCTGAACATTCTAGAACTTTGCTCTGCTTTGCTGAAACATCTGGAAAGTGTTACTCTAGGGGCCCCCCTAAAACAGAGGAGAGTCTGTTATGTGAAGGTCAGGAATTGGTCTATCAAAAAAACCACCCATCTTATGGAACATAGGATATATACCAGGTTTTGAACAAAGGGACAGGGAATAATCATATTAGAAATTGGGTTAGTTGTTCTCCGGATTTCTGCAGAAGTCTGTCAATTGATGCTGTAACCTTTGATATAATAAACCTTTATAATCAAGTACAGTGTCAGCGGATTCCTTGTCCACGCAGCATGTCAGCATGGTTGTCTCGACACCACAAACCAAAGAAAGATGGCTTTGCTTGAGGCGGGATAGACTTGTAAAATAAAAGAGAGTGATCAAACATCATCATAGAGCTCTTATTGTCATTAAGTAATAACAGTGCTAATTTGCAGAAAGATTACAGAATTCTGATCGGAATTATTGTTTCAAAGATATAAAAAAAATCACAATAATAATGATAATGAATACCACAAAGTAAAGAAAGTACAAATCTGCTTTACAACACAGTATGTGACAAACAAATGAGATAAACATGAACAACACTTCTCCATTTTGTTTCCAGGTTTAGAAATAAATAAACCCCCCATGAGGCGTTCAAGAGAACTGATGATAGTAAGTGTTACTAACCGGATGTCCATATTGGCAAGTCTCAATGTTGGGTAACACATCTTGAACGTTCTGGCATTGGGTCTAGTGACTTACCCATGTCAGAACAACTACATAAAATATGTTATTAACAGTCATAACAGCTTACATAAGCTTGACAGCTGACTTGACACTGTCATGGCACAAATCTTTGCTTAAGTCAGCTAATTGGCTTAGCATACAGATAGCCAACTAATTTACATAAATATCATTTTGTGTCATGACAGTGTAAAGGGTCATTATTTTGACATCAGTTTTCATGACCGAAAATGACATGTGTTATGTCATGACAGCGTTATGTCACCCTTATGACAGAGAAGTAAATTAAAGTGTTACCGAACCTGTATAAAACTTGCCTGTGTAAACCATTGTTGTAATACTGAGCATGTACATACCGTAGTGTATTTACACATATGGCTGACAGCATAATAGTCATGCAGGATGTTTATTTACATAATGTATACTGGTATCCTTTTACCCATCCATATGCAGCTTATTAATATTGTATTAACAGTCATTGTTATCTAGTTATGCCATTAGTGAGCTTGTAGATTACATTACATGAGTTGATCAAGTATGTTTGAATAGCAAAACCAACTGGTATATCAGCTTTACTTTTGTGCCACTCAAACACCTCATCTGATACAACCCTACAGGATTAGGCATCGATTTCACAATTCACAACCATTGAAGAATACATTTTGTGAGAAGCGGTCTCAGGTAAAGTGATCCTTTGAAACAGCCACAGTGATCAGTGTTCACTGATCTTTCAGCACTGTTTACATACACACACACACACACACACACACACACACACACACTTTGTCTCAATGAGATACATTTTGGCCTGATGTGTGAGTGCTACAGTGGAGTGATGTATGCCAGATTGATCCACAAATTGGTTCCCATTTAAGGATAAGTTAACACTTAGCCTTGGCAAAACAGAGAAGTCGTCCAAAAAATACTAGTAATTAAATCATGGGCAACGGCATAAATAGAACATCTGTGTTACCCCGGCACATTTCCCCAAGAGCAAACCACAACCAAATCGGTGCTTGTAATGCATAAGAACAAAAGAAATCAGGCCACCTCTTGCACAAACAGAACCTTGTGTTCAAGGCTTGACAAACCTCTAAGAGTATCCATCTTCTCTCTCCATACAAAATCAAATAAAGTATTAATTTCTCATCATCATCAAAAGCTACTGAGTTACAGCACACATCACTATTGAACTATATGTGGGAACAGAATATGTAAGATGAAGATTACTGGCTTCAACTGGATATGTACCAGGTCTGATGGTTGATGAACACTGGTCAGTTTTGACAACCACTGGATCAGGAAGAGAGAGGATATTCCTAATTTCCTCCAGATCCAGGGTCAGAAATAGAGATAAGAAAGGAAAAAGCAGAAAAAACACCCCTTTCCCTGACACTTCGACTGGCAGCGGACACAGTGGAGAAGGACTATAATGGACAGATTTAGAACAGGAGCAGGAACAAGCTAGCCTGGTATCCAAACTGATTGCACTGCGTTTCACAGGAAAACAGTTGTAAGCGCAGCGTTCAATCTGGTTTAACCAGGCTAGCTATGAGTATGATATAGGGTGACATACAGAAGGGGAGCCCCAGAAAATGTGTTACTGTGTCCCAAGCTTGATAGCAATGCCAAACAATTAATGGTGTAGAGCTGGAAATAGCAACATTGAATGTAGATGATACAGTACAGTACAGTAGCTAACACATTCCACCTGTTGTGAGTGAATTGTGTGGCTATGAACAATAGAGTAAGAGCTGGGAGACCGACAGCTGCTGATAATACAAAGAGCTTTTTACATTGTCCACTGGGCCGTGTTCCGACCCTGCAAGTAGCTACCAGCAGTCCTGGGTGGCGAGATGTGACTGGGGCTCCCCATGGAGGCCGGGGCGTTGACTAACGGGGACGTCAATTCAGATGAGTCAGGGATGGGGGGATACGATGGGGGATCTTGGTGTGATGGTGAAGTGTGGTGATGGTATCCACAGGGGGGGGGGGGAAGACGTTTGAAGAGGGGGCGAATGACGTGAGGAGGGGGGCGACAACATGGCTGCCACTGTGTCCCGCGGTGACGATGGGTCAGGGAAGGATCGCAAATCATTTGGCTTTGATCTCGGTGTAGTCGCTGCCGCCATCCCCCCTCCCTGAGGCCCCCCCATCCCTGGAGCGCCCCCCCCCAGAAACTCCAGGGCGGCGTAGTTCAGCTGTTGCCTCTCCAGGGCTGCCATAGAGCCCACAGGTTGATCATCTCCGTCTTCTCCCTGTTGAAGGTACGGAAAGAGAGAAGGCCCATTCAGAATCACAGATTATACCAGCACAGTGCCACCAATGCCATTGACACCTCAGAACATAGACCGTATAAAGTGATAACATGACAGACATTGAGAGAGGAGAAAGGAGGGTTAGTTGTTATTGGTGAGCAGAGGTGTAAGACAAGGAGATTGAGTAGGTTTAGCATATCCTGTTGGTATCGAGGCAGCCATACAACAGCAGTCATGGAAATCAAAGGCAATACAGCACATGGAAGCGGATCTCAGACAGCAGACGACTGTGAGCCAGATCTGGTTGTTTGGTGACACATACAGTATGGCTCAGTTCTGGCACCACAATGCGTCATATGGCCCAGATCTGGTCCGAATGTAGGAGATGCGGACTGGGAGAGGGTTGGCACTTTGCTGATGGGCCATCTCTGGCTTGAGTTGTGTGGCCGTAACAACTTTTCCTAGTTACTGGGCTACTTTAGGTCTGAATGTGGGCCACATCCACCTTGACAGGCAAGATCTGGGCATTTCATGCTATAGTTCCACTTCAGGACCGTAACACTAAGTGGTTAACTGGGCCATATGGTAAGTCGTAATACTGTAAATAAGGGCCGAATTTGTCTTAAGCTGTGCAAGAGTTAGGGAAGAGAAAAAGAGACAGAAGAACGCAGAGAAGCGATGAAGCAGAAAACAGTGGTTTGGAAAGGCTTTGGTCGCAGCTACTCCAGAGGTACTGTGATAGATAGCTATAGTGGTACTGGGACTCTCAGGCTAGGTCAGTAGTTGGCTGGGGAAGTTTACATTTTCTCTTTAACATAAGAGGTCATATACAGTCGTGGTCAAAAGTTTTGAGTATTGGTCTTCACAAAGTTCGCTGCTTCAGTGTTATGAGATATTTTTGTCAGATGTTACTATGGTATACTGAAGTATAATTACAAGCATTCCATAAGTGTCAAAGGCTTTTATTGACAATTACATTACGTTTATGCAAAGAGTCAATATTTGCAGTGTTCTTTTTTAAGACCACTGCAATCCGGCCTGGCACGCTGTCAATTAACTTCTGGGCCACATCCTGACTGATGGCAGCCCATTCTTGCATAATCAATGCTTGGAGTTGGTCAGAATTTGTGTGTTTTTGTTTGTCCACCCGCCTCTTGAGGATCGACCACAAGTTCCCAATGGGATTAAGGTCTGTGGAGTTTCCTGGCCATGGACCCAAAATGTTGATGTTTTGTTCCCCAAGCCACTTAGTTATCACTTTTGCCTTATGGCAAGGTGCTCCATCATGCTGGAAAAGGCATTGGTCGTCACCAAACTGTTCTTGGATGGTTGGGAGAAGTTGCTCTCTGAGAATGTGTTGGTACCATTCTTTATTCATAGCTGTGTTCTTAGGGAAAATTGTGAGTGAGCCCACTCCCTTGGCTGAGAAGCAACCCCACACATGAATGGTCTCAGGATGCTTTACTGTTGGCATGACACAGGACTGATGGTAGCGCTCACCTTGTCTTCTCCGGATGCCCTAAACAATCGGAAAGGGGAATCATCAGAGAAAATGACTTTACCCCAGTCCTCAGCAGTCCAATCCCTGTACCTTTTGCAGAATATCAGTCTGTCCCTGATGTTTTTCCTGGAGAGAAGTGGCTTCTTTGCTACCCTTCTTGACACCAGGCCATCCTCCAAAAGTATTCACCTCACTGTGCATGCAGATGCACTCACACCTGCCTGCTGCCATTCCTGAGCAAGCTCTGCACTGGTGGTGCCCCGATCCCGCAGCAGAATCAACTTTAGGAGACGGTCCTGGCGCTTGCTGTACTTTCTTGGGCGCCCTGACGCCTTCTTCACAACAATTGAACCTCTCTCCTTGAAGTTCTTGATTATCCGATAAATGGTTGATTTAGGTGCAATCTTACTAGTAGCAATATCCTTGCCTGTGAAGCCCTTTTTGTGCAAAGCAATGATGACGGCACGTGTTTCCTTGCAGGTAACCATGGTTAACAGAGGAAGAACAATGATTTCAAGCACCACCCTCCCTTTAAAGCTTCCAGCCTGTTATTCTAAATCAATCAGCATGACAGAGTGATCTCCAGCCTTGTCCTCGTCAACACTCTCACCTGTGTTAACGAGAGAATCACTGACATGATGGCAGCTGATACTTTTGTGGCAGGGCTGAAATGCAGTGGAAATGTTTTTTGGGATTAAGTTCATTTTCATGGCAAAGAGGGACTTTGCAATAAATTGCAATTCATCTGATCACTCTTCATGACATTCTGGAGTATACGCAAATTGCCATCATCAAAACTGAGGCAGCAGATTTTGTGAAAATTAGTATTTGTGTCATTCTCAAAACTGTTGACCACGACTGTGTCACGATCGGTAGACGGAGTAGACCAAGGCGCAGCGTTGAAAGCAAACATACTCTTTATTGTGATCTCACGAACAAAACAACAAACGATAACGTGACGTCTACGGTTTAACACAATCACACTGGAACAAACCAAACGGAACAAGATCCCACAACTATTGTGGGAAAACAGCCTCTATAAATATGGCTCCCAATCAGAGACAACCAGCAACAGCTGACACTCGTTGCCTCTGATTGGGAACCACTCTGGCCAACACAGAAATACAACACATAGAATATACACACCCTGGCTCAACATAAAGAGTCCCCAGAGCCAGGGTGTGACAGACTGTAGGTTTTTGATAATTAATGAGTATCTCCACGGAATGTAGATCAAAAAAGGGACATGAATTGAACGGGTATAGTATAGTATCAGCATTAGCAACGGGTCAGCTATCATTCTCCCGTCTAAGACAGATCTGAGAATAGTCATTCTCATCCTCATAGTCATCATCATCAACATGTCTCACCACTTTCTTCCTCAAACATTGTTTGTCCTTCTTGACTGTGCTGTAGTACATCACTGGGTTCTCCAGTTTAGAGAACAGGTCCTGCCCAGGGTTGCCATTCTCTCTGGGGGATGGAGTCACAAGATCAGACTCGGTCTCATGGCCACTAACTAACTAACTCAGGGCGACACTCCAAGCCTGAGCATCCATTTTAAAACAAGGGCCTGTTTCCCAACGTAGTTAATAGTCTCCAGGCATATGGTTCATGGTTATGGTCGACGTTCATGGTTGTGGTTATTGTTTCATGGGTTTAGTTGCGGTTGAGCTGACACCGTCTCTTGGAGCGACATTCTGTAAAAGCTTTTGTCAGAATGTGATGTATTGCTATAATGCTGACGCACCTTAGTTAAGTAGGCTACCATGGCTGTATTTTTAGCTAAGCAAGTCAAGGGTACAAAGCAGTATCAAAGCAGGGAAAAGAGCCTTCAAACTATAGGCTACGGTTAGTCTGGCTTGCTAACACCACTCCACCAGGCAGCCATTTTGGATCTCCATCTCAGAGGATTTCAGAAAGGGGACTAGTGATGGCAAATTAAATGAACTCGCTCTTGCATTAGCATAACTTATGAAGATGATTCTCAGGTCCGTCCATCGATCAATCATTCACTCACGAATACACAGAGGTGTTTTAGAATGGATGGCTAGGCTGAAGTGTTTCCTTATCGTCAATTCAAACAGGAAATGACTACCTGTAACTCGCATCGACCCCTGTCACAGTTAGTGAAGGGTGGACACTCACTTCTTGTTGTTATGGCCCACATATCTCACTGCTGCGATGATGAAGGCGATGACAGCCACTCCACCGATGGTGCCAACAATCACTGCCATCATATACTTCTCTAAAATTGGACAAGAACATCATATTGATGATAGTGTAGAAACAGAAGGTGGGTCATGGTACTATAACTTTTTTACATTCAAGATAATGCCATTACCATATCAAGCCAATGGGGTAGCCAGTTTGTGGTCTTACTTATAAAGTCAATGTAGAAATCATATAAAGGTACTACACTTCTCATTTCAGTTCAATCTCTCATGTATTTTCGGCTATACAATTATTTGCATTTTAATTGTTTGCAGTTTGTTTCTGTATTTAACCATAAACCTGAACTTGTGTACTCACTCTCCTGCTGCAACTCCAGATGAACGCTCTCCGACCCGTACATGTTGCTGATGCTGCAGTGCACATTGACGGCATTGACGGCATGCAGGGAGGACATAGAAGGGATGAAAGGTAGTGATAGGTGGAGAATGAAAGGAGTTGAACAAAGGAGCAAGTTAAAGAGGATAGAACGTACGGTGTATAAACAAGAGCAAGAAGCTATGGGCCTGGTTTATCACATAACTAATACGTCATTATATATGTCGCTCGTCACTACTTATAAGAAATATGTCACAGCAAGTCATATAAACTAAAATGTCAGCTTGGTTGACATATAACTACAATGGTTAAATGTAACTATTTTTCATGACGCCGTTGCCGTTATACCCCACGCAGGTGTAGATGCAATCCTGAGCGGGGGTTAAGTCTTCCAGGGAGAGCGAGGCATTGGAGGCCGTGTCCCACAGCAGCTCCTGGTCCCCAAACAGCCAGGAGATCCTGGGAGGAGGGTTACTGTCCACCTCACAGTGCAGGGTCACGGAGCTGCCCTCCATCACCTCCGTGGACACGTTCACCCACACCGAGCTAGGGGCATCTGGGGTGCGAGGAAGGGGAAGGTGGGGTTAGACTTGTAAAAGTGACAAGTGTATAACCTGGTTAAACCAGACCCAATGCTGCACTCATCATTTTCTCAAAGAAAAACAAAGGTGACACGTAGAAAAACAGGTTTGGATGCCAGGCTAACATACCCTATGCATGTCATAATCATGCAATGTATTGCTAAATCAAGCTGCTATCCTTCTACTGTAGATGGAGAATAATGGATGACTGTAGATATTGACAATGGTTCTACAATGTGTGCGTCAGAAATATATGTAACACTGCTACTATTACATTTGGTGTAGTAGTCAGGATTAGTTATTCTATATTTATATAATCCCCCACATTACATAATGTGTCCCCTGTTGGTCAGTTGGTCACTTACACTTGACGTCCAGAGAGATGAGTCTCTCGTAGACCAGGGTGGTGTTGGGGTAGTAGACCCTGCAGCCCAGCAGCTGGCCGTTGTGCATGGGCCTGGGGTTGAAGGTGAGCGTGCTGGACAGTACGGCTGTATTGCTTTCTTCCACGAAGTCTGAGGTCTACTCGGGTTCAGGCAGGTAGTCTGTGTACATCCATTGGCTCTCTGGGCTATTCTCTGGACAGTTGTGTGTATTATAGCACGTCCAGATTCTCGTCAGCGACTATCTCCTCAGGGATGTCAATGTTGGGCTGGTCTGGGGGACAGAGAGGACATAAGTGAACAATTTAAAATTCACCAATTCACAATATTTACCTATTCTCATTAAAACTATAATAATTATAATCACAGCTAGGTCATTCCTAGCCTGGTGCCAGATCTATTTGTGCTTGCCAACTCCTATTGTCATAGGATTGTCACTCTCCCGAGTGGCGCAGTGGTCTAAGGCACTGCATCGCAGTGCTAGCTGTGCCACTAGAGATCCTGGTTCGAATCCAGGCTCTGTCGTAGCCGGCCGCGACCGGGAGACCCATGGGGCGGCGCACAATTGTCCCAGCGTCGTCCAGGGTAGGGGAGGGAATGGCCGGCAGGGGATGTAGCTCAGTTGGTAGAGCATGGCGTTTGCAACGCCAGGGTTGTGGGTTCGATAAAATAATGTATGTGCTAACTGTAAGTCGCTCTGGATAAGAGCGTCTGCTAAATGACTAAAATGTAAATGTAAATAGTCAGGCCATGTAATGCCAAACAGTGTCCACAGATAGTTGGCAAGACATCACAACAGATATGGTACCAGGCTATGGCAATCCAGCCCACAAATGTGACACCTACGATTGAAAAAAATCATAGTAAAAAAAAAAAATAGCCTCTCAGGTTCTCTCAGCAGGCTTACCCAACACCTTGAGCTCAGAGAAGTCTGGGTAGGTGTAGATGTTGGCACCTGTCCAGGTCAACACGGAAGTAGTACCTCCCTGAGTGCTCTGTACCTATATTACTGATGAGCGGGGTGCAGTTCCTCTGGTGCAGGTCCCCAATGAGCTTGGTACGCCCTTTGTAACTTTCATGCACAATGTGTTGAAGACCACAGCTGGGAAGAGCACCACAGGTGGGTATGGCTGGCCAAAGTACCAGATGCCGTGGATGCCACAGTATTGCCAGATACATGAATCTGAAGGGGATGACCACGCAGGACTTGGTCATGGCCGAGACGTCCCTTGGTACCCATACATTCCACTGGCTACTGACATCTGAGAGAGGGAATGAGGGAGAGGGAGGGGAGATTGGAAATGGGAATATTGAGAGCGAAACTGTATATCAATGAACAATCAATCTACACTACATATAACGTTTCAAATGGAATCACTGAGAAATGATGAACAGAGAGAGACAAAGAGAGAGAGAGAACATAGGATGATATCATGAGGTCCTCCCTGGGTGAGCTGGTAAGAGCAGAGACCCTATGTGGAGGAAGCATATGTTTCACTCTTACCACTGGCACCACTGTTTAAGTGAGAGGGACAAGGTTGAGCCAAGATGGACGCCAGCCAGCCATCCAACAGCACTGGAACAGTAGGCTGATTCCCTGCTGCCATGTGTGTCAGTTGGACCCTGTGTCTACTCTGTACTCTGTTGCTTTAGTGTTGTTTGCTGTAAGTTTGACACACTCTAAAAGTCAACTGGGTCAATGCAGGAAAACCACCAAATCAGTTTTACATTGCAATTGCATATCTAGATTACTGCATTTCTAGTATTACATCTGTAGTCTTCAAGGGAATTTCCACAGTCTGAATTATTGTGATATAATTGAGAAGATATTCACACTGACAAGAGGGAATGAGAAACATAGGAGTTGTACCTTTGATGATCAGCAACATCGGCCAAAGCAGCACCAAACACCACATGGTGTCTATTTAACCCTGAACCAGAGACCTCTGCAACAGACATCAGACATCAATTACACATCAACTACTTCACACTTTACCATTCTGTTCTGGACCAATGGAGCCCCATGCTATGTGATATATATTGAATATGCCATTATAGTGACATATGTACAATATCACCTGTTGTGACATATAACTAATGTCAGTAGTGGTGACATTGTAAGAATATTCAAAGATATGCACGCATGACTGTAAGTCGCTTTGGATAACAGCGTCTGCTAAATGGCATATTACTTATTATTATTAAATTAATAGAGTCATGAGTAATACAGGAAGCAGTTGGATATTACTTCACTCGTCCGTAGCATTTTTGATGATACAGTATCTGTTTAGATGAAAATGGGTTTTAATTGCCATACCACTACGAATACCACATCTTTACAACTACTAATGATTTCAATATTAACAATACTTTAATGATGAAAGGCAGGTAGCTTAGTGGGTAAGAGCGTTGTGCCAGTAACTGAAAGGTCGCTGGTTCTAATCCCCGAGCCGACTAGGTGAAAAATCTGTCGATGTGCCCTTGAGCAAGGCACTTAACCCTAATTGCTTCTGTAAGTCGCTCTGGATAAGAGCGTCTGCTAAATGACTAAAATGTAAAATGTAATGTTGCTCTCTCTGTCAGAGAGAAGAGTAGAGCTGTGCAGATGAGGACCCACGTCCTGCCTCCACTGCCTCAATGAATCAACCACAACACCAGGGTCTGTCTCCTTTCACCTCTTTCTCTGGTCACCTTGTCTGTGTCCACAGGTCTGGAGCACAGAGAGAGTATCGAATAACATGATAAATAGTGTTATAATAATAACTACACATCCCATTACCAGCTGTGTAAGGGGAATACATAGGCATTCATAACATCTGACATAACCGTTTCATGACACGTTTATGATTGTTACAACCTTCTTAGCACATTTTTTCAACTGTAATTTAATACATGGAGAGAAGATGTCAAAGTCCTAGTAATGCTTTATTTTACGCTAGTAGTCTGTTACCATGTGGTTTCTAAATAAATTCCAGACAAATTACATACTTTTTTACCTAAGTCCTCATAGAGATTCATTGTAAAAAACAAAAAAGTACCAATTGTTTCTACCAATGACAAAGGAGTTACTAGCTTTGTTAAATAATTGCAAGTGATGTCCAGAGAGTTGCCAATTTTTCCCAAGTACTTTAACAGTTTTTTGAGCCATGCAGAGAAGATGACTGAATCAGCACATCACACCCATCAGAGACACATACAGGGTTCACAGTCAACAGGGGGAGAGAGCACACTGAGAGAGAGGTAAACTGTCACTTCCTGTCCCCAGTCTGTAACTCCTCCCTCTAACCTGGTGCTGATGAATTTACATTTTACATTTTAGTCATTTAGCAGACGCTTTTATACAGAGCGACAAACCTGATTAAATCCTGGATGATTTCATTAAATGTTCCTAGTGTTATGATTTAACTGGATAGAACCCAAATGCAGACAAGTACACCAAGCCAGAGAAGTTTTAACAGGTTTATTATAATGTTCAATAGTCCAGGTTTCCAATAAATGGGGAAGAGCAAGTCCAGGTTACAGGGAGGGTACAGATCCAGGTCAGGGCAGGTGTGGTACCGTAATGTCCTAGTGTCCGTGGTGAGTCCAAAGGAGAGGCCCGATAGTGGAGAGCGGGATGGTGGTGGCAGGAGTGAAGCGGAGGCAGGAGTCAGGTTCCAAATATCTGTGGCACAGGAGAAAAAGTAAATAAACAGTCCAAAAAACACAAGAGCGAAAACAGACAGGTTGAGTCGGCAGCGAGACTAACATGGTTGTCTTGACTATGATCTGACGATGAGTGGTAAGTTTGACCGGGTCTTAAAGGCTGAGGTGATTATGGTGAATGAGCTGCAGCTGGAACCCTGACTCCCGCACACCAGACTTCACTCCTGCAATCAAGGACAGACAGAGGGGAGGGAGAGAGCAGAGAGAGCTACCTATCAGCAGTAGGCCTAACAGTACCCCCCCCTCTACGGACGCCACCTGGCGGCCGACAGGGTTTATCAGGATGTAACCTATGAAACTCACGAACCAGAGCAGGATCCACAATGAAGCTCCTGGGCACCCAGGAACGTTCCTCAGGACCATAACCCTCCCAATCCACCAGGTACTGGAAACCACGACCCCGGCGGCGAACATCCAGAAGTCGCCGGACAGTGTAGACCGGACCCCCACCCACGATCTTGGGCGGAGGAGGGGGACGAGAGGGCGGGCACAAAGGGCTAACCGACACAGGCTTAATCTGGGAAACATGAAAGGTGGAATGAACCCGTAGGGAGGCAGGAAGCTGTAGCTTAACCGCGCAGGGGGTTAACAATAGACAGTATCTTGAACGGTCCTATAAAACGAGGCGCCATCTTCTTCGACTCCACCTTCAATGGAAGGTCCCGTGACTTCAGCCATACCTCTTGACCAGGAGAGTAACCGGGAGCCTGGGACCGGTGACGGTTGGCTTGCCTCTGCATGTACGCCGAAGCTCGGGACAGAGCTACCCTGGCCTTCCTCCAGACCTTGCAGCAGCGGCGCATGTGGGACTGCACCGAGGGTACCGCAAGTTCCCTCTCTTGGGAAGGGAACAGGGGAGGTTGATAACCCAGAGCACACAGAAAAGGAGACAAACCAGAGGAAGCGTTAGTCAAGGTGTTATGAGCATATTCCACCCAGGGGAGCATGGAGCTCCATGACCCAGGGTTAGACCCAGTGACACAGCGAAGTGCGGTCTCCATCTCCTGGTTCGCTCTCTCGGCTTGCCCGTTGGTCTGGGGTGATATCCAGAGGACAGGCTGGATGTAATGCCCAAAGCTTTACAGAAAGCTTTCCACACCTGGGAGACAAACTGGGGACCCCTGTCAGAGACAATATCCGTGGGTAGACCATGAGAGCGGAACACATGTTCAACCAAAATATCAGCCGTCTCTCTGGCAGTGGGCAGTTTAGGTAGGGCCAAAAAATGAGCGAACTTAGAAAAACGATCAATCACCGTAAGAATGACAGTCTTACCAGATGAGGGGGAAGTCCAGTGACAAAATCCATAGCGATATGCGACCAGGGCCGGCTGGGTATAGGTAGAGGTCGTAGATGACCAGCGCTGGCCTGGGTGGAGTTTTTACTTCGTGCACATACCGTACAAGCAGCAATGAAGGCTCGAGTGTCCGCCTCCATCGTGGCCCACCAGAACTTCCGTCGCACAAAGTCAAGGGTCCGCGAAACTCCAGGGTGACAGGTAAGGGGAGACGAGTGAGCCCACTGAAGTACCTGTAGCGAGCAGACTCAGGGACAAACATCCGGTTAGGAGGACCCCTCCCAGGGTCAGCTTGATGATGTTGAGCCTGTCTAACAATCCCCTCGATGTCACATGTGATGACTGCAATACTGCAGGTAGGAGGCAAAATGGGTTCAGGGTTACTACCAGTATCCACAGCCGAATGAACACGAGACAGGGCGTCAGGCTTGACGTTGCGTGACCCAGGACGGTAAGACAGAGAAAAATTGAATCTCCCAAAAAATAGTGCCCACCTGGCTTGACGGGGGTTGAGCTGCTTCGCTGACTGGAGGTAAGCCAGATTCTTATGATCCGTCCAAACGATGAAGGGTTGTTCCGCCCCCTCCAACCAATGTCGCCACTCCTCGAGAGCCAGCTTAACGGCGAGCAGTTCACGATTTCCAACATCATAATTCCTCTCTGCCTGAGAAAGTTTCCTTGAGAGAAAAGCACAGGGATGCAGTTTGTTATCTTCAGGAGAACGTTGTGACAACACTGCACCTACCCCAGTGTCGGATGCATCCACCTCCACGACAAACTGGCGGTCGGGGTCCGGCTGCATCAGAATGGGAGCCGAGGCGAAGCGATGTTTCAGTTCTTCGAACGCTGATTCGGCCCCTTCATTCCAAGCGAACGGTCGTGAGATGGAGGTGAGAGCGGTGAGTGGCGCCGCAATGCGGCTGTAGTCCTTGATGAACCTCCTATAGAAGTTCGCAAACCCCAGGAATCGTTGAAGTTGTTTTGCGGGTAGAGGGAGCTGGCCAGTCCGTGACAGCAGAGATCTTAGCTGGGTCCATCCGCAGCTCCCCCTGAGCTATGATGTAACCCAAAAAAGAGGTCTCAGACACATGAAATTCACATTTCTCCATCTTCACAAACAGTTTGTTCTCCAACAACCTTTGCAACACCTGGCGCACATGCAGTTCATGTTCCTGGGAGGACTCTGAGAAAATCAAGATATCATCCAGATAGACAAAAACAAACCGATTCAACATGTCCCGAAGGACATCATTGACTAGTGCCTGAAAAACAGCAGGGGCATTAGACAACCCAAAAGGCATAACCCGATACTCAAAATGTCCCAAGGGTGTGTTGAAGGCAGTCTTCCATTCATCACCCTTACGAATGCGCACCAGGTGATACGCATTTCGTAGATCCAGTTTCGTAAAGATGGTAGCACCATGAAGGAGGGGAAAAGCAGAATTAATCAAAGGCAGAGAATACTTGTTCTTAATGGTGATGTTGTTAAGTCCACGGTAATCAATACAGGGTCTGAGGGTCTTATCCTTCTTAGCAACAAAAAAGAATCCCGCTCCTACAGGTGACGAGGAAGGACGCATAATACCTGCCGCCAAGGAGTCCCGAATGTAGTTCTCCATAGCCTCCGTCTCCGGCCGGGAGAGATTGTACAGGCGACTGCTGGGGAGCGGGGCTCCTGGCTGGAGGTCAATGGCGCAGTCGTAAGGCCGGTGAGGAGGAAGAGAAGTAGCTCTGTGTTTGCAGAAAACGGATGCCAGGTCATGATACACGTCAGGAACAGCAGAAAGATCCATGGACTCCAGTGGAGGTTGAGGCACAGTACTGGCAGGAGTCTGAGCAGAACACAAACAATTCACATGACAAAATGTGCTCCATGAAACAATGCTACCTGTCACCCAATCAATGTGTGGATTGTGTTTTATGAGCCAGGGGATACCAAGGACCAGGGGAGTCTGTGGGCAGTCGATAATATGGAATTGAATGTTCTCCTGATGATTTCCCGACACTCTAAGACAAACAGGAACAGTCTGATGGGTAATGCGGGTCAACAATTGTCCATTTAGACCCTTAGCCTGCAGCGGACAGTCCATAGGAACAGTCTCCAAATCCATTTGTTGAGCCCACTCTCTATCCAAAAGCTTTCGTCGGCACCAGAGTCAATCAGCGCACTAACAGAGAAATTCTGGGACTGCCACTGGAGGGATGCCTGGAGCAGAATGCGGGAGAAGAGGAAGAATCCGCTGCTCGGCTCACCAAAACTTCTCCCATAAATGATGAGCCGGCCCTTTTCCCCGGACGAACTGGGCAGGAAGGAACGAAATGACCAGCTTCTCCACAATACAGGCAGACCCGAGCCTGAATACGACGTGCACGCTCCTCTGAGGACAACCGTGCACGACCCACCTCCATGGCTTCGGGTTCAGTGCTCCTCGTATCGACTCGGGAAGACACGGCTCTCTCCGTAGGGACGATGCAGGGAGGAGTTTGTTGATGACAGACAGGTTGCTTGGAACTAACACTCCTCTCCCGGCGGCGCTCCCGAATCCGATTATCCAACCTGATAGTGAGTGAAATAAGATTATCCAGCGTAGGCGATTCATCATATGACACCAATTCATCTTTTAAAGTCTCAGACAAAGCATTGATGAACACTCCTTGTAATGCCTCGTCATTCCAACCACTCACTGCTGCTAAAGTCCGAAACTCCACTGCCATCTCCGCCACACTACGAGCCCCCTGCCGAAGAGAAAACAACCGTTTCGCAGCCTCCTTGCCTCGTACGGGTGGTCAAAAACCTTCCTCATCTCCGTGGTGAAGGCCACGTAAGCGTTGCAAATGTCCGACTGACTCTCCCAGACCGCGGATCCCCAGGCACGAGCGGAACCGCTAGTAGAGTTGATAAGGTAGGCAATACGGGCTCTTTCTGAGGCGTAGGTGAGGGCTGTTGTTCAAACACTAACGAGCATTGAGTCAAAAAAATCGCCACAGGTTCCCATGTTCCCGTCATAGCGCTCTGGAGCAGGAACAAAAGGCTCTCTGATCTGGGCTGAAGGGGTAGTAAGGACAGACACTTGATTGGTGAGTAATTGAACCTGATTAAGCAGCACCTGACTGTCCTCAGCAATCGTCTTAAACAGGGTATCATGTTGGCCAAGTAGAATGCCCTGATTGGCTATGGCAGTCCAAATTTGAGTGCACTCTGGGGTGGTATCCGAGCTACTGTCTGCTGGGTTCATGTTGGTCAGATCATACTGTTATGATTTAACTGGATAGAACCCAAATGCAGACAAGTACACCAAGCCAGAGAAGTTTTAACAGGTTTATTATAATGTTCAATAGTCCAGGTTTCCAATAAATGGGGAAGAGCAAGTCCAGGTTACAGGGAGGGTACAGATCCAGGTCAGGGCAGGTGTGGTACCGTAATGTCCTAGTGTCCGTGGTGAGTCCAAAGGAGAGGCCCGATAGTGGAGAGCAGGATGGTGGTGGCAGGAGTGAAGCGGAGGCAGGAGTCAGGTTCCAAATATCTGTGGCACAGGAGAAAAAAGTAAATAAACAGTCCAAAAAACACAAGAGCGAAAACAGACAGGTTGAGTCGGCAGCGAGACTAACATGGTTGTCTTGACTATGATCTGACGATGAGTGGTAAGTTTGACCGGGTCTTAAAGGCTGAGGTGATTATGGTGAATGAGCTGCAGCTGGAACCCTGACTCCCGCACACCAGACTTCACTCCTGCAATCAAGGACAGACAGAGGGGAGGGAGAGAGCAGAGAGAGCTACCTATCAGCAGTAGGCCTAACACCTAGGCACATGATTTATTTAGTTCAATTCATCATTGATTGGCAAGTCAATGAATGTCCAAACACCAGAATACAGACCTATTTATCTGTCTCTGATTAGAAAGAAATAACAAACACTGACATGCACTGCAGCCCTTCAGGCCTGGGAAACACTGTCCCTAACTGCTTCATTTGGGGATAAGTAGTAACATCTCAGCCTGCTAATAAAACATTGTATCAAAATGTAGGAGGTTCAATGTATGAATGTATGAATATAAATATGCTTAATTGGCAAAACTAAAAGTATTCTAAGTGTTAGGTAAACAAACACACAATCTTAGCTCCAACTAACTGTCTGGTCTACAGTACTAATGTATGCTACTACCTATGCCTTACCTTTGACCTGGATGAAAAAACCTAAGGGCAGACCTTAGTAGGGAAATACATCCCAATGATTAATAGCAGATACTGTATATCCTCAATACAAGTGAAGTGTGCTGACTGTGTCTGCTAGATCTATTTACAGGCTCTGTACTGTGAGTGGATCATTCTAATCATGTAATCCCATCCTTAATCCAGTATGAGTTTGAGAACATACACACAACAGAGTCCATGATGCTCACACTGACAAGTGGCAGGTGATGTAATCTGTAAATTAACCGTTTGTCTTTTCTTTTAGTGCACACAAAACCGTACAAATGTGTGGAATAGGCGGCAGTGTAATAACCATTGATCTCAGCGCCACCCATTGAAATGTAATGACGACAACGATGGTATCAATTCAAACAAGTTAAAACATGAACAGAGCTTTCATTGTCTGTGAGTCAATAGTACAACCATTGAGCATTAGGTAAAAACACATTATTTAAAAAAATTAAGTCTATAAAGACAAATTCCCTCTCTGGACATAAATATTTGATTCCTGAGCAAGAAGGATAAATACGTGTAGGCAACGTTATTTCCTCTGAAACAATCTTCAAAGTGTGTAATTCCTTTCCCAGTTTGTTTGAATGGAAACAGTGACAAAGGGACATGTTTTACATCTTCATGTTCTTCTAGTCCAAACCTGAGGAATAATATATGTGTTTATAATGAGTCTGTCCGGTAGCTCTTTAAGAATACCTTGATTGTGACAGGATAGTTTCTCTTCTTCAACCTGTTACACTCAACAAAGGAAAAACACTGCATTCTCGCTGTTTGGTATTGAAAGAAAGAAGTAGGGTGTATTTATGTATTAGCATTTCTGTTTCACTTCCAAGATAAAGCTTTCATTTACTCTATCGAAACATTACAAAATAAAATAATAATAATTGTGATTAACATTTATACCAGGGCTGGGCAGATGGCGGCGGTCACCCTTTTGTAGGCCCGCGGATCAATTTCCAAAGAGAAAAATATAATAATAGAAAAACAGTGTGTGGGGGGGGACTCAATCAGGTTTTAACTTACTGTTGAGAGTTAGAATAGTAGAATACACAAGGTGCAATTTCGAAATTTGGTTGTGCATCAGCAGTTTTTCTCATGTTATGTAAGTCACTTAAGGTCACACAATTAGCCCATGTCAGCAAAGATGTTTTAGATTGGTAAATTAGTCTACCGGCCAGCTATCTAAACTTCTAGTAATCATGATGAGTTCAGATTTTAGTTTGGCCTATAAAAACATACACAATTTCTACATGCTTTGGACAGATTTCAGAAAACAAACAAATGGAAATACACAAAACCATTAAAAGTGAGGTAGTGTCTGAATAAACAAAAAAAAAACAATACTGCAATAATGCACACTTATTAATAGAAAAATATTCTAATAGACGGGTTAGCTGACAATGCCACGAAAACGATATGCACGCTTCAATGAGTCAGAAGGCTGTGTGTTGTCGTGATTCTGGATGGCCAGATAGCTAGCAACAATGACACAAAGCTGCCATGTGGTGAATTGTAGGTGGCTGGTTTCAGCTAGTTTTATCTTGTTCTTGATACCATGTCATGTTTTGAGGTATTTTGACTGATGTCACATCTATGCTAATATGCAAAAATTAGCTAGCTAGCTAACCAACAACTGTAACAATGTATTTGAGAGACAAGAAGTTCTCATTGTGCAAATGTATTTATATTTTTAATAAACATTAGAGACTAAATATAGTTTACATGTTGTCAACAATCTAAGCCTACCCGTCTGTTTTGCCCCATAGTTGTGCACACGTCTATTTTGTTGCTAGACAACAAACCTGTCTATAGCACACAACTTTTAAAAGCATAATGTACTTTTTTTCTTGATTCATTTCATTTGACCTCTCTGGCTAGCCCAAAATGACAATTCTTTATTACATTTTGCCAACATTTTCTGCAGTATATCAGCATTCTATGTACAGAAATATAATGGTTACAAACACACATACTATACTGAACAAAAGTATAAAAGCAACATGCAACAATTTCAACAGTTTTACTGAGTTACAGTTCACATAAGGAAATCAGTCAACTGAAATAAATTCATTAGGCCCTAATCTATGGATTTCACATGACTGGGCAGCGGCGCAGCAATGGGTTGGCCTGGGAGGGCATAGGCCCACCAACTTGGGAGCCAGGCCCATCCACTGGGGAGCCAGGCCCAGCCAATCAGAATGAGTTTTTCCCCATAAAAGGGCTTTATTACAGTTTCATCAGCTGTCCGAGTGGCTGGTCTCAGATGATCCCGTAGGTGAAGAAGCCAGATGTGGAGGTCCTGGGCTGGCGTGGTTACACGTGGTCTGCGGTTGTGAAGCCATTTGGACGTACTGCCAAATGATCTAAAACGACATTGGAGGCATATGGTAGGGAAATGAACATTCAATTCTCTGGCAACAGCTCTGGTGGACATTCCTACTGTCAGCATGTCAATTGCACGCTCCCGCAAAACTTGAGACTGCTGTGGCATTGTGTTGTGTGACAAAACTGCACATTCAGCCTTTTATTGTCCCCAGCACAAGTTGCGCCTGTGTAAGGATCATGCTGTTTAATCAGCTTCTTGATATGCCACACCTGTCAGGTGGATGGATTATCTTGGCAAAGGAGAAATGCTTACTAACAGGGATGTAAACAAATTTGTGCACAAAAATTTTGATAAATAAGCTTTTTGTGCGTATGGAACATTTCTGGGATCTTTTATTTCAACTATTGAAACATGGGACCAACACTTTACATGTTGCATTTATATTTTTGTTCAGTATACCTAATATCCCCCACCCCCTTGTCAAATCGAAATGCAAAAATTAAAGGAAAGAGGAGAAAAACAAGACAAAGTTTGACCACTCTACTTTTCCAAACCACATCTTTGTCAGTCCTTCTCTATGTTGACAAAAAACAATCATTACAAAAGAAAAATTACACTTCCTTGAAAAACATCACAAAAACATTACTAGAAAATATTATTATTTAAAATGTACAAGCACCAGGCACATACAGTACCATCTGACACAGGGCTGTAAAATAAAGCATTTACCAAAACTTTTAACTACAGTAGTTTCAGTTATTAAACAAAGTCTCTGTATTATCATAAATCATTCAAACTGGAATATGAGAGAACACCACATGGCTGTATAATAGAAGCCATACTACTGTATGCTATTCCAACCACCCATAATAGCCTTGACGTTGGAGTAAAGCGCTGTATCCTCATCTGTCTCTGCTGCTGGCTTGCTGTTCTCTTTCTCCTCCTCCTCCATCACACCACTCCCCTCTCCTTCATCTTCTTCCCCATCTTTCTTCTTCTCTCGTTTGATTTTGGCGTACTCTGACTCTGTGGTGGTGGTCTTCTTCTCTGCCTCCTCAGGAGTCTTCTTCTTCAGTAGGGAGTAGTCAATACTGGCATAGTCCACTTCTTTGGGTTCTTCCCCTGTGGCAGATTTTCCCGTGGCTCCACTGGTATGGGGCCCTCCATTTTCAGCTCCCTCCCTCAGCTCCACCTGCAGAGGGGTCTGTTCGCCCCCCACAGCCTGTCCTGTATCCGTCTATGGAGTACATTACAGAAAGCACAGTGTTATGAGTCTTTTGTTAGCTTGGTGGTCCCAGATCTGTTTACGCTGTCTTATCAACTCCTATTGGCATGTCAATGCTAACTGAATGTTGGTAAAGCTGAATAAAGAAAGAAACTGGTACTGCACCTGTTGGTCTTCACATGCCACCATCTCCAGGTTCATGAAAGGGCTTTTGGAGTCTGAGTCCTTTGGGATCCTCTCTTTTTGTCTAAGGATAATATTACAAATGAAATATCTCAATAACTGTATTTTGGAGTGTTAAGCAAGCACTTCCATTACAATGTGGTGAAAGGCATTGGCACTTTGGACAGTATATCTGATGCTCGTGATAGCAAATATGAATTTCCAAAGACAATCTGTAATTGATTTTTAAAACAACATGCTCAGTGAATACTAGCTGTACTACAGTAACATAATACATGTACCTTTGAAATGTCCCTTTCAAACATAGGACGATACAGGCAATGATAGCTGTAAATGATGCACCAATCACAAATGCAGTAATCAATTTTGGGTTTGACAGCATTGCCAGTATATCTTCCAATACTTCATCTAAAAAGAAAACAACAACTACGTATTAGAAGTGGCTACATGACTTCATATCCTCTGTAAGATTTTTTTTTGGGTTCATTATGTGGTTTTCCAACTGAAATCCAAAACATTGCACATATTGGGTACGATTGGGAAGATGGAGCTCTCTAACAAAGTTACTTAACTTATATCTTTACCTCCTTGCTTTTCTTGGTTCTCTTTTTGCGTTTCCTGCAACTTCCCTCTCACTACACCCACAGTATTTCTGCTGACACACTCCACAGTGGTGTTGTGGGTGTGGTTTCTAACAGGCAGGCTGATGGTGCTATTCACTGAGGACCCGAACACTGATGTAGTGAGGCTGTACTTCTCTGTGTTGAGCTCCAGCAATGGCCACTCAATGAGGGGTAAGGGAACCCCCAGACTGACACACACACAGGTCATGACCTCTGCTTGGACCACACACCCAGAGCCATTGAGCATCACAGGACGGTCTGGAAAAAGACAGCGAAGAGAGAGAGATCAGTGATAGATTGATGTTAACATCATGCGAGATAAGAATGATTGCGTCTCATATCAACTTAAATGTTTCAATCAGGTTTGTACAGTGCTGTTTGTACTCACACATCACAGTTACAACAGCGGAAGCTGTCAGAGTCCTGTTGGGGTGTTGAGCTGTACACACATACTCCCCAGCATGCTCTCTTGTCATGTTAGAGATGGTGAGAGTGGCCAGTCCAGAGCTATTCTGATCAAAAGCTGTTTTCCCCTTCTTACTCCAGGTGATGTTAGATGATGATGGTGGGTAGCTGTCAACACTGCAGGTCAGATTCAGGGTATCACCCTCTCTCACTGTGTTACAACCAGAGATCTTGGGTTCCTTCACATCTAGAAAACAAAGTGCATACACAGTTAATCATGTTCATGAAATATAACTGTTGAAGCACAACGAAAGCATGTGTTGTGAAATGAAGGTCAGATAATGTACAGTACTTACGTGTCACATTCAATTTCAGTGTCTTCTTAGTGGTGACAATGCCATTGAAGGTCACCAGACATGTGACATTGGTGCTGTGATCCTTAGCTGAGGGGGTAAATGTCAAATTTGAGAAATGGGTTGTTGTGACGCTGGCCAGATCCTCTCTCTCCTGTATGGCGGTATTTTCTTGGAGCTCAGTTATGTTGTCTCCTGTTCCTCTCCATGCCCATGTAATGTGAGGAGGGGTTCCAGAGCACATCCCCGGGGCAGTGCAGGTCAGAGTAGCTGGTTCTCCCTCTGTCAGAGTAGGAGTCAACACTGAGGGCTTCTGGGTCAGAGCTGAACATAGGAAATACAAACTCAGAAGTGAGTTTTTCATCTATGTACCTGACCATCTGAGAAATATAATCAGACGCAGTGTGACAGCATCATGCCTATGCTACCCCTGTAAAAACTGCTCCAAATAAAGCCAAAAACATTCCACCATTGTTTAGAAAAAATAAGACTTTGGAAAGGGAGACTTGGGGAGGGGAATCTTGGCATTTATGAATTGGAGATATGTACCTGTATGTTACAGTCAGCGTTCATATTTAAGTACAGTAATTGTCATGTCAATATAACTTACAGTAATAGTCATGCTGTACCTGTCACAGTGATTTTCATTTTCTGTGGGTATGTAAATGTAAATGGTCCTCCTATCATTCTGAATTGATACGCTCCAGTGTCATTCTCTCTGATGTCGTTGATGATCACACTACAGTTCTTCTTTGTCAGGTCTGTCTCCAGAAGAGACACTCTCTGTTTATAACCCTCCTGAGCCTTAGAGGGATTTTTGGAGTGGAAAATTCTATTTTTATCCTGAACACATTCGCCATATGTAGAGCACTTGAACCATATTGCAGTGGTAGGCTTGGCGTTATCAGGGTGAGTGAAAGTACATGAAATAACAGCACATAGTCCCTTCTCTGCTGTTATCTCTGCTGGACTGAAGGTGATGGTCCAGGGTGATGCTTTTGTGTGTGGTGGTGGCTGTGGCTGTTCTGATAGAGGGACATTAATACAGTCATGTGTAATGCAGAAAGCACTTTGTTACTAATATTTTTGATGATACAGAATCAGTTGAGATTAAAATGTGTTACCACATCTATACAACTAGGCCTACTAATGATTTCAATATTAACAATACTTTAATGACCAAAGGGACCCTACGTTGACATCTTGCTCTCTCTGTCAGAGAGAAGAGTAGAGCTGCCCACATGAAGACCCACATCCTGCCTCCACTGCCTCGATGAATCAACCACAACACCAGGGTCTGTCCTCTTTCACCTCTCTCTCTGGTCACCTTGTCTGTGTCCACAGGATTGAGCACAGAAAGAGTATAGAATAGCATGATAACTAGTGTTATGAGAATAACTACACATCCCATTCCCAGCTGTGTAAGGAGAATACATAGGCATTCAGAAAATCTGACTTGAAGATTTCATGACACGTTTATGATTGTTTCAACCTTCTTAGCACATTTTTTCAACTTTAATTGAATGCACAGAGAGAAGATGTCAAAGTCCTAGTAATGCTTTACTTAAGTGATAATGCCCTCGAAGCCGGTGTTTGGAGGATATATTGGCATGGGTGTTGTTCGTTGAGGGTCGCCAAACCGTGCCAAAATATCCTCCAAACACTGGCTTCGAGGGCATTATCACTTTTATACAACGGATTAACAAAATATTAAAATAATTATTTACATATTTTCATTAACAACGTAATTTTGATTAATTTATAAATCGTTTTTCATCCTTCCACAAGATATAGTCCGACACTAATCTAGGGTTGCTACCCAAGCCGGCTGATGCTGATTCATGATTTCGACTGGCTGAGAAAAGTTGCCTTCCTTTCTGTCTCATCCTGACTCCCGACTCCCAACTCCCGAAACGTTGATTACTATGGGACAGCTGGAGATCGAATGTGGATATTGAAACAATGTTGCAAATGTTGGAGAGACAGACAGTAAGGTTTATACAAATCTCCGCTGTTGAAAAACGAAATGTTAGTCTAAAAGAAATGTGATATAATGTCTAGATGCTTTTTGAAGTGGAGATCAAGTCTATAAATTGCCTGGCTGGGCTGATGAGACAGTGGATTGCGCAGTCAGATGGAACAGAGTAAATAGGCATTTCAACGTCATAGATTTAGCCTGTGCAATTACATAAATATTAGACATGGATATTCATTGTAACAAAGTACCATTATTTTCTACCGAGGACCAAGGAGTTACTCGTTTTGTTAAATAATTTCAAGTAATGTCCAGAGAGTTTTCTTTCTTCTCCCATTTACTTTAAAAGTTGTTTTAGCCATGCAGAGAATAAGACTTAATCAGCACATTACCTCCTCTCTCTCTCTCTCTCTCTCTCTCTCTCTCTCTCTCTCTCTCTCTCTCAGTGTGCTCTCTCCTTCTGTTGATCAGGAGCCTTGTGTGAGTCTCTGGTGGGTGTGAGGTGTCACTTAATGTCCCCAGTCTGTTACTCCTCCCTCTAACCCGGTGCTGCAATCCAGGAAGTCCCTCTGTATTGTATACCGCCCAGCCAATTTTCCTTCCAATTTTTTGGGGCGCAGAGAAAATTTAAAGTCTTGTGAGCGGAAATTTGAATGTTGTGAGAATTTTGTGCATCTTTCGGTGCACGTTTACAGTGAACACTGAGGCTGTACTCTTACCAGTGGCGATTTTGGAATGTAAATCTTTGTGAGGCAAACTCAAAACATGTGGGGGTTGCATGCCAGCAAAGCCACTACACAACACAACACTAAACAATACATTAATTGCACTATAACAGTGACAAACGGTGCCCACAAACTGTTAGGGCCTACATAAAGCTTGTGCTCTTGTATGCGGCTGCTCGGCAATGGAAACCCATTTCATGAAGCTCGCGACGAACAGTTATTGTGCTGACGTTGCTTCCAGAGGCAATTTGGAACTCAGTAGTGAGTGTTGCAACCGAGGACAGACGATTTTTACGCGCTATGCGCTTCAGCACTTGGCAGGTGGCATCCTATGATGGTGCCATGTTAAAAGTCACTGAGCTCTTCAGTAAGGCCATTCTACTGCCAGTGTTTGTCCATGGAGATTGCATGGCTGTGTGCTCGATGTTATACACCTGTCAGCAACGGGTGTGGTTGAAATAGCTACTAATTTGAATTGATGTCCACATACTTTTGTATATATAGCGTATCACTTTTCTCAAATTATAGTGTTCACATTTGTATTCCTAGGCATTACTAATCAAGCTCCGCACAAGCAGACATCAATGGCGCACACAGATGATCATATTATTACATTCACATGATGTATTAGAATATTACTTATGATTCTGTATTAATACCAGTGATGTAGTGGTAAAAAAAAGGCGGATAATGGGTAAACTATAAACTCCAGTGGGCAATCAAGATAAGACGAACAACCACTAATATAAACGAAAACGTATTACATTTTTAGAACTGCATTGTTTGCCTTTGGTTGTCTCTGGTTGCTTCCTCTCTCTCTCTCTGTCTCCTCTGCTTCCTCCTGCATGCATTTCAGCCTGCCTCAACCTCACCACTGAGCGCCACATCACTGTCTGTCTCAATAGCCTACTCTCTGTAAAGCAAAGTTATTGTGAAAATGTAGCCTATTTTTTGCTCCTTTCTCTGTTTAACGTTAGATTCTTACTTCATCCTACTAGCCGGCTAAGCAATACTAGCCAGAGAGCCATTCAACATTATTGCAATAGAAGTCCCTGCCGGCAGCTTGCCACCTGACTGACTGTAGGCCTATAAGCGACTATTTACCAGTTCTCCGATAGTTGGTTTTTGTTTGTTTGGGGATGTCTGTAGACACGGCAGGAGATGCGGGATGGTTTTAAAATGGCCTTTTGTCCGGCATCTCCCAAACGCACTGTCAGTAGCTTCTCTAGTTGCATACTTGAGCTGGGGTAGCTCGTTTCACATCTCAGGCCCTCGGCCTGTGCTGCGAGAGGGCAGAGTTAGCCATTTGAGAGAGTGGTGAATGTGCTCCTAAAAAGGCAAACCTGGGAGGCAAATCCGGGGAACACAAGCAAACACAAAGAACAAACCACTGCTCATGATTCCACTCATTCGCAAAGAGGCAGGCGCAATTAGAACTCAGTCAGATATAGAATATTATACAACGGGTGGTTCTAATCCTGGATGCTGATTGGTTAAAACCGCATTCCAGCCGGTGTCTATTCCACAAGTTACCACCGGCTAAATCTATAATGTTAAAATGCCTATTTACTCTGTTCCATCTGACTGTGCAATCCACTGTCATCAGCCCAGCCAGGCAATTTATAAACTTGATCTCCACTATAAAAAGCATCTAGACATTATCTCACATTTCTTTTAGACCAACATTTAGTTTTCAACAGCGGAGATTGGTATATACCTTTAGGCTGGGTTTCTGTATAGCACTTTGTGACATCTGTTGATGTAAAAAGGGCTATAGAAGTAAATGTGATTGATTGACTGACAGACTCGCAGGCAGCGTTGCTCAGCCAGTAGAAATCATGAATCACCTGGCATCATTTTTATGGATATATACAAAGAAATGTAAATTGATAAAAGGTCAAACGAAACAAACTGCAGATAGTTTGCAGTCTTCCCAGCTTTAGTTTGAAGTGATTGTGTTAGCTGTGTTGTTGGCTAGCTAATCTGAAGAACAGTCTCCTGACGAGAGAGCGCATTTTCAATGCCAGGCAAAATCGCGCCTCATTAGCTCATTGATATTGATGTATCCAAATAAATGTCACTAGAAAACAGCTTAAACAAATGCAAATTAAGCTATTGTTGTTATTCTGTCTGCACTGTTTGACGTGACTAAGTTAGCCGTAGTTGGCTAGCTAGCAAGCAAAGGATAATAACGTTGCCAGCCATTATGGCAATGGAACATTTTGAACAAATGAGTGGGTCCATAGAAACAGAACAAAAAGTCTGAATCCTGGGTCACGTCTCTGGCAACCGAACCGATACAACGAATGACCAGCCGGCTTGGGCACTAACCCTAGATTTGTGTCGGGACTATATCTTGTGGAAGGATTAAATAGTATGAATAAATTCATCAAAATTACATTATTAATGGAAATATGTCAATCATTATTTGAATATTTTGGAAACCCGTTGTATAAAAGTGATAATGCCCTCAAAGACGGTGTTTAGAGGATAAATTGGCATGTGCCAATATATCCTCCAAACACCGGCTTCTCTGACATGATCACTTAATTATACCATAGCATTGTTGAATACAGCAATATTTCTTATTGGCTAGATGGGCATTCTAGAATGGACATTAAAACCATATTTCGAGACAGTTGGAAAATATATTGGGACACCTTGCAATCATGACGCAATATGCGCCTACACATGCAGACAGTACTTTTTTTTTTTTTGGAGCATCTGATGTTCTAAAGTGGTGAGTGATGAACGTACATTTCCCCGGTCCCTATGTTGCAGTCATGAGGGAAATGGCGCTATGCTGTCAAATCCTCCCACATGTCCAAACCTAGGTGTCCTTATACAGTGCATTCGGAAAGTATTCAGAACCCTTGACATGTTCCACATTTTGTTAGGTTACAGCCTTATTCTAAAATTGATGAAATCGTTTTTCTTCTTCATCAATCTACACACAATACCCCATAATGACAAGCAAAAACAGGTTTTTAGAAAATGTTGCTAATTGATAAAAAATAAAAAACGTCAATATCTTATTTACATAAGTATTCAGACCCTTTACTCAGTACTTTGTTGAAGAACCTTTGGCAGCGATTACAGCCTCAAGTCTTCATGGGTATGATGCTACAAGCTTGGCACACCTGTATTTGAGGAGTTTCTCCCATTCTTCTCTGCAGATCCTATTATCAATGTCAGAGCTTACTGGACTGTATTGAGTGTATTTAATGATTAATTAGTACCTTATTCAAAACCAGTAACATATTTTCCTTCAATCCACAATCTTTCACTCACTATTCAGACATATCAGACCCACTTTTGAAGAGTGATGATTACTCTTTCACTATTACATTACTCTGATTTGATAAAGAGAAGTCATGACAATAACGCTACTGATCACAGCCTGAAGAGGAAGAAATTGGTTGCAACAATACCTGATAAAGTATCAGTAGTGTGTAGTAATTGTGTCAAATGAATTTCAGTGTCATGTTGTGTAGTTGTAAAGTAAATGTGCATGTAGTCATAGATCAACATAATTGACAACTACTGTACATACTAAGATCTAACTGCAATTCCTCTAAAAACAATATTACTGTAAAAGCCATCATGCCTTCTTGGTCTTCAGCGCAGTTTCCATGACGTGTGTTAGTTATTTTACCCAGATCTGTTAGTTAGACTTGCAGAGTTTGACAACAGCTCACAGCACTCTGTGGGCCTCAGTTAACTTCCTCTTTACACTTCGAAAATGTGTTAAAGTACCCCCACCATAAGGCCTTTATATATTTGTTTGTTGAGATCTTAATTTTAGGCAGCTTTCTACAGCAGGAAAATAATCCTGCAGCAACAGGAAATGTGAATTATTATGTGGATTATAATTAATGGATATTTTTGTAGGGGTTGACACATTTTTCGTAAGGGAAAATCAAGTGTGAAATTTGAAAGTGGAAATTACAAACTTCAGAAGCTTTTTTAAACCTCAAATACACTACAAGTTTTACATTCCCCGGAAAATTCTACTGCAACAGGGTGATTATCAAATTGATATCCTACATCTTTACTTACATTTAAACTCTACCCCATGTTCCCTTTAATATATGTGTTGCTGCTGAAAAGTGGTGTTAGTTTCAGGTCTCAAAAGTAGGCCCTGTGCTGCAGTAAGGACAGTATAGTGAGCTATTTTTACAATACCCGTTATTATAAGGGTCTCTGGATATGCCTTCCTTTTGGCTGAATTTCTGGAGGCCTAAGCCACAACCTCGTGGCTACTCCTGCAAATGCCTTCCAAAGTCCCTCATCATTATGCACCAAACCACAGCTACTCACACAGTTGGTACCTAAACGAAAAGCCTTGTAGAGTTATTCTAGCCATTGTAAGTCATAGTCAAACTGAATGGAATTGAACAGAAATTGAGGGTAAACCTAAGTGGGTAAACAACATACTCAACTGATATATATATACAACCATTGTAATGGCACAAATATAAACCCAGTGCTGTGAAAAAGTGTTTGCCCCCTTTCTAAATGTTCTCTATCTTTGCATATCTTTTATACTGAATGTTATCAGATCTTCAACCAAAACCTAATATTAGATGAAAAGGGAACCTGAGTGAACAAATAACACAACAATTACATACTTAATTAATTTGTTTCATAAACAAAGTTATGCAACACCCAATGCCCCTGTGTGAAAAAGTAATTGCCCCCTTACACTAAATAACTCGTTGTGCCACCTTTAGCTGCAATGACTCCAGCCAAACGCTTCATGTAGTTGTTGATCAGTCTCTCACGTCGCTGTGGAGGAATTTTGGTCCACTCCTCCATGCAGAACTGCTTTAACTCATCAACATTTGTGGGTTTTCAAGCATGAACTGCTCGTTTCAAGTCCTGCCACAACATCTCAATTGGGATTTTGTCTGGACTTTGACTAGGCCATTCCAAAACTTCAAATTTGTTGCTTTTTAGCCATTTTCATGTAGACTAGATTGTGTGTTTTGGATCATTGTCTTGCACAACGACCCAGCTGCGTTTCAGCTTCAGCTCACAGACAGATGGCCTGACATTCTCCTGTAGAATTATCTGACACAGAGCAGAATTCATGGTTCCTTCTATTAAGGCAAGTCGTCCAGGTCCTGAGGCAACAAAGCATCCCCAAACCATCACACTACCACCACCGTGCTTGACCATTGATATAAGGTTCTTACTGTGGAATGCAGTATTTGGTTTTCACCTTGCATAATGGGACCCTTGTCGACAAAATCAAGTGTACATGAAAATGTTTAAAAAGCAACACATTTGTCATTTTGGAATGGCCTAGTCAAAGTCCAGACCTAATCCCAATTGAGATGTTGTGGCAGGACTGGAAACGAGCAGTTCATGCTTGAAACCCCACAAATGTCGCTGAGTTAAAGCAGTTCTGCACGCAAGAGTGTGCCAACATTCCTCCACAGCGATGTAAGAGACTGATAAACAACTACAGGAAGCGTTTGGTTGCAGTCATTGCAGCTAAAGGTGGCACAACCAGTTATTGAGTGTAAGAGGGCAATTACTTTTTCACACAGGGGAATTGGGTGTTGCAGAACTTTGTTAATTAAATAAATACAATAAGTATCACTTTTTTTTGGTTATTTGTAAACTCAGGTTCCCTTTATCTAATATTAGGTTTTGGTTGAAGATCTGATAACATTCAGTGATAAAAATATGCAAAAATCAGAAAGGGGGCACTGTACATAAGCATTGTGGAAGCCTGCACATTGGATGGTTAATAAACTCTTTATTGTATCACAAAAAAACAGCTGTATCACAACCATGGTGTCAAATGTGTTGGACCATATATCTTGAGCCATATTTTTGTGAACTATTAATGAATATCAACCAGCAGCATCAAATATTGAAGTTGTGTATGTTCTACCAATTACTTTTGGTTTGCTTTTTGTTGTTATTGTAATACATTGAGATGCATTAAAAACTGAGGCGTTATCCCGGGATAAAATAACTGACCAATGTGAACCATATGCACAATTATTTTAATCTGAAATATGAACTGCTTTCATGCATTAGTGCAAAGACTGAAAAAACAATTATACCAAGGGCCTGAATGTCAATGCAATATTTTATGTTACTTTATGCTGACTTTAGAAACATCTACAACTGTGCCTAATTGTGCTGACAGTAACACAGTGTTGTACTGTGCTACAGTTTACATTGTCTCACCACAAAATGAGGTTGTGAAATGGGGCAACTAAAGACAGATACTGACTCTTAACTCTGACGTCTACAGATGTTTTTACATTCCCTGCAGCCAGTAATGACAGACAATATTTTAATATATCTGTAAATGTGCTCACAAGTATCAGAGAAGAAGATCGCCACCGAACAGAGAGACCTGAGTGAGACAGGCAGAGGGCTGGTACACAGTAGAGAGAGGTAAGTTGATTTATAACAATATAATCAAGAGTCATTTAGCAGCATATTATGAAGTGATTAATCGTTTGTGCATTTGGTTAGCTCTTTACGGAAACAAATTGTATATTCTCTATTACAGCATAGATTTGTGTCTCATAAATATTGATTCCTTAAGTCCTGTTATAACAGAAGATAATGGTTGAGATCTGCACCGTGGCTATCTGCTGGTTCATAACAGCAACCTGTAGTCAGTGCATATGTATAGTATAATGCTGTATGACTTGACAGAAGAGTCAAGTAACATGTTTTGGATTAAGATTATTGTCTTTGTAAGCTTTGGCTAGTCAAATGTAAATGTGTTACTATAAAAAAAGATATATAGAGCCTCGAGAGAAAGGTACAGAGTTCTCCATCTCAGTGACCCAGGACGTTACAGTAGAGGCTGGACAGTGTAAATTCACGTACCCAGGCAACATTACTGATTACGTACGCAGAGTCTGGTTCATAGGAGATCCACTTACACCTGTATTTGAAACAGATGCAGAGCTGTGCAGTGTTGATTGGCAGTTCCAGAGAGGTCCTAAAAGGTCTTGCAGCTTTTTACTCGAAGACCTGCAAGAAGGAGAAAGAGAGTATAGATTCAAGATAACATTGGGAGATGATCAAATGTATGTTTTTCCTGAGAGGGTGCGAGTCTCAGTGTCTGGTACGTAAGTAACTATGTCACCAAATATACTACTTTCACTGTCTTAAATCACGCAGCAGATTATAATGAGTATTACAGTATTTTTAAACAGGTCTTTGCTTGAGGAAAATGTCACCTTATGTGTCCAAGTCAGAATCAATGTAGCCTACACACTCTGAATTCTAATAATGTTGAATTGCAGCATATTTTGTCGCTGTTGCAGAACTACCAAACGATATTAATCATGTTCTTCACATCAAAGTATAATCTGCATGAAAATGTTTGAAAAATGAATTGTCAAAGTGTTCAAAATTCACCTATTCTGCTTAGCTCTAACTCAGAAGAAGCCTACTGTGGAGACACCCTCTCTCACAGAGGGAGAGTGGGCCACACTGACCTGCAAAGTATATGCACTCAAACTAAATGACCTGCAAAGATAAGAAGAAGATTTTGTTGGCATAGACTGGAGAGGGACAGAGAACCTAGGCATGTATTCGAGGATAATCCATCAACAGCAGAGAATGGGCTTCTACAGGAAGGTCAACATTACAGTGGAGAAAAAGTGACTTTAACTGTAAAATTTAAGAACATTCACCTTTCAGAGCATTCCCTCATTATCAAAATATAGTACAGTGCTCATTCTTCAAGAGTCTCTGTTACGTAAAAAAGCCATATCTCATGATGTTGAATGTAAAAAGTACTTATTTGTATTCCTTAGACCATCCAAAGTTCCTGAATGGCTCTGTGTGTGTGGTCCAAGTAGAGGTCCTGAGCTGTGTATGTGTCAGTCAGGGGGTTCCCTTACCAGTGATTGCTTGGCCAATGTTAGGGGTCTATATTAGCTACAGTGTCTCCAGGAGTGCCCAAACCGTGAACAGCACCATCACCATGTCTGCCTCAGAATACAAGAACAGCAGTGTGGAGTGTGTCAGCAGAAATGTAGTTGGCCAGATAGAGATGGAGGTCCCCATACTACACCAAGCTGAAGGGAGCCTGACACATAAGCACTTCAATATACTGTGACGTGCTGTGTATGTATAGGACTAGTGTTACATTTTACAATTTGAGTGAAGAAGAATCACCAATTAATTTCTGCTCAAATTCAGCTCAAATCACACAGACATAGAGGATGATATTTTCATAGTACAAAAGTTGTGTCAAGTGCAAAATTCACCATTAATCTCATTACAATCTGGCAGTGTGATTTAATTGTAAACTTTTCTTCAACAATGTGTGTTCTAAAGAGGCGACTGCTTATTATATGTTGTTTATTCTCAGTTTATGTAGAGTTGAATAAACTGTAGTTTCATAATCACCTCTTTATAAAGCACACTGTTTCATGGTTCGGGCTAGGCCCTTTAGTTCCTGTGAAGGGAAACCTTAACGCTACAGCATACAATGACATTCTAGACGATTCTGTGCTTCCAACTTTGTGGCAACAGTTTGGGGAAGGCCCATTCCTGTTTCAGCATGACAATGCCCCTGTGCACAAAGTTCCATACCGAAATGATTTGTTGAGATCGCTGTGGAATAACTTGACTGGCCTGCACAGAGCCCTGACCTCAACCCCATCGAACACCTTTGGGATGAATTGGAATGCCGACTGCCAACCAGGCCTAATCGCCCAACATCAGTGCCTGACCTCACTGATGCTCTTGTGGCTGATTGGAAGCAATCCCAGCAGCAATGTTCCAACATCTAGTGGAAAGCCTTCCCAGAAGTGGAGGCTGTTGTGGAGGCTGTTATAGCAAAGGGGGGACCAACTCCATATTAATGCCAATGATTTTGGAATGAGACGTTCGACGAGCAGGTGTCCACTTACTTTTGGTCATGTAGTGTATGTCAGTTACCACATTTGCATCCACAATTTTTATGTTAGTAAAGTCATACCGTATAAAAAAAATTATGACATCTATGATGGAAACAGGAAGTTTCGATACAATTTTATAAATGCAGGCAGATCATTTGTTCGTTCGATATGGTGAGATATTTTTGTGTCTGTAACATTCATTATGCGAGAAATGGCAGTGGAAACGCCTTCATGCGCAAATATTGAAATAATATCGAAGTTTAAACATGGGAGTCAAGCAATGATATGGTGTGTGGTCCTCCACTACAATTCTGGAAACCATACAGTTTATTAGGCTACAAATTAAATAAATTATGAACCTCACAGGGTGGTGAAAGTGTACGGTTATCTTGATGCTACTTTCCAATAAATATCGAGGGTCTTATTCTGGTGACATGATCGATGCTTGGCTGCCGTTTGACAAATAAAAATACTCTTGCTCTTATCCATAATAATCTCATCATGTAGACTAGCCTACCAGCACAGCCTACCACATGGTATCTGGGTGCTGTTAGCTAAAGTGCATGTGCTAAGATCAGAGTAGGCACATTATCTATTTAACGCAACAGTTTGTGACAAAACTATTAGTAGAATTATTAGGTACATGACAACTTAAGTGAAAAAGTACATTTTGTGTGCACTATGTCATCAAGCACCGATTATATCTGCAACAAGTCGGTCTGTATCACGTTTCAGGAGAAGACACAGATGCAGACAGCAGCGAAGTAACAAAAGTTTATTACAAAAACAGGGGGCAGGGAAAAGACAGTTAAAGGGCAGGCAGAGGTCAGTAATCCAGATCAGTCCAAAAGGTACATAATGGCAGGCAGGCAGGGTCAGGGTCAGGGCAGGCAGAATGGAAAAAACTAGAAAACTAGAAAACAGGAACTTGAGCAAGACAGGCGCAAGGGGAAACCGCTGGTAGGCTTGACGAAACAAAAGGAACTGGCAACAGACAAACAAAGAACACAGGTATAAATACACTGGGGATAATGGGGAAGATGGGCGACACCTGCAGGGTATGACAGTTTGGTGGAAACGTGCACATTTCATTCCGCATGAAAATCTGTCGCCAATTGGATGGAAACTTGTCTAGTGGGGTAAAGAGTAGAACTAAAGTAGAATAGTGTTGGATAAGTTAAACAAAGTGTTTTCGTACCAATTAATTTGTATCACTTCCCATAGATATCCCTGGGTCAGAGAAAAGGGATGTTGCAGTCTTTTTCTGGATAATCGTTGGCTTGTCCCTCAGCCTTAATGTGGCCCTCCTTGTCTATCTGACCAGTCCTTGTAAATGGTAAGACAACATTACAACCCCACAGTTTCACACAAGGGGACATTTGGCATAAGGTTAGGAGACATAAAATTCTTATTGTTATATTTAGCTTTTTATTTTATCAATACGTTATGCAAGGCAGGACTGTCTGAGAGAGGTAAATTATAATCCATGAAAACTTTTTAGCTCTGTTTGGCAAACTAAAAGTTGAAACCAAAGAACGTAGCCTAGCGGTTAGAGAGACGAGCCAGCAACCGCAGGGTTGCCAGTTCGAATTCCAGGTCCGATGGGAAAAGTCTGGTGGGAAGTGAGCTGGTAACCGGAGGGTTGCTGGTATCAAATCCTTGATGCAATTGTCTGCCGTTGTGCCCTTGAGCAACCCCCAGTGGCAGGTTAGTTTCTTTCGTCATTAATTTTGTTCTGGAAGCAGCTCTGCAGAGTGGTCACTAGCTGACATAAACCGAATTAACCCTAACCTAACCACATAGCTAATCCTATTGCCTAACCCCAACCTTAAAATTAAGACCAAAAATCTTTGCAGCTGACCCATCTAGCGGAATTCGCTCCGTTCTGCTTCCAGGGCAAGATTCATGACAATAAACATCAACCTGCCGCACAGTGTGGCAGCCCTCCCACACCTCTCCCGAATGTTTATGTATGTGTGTCTTTCGGAGGGGTTGGGTTAAAAGCAGAAGTAAAATTTCAGTTGGACCTTGTGTGCAATTGACCAATAAAGTGATCTTAATGTTAAAAAACGGGTTACAACTTACTGTACAGTAGATGCTTCCTTTTTGTTACTATTTTCAGAACTGCACAAATAGGCTCTAAAATCATCTCAGATAACAATGTTTTTGTGACTTAAATAGCAAAAAGGGTGAAAAGAAGAGAGCTAAAGAAGAAGATAGTACCTACATCTAATTGGACAAGGCAGACGTGTCTCCCGAATATGACATCATCTCTCCGAATCCCCAATGATCCTCTGCTTGTGATAAACTTCTATTTTATTTTAGCCTTTCGTTCAGAGGCTTGATTTTGCTATTTTATTTCAATGTAAATTATTTTCTATTACTTTAAGTTTTTTTTTGTGTGTGTGAGCGCTGAAAGCATTTTTATGTGAATGAATTCAAACTTTTTCCCGGAGGAATTTCTCAGGATTTTATGCAAAAAAAAAAGCTACATTATAACCGAACAATGTTGTATTTTATGTAAAAGCACTTAAGGAAGCTACAAGTTTTTGATATCTTCCTCATGTTCAACTATTTTAATCAAAATGTTATATAGATAATCAAGGCACCACAGTTGCAAATATTGTTAAGTGAAATGGTTTTAAAAAAAGCTTTGTGGTATGTATCTACTGCAAACAATGAGGGGTGGTGTGGGAGGAATAATTGTCACATACTGTATCAATAAAGTAATACTAATAAATGGAGATATAGAACGTATTCAGGGTGTATTTTCCTTAATGTTTTGGGTATAAGAGTACAGATAACAAACTATATAGATAAACTGAGCTGGTCACATTCTCTGTTGTTTACATTATTTTTCATTTGTTTGGAACCAAAGAAAGATGGCTTTGCTTGAGGCGGGATAGACTTGTAAAATAAAAGAGAGTGATCAAACATCATCATAGAGCTCTTATTGTCATTAAGTAATAACAGTGCTAACTTGCAGAAAGATTGCAGAATTCTGATCGGAATTATTATGTCAAAGATCACAAAACTAATAAGGAATACCACCAAATAAAGAAAGTACAAATCTGCTTTACAACACAGTATGTGACAAACAAATTAGATAAGACATGAACAACGCTTCTCCATTTTGTTTCCAGGTTTAGAAATAAATAAACCCCCCATGAGGCGTTCAAGAGAACCGATGACAGTAAGAGTTACTAACCGGATATCCATATTGGCATGTCTCAATGTTGGGTAACACATCTTGAATGCTCTGCCATTAGGTCTAGTGACTTAACCATGTCAGAACAATTACATAAACTGGGCCAAATGGTAAATCGTAATATTGTAGATTAGGGCGATCATATAGTTTTGCTGTCTGGGATGAGTGAGGGATGCTGTCTACCACTGAGACCTGGAGTTGGGATTGGGTGGGGTTGTTTAGAACCTATCCGTGCTCTCCTCTAGAATGGAGGTAAACTTTGAGCCCAGAAGCTCTGTCTTAAGCTGTGCAAGAGTTAGGGAAGAGAAAAAGAGACAGAAGAACGCAGAGAAGCGATGAAGCAGAAAACAGTGGTTTGGAAAGGCTATGTGTCACGGTCGTCAATGAGCGAAGGAGACCAAAACGCAGCGCGTTGAACGAACATGACTTTATTAGAGAAAAGTACACGAACGACAAAAACAATAAACCAAGACGACTAGTGAAGTCCACAGTTACAAATACTGTACAGGAACAAAAACCCACAAAACCCAGGTGAAACCACACAGTTTAAATATGGCTCCCAATCAGAGATAACGAGCCGACAGCTGACACTCGTTACCTCCGATTGGGAGTCATATGACTAATCAACAACAAAACCAAACATAGAAATGAACAACTAGATCCAACATAGAAATACACCCTAAATGAAAATAACAACCCTGGCTCCACAATCAGAGTCCCTGGAGCCAGAGTGTCACAGTACCCCCCCCTAAAGGTGCGAACTCCGGGCGCACCAGCATACAGTCTAGGGGAGGGTCTGGGTGGGCGTCTGTCCATGGTGGCGGCTCTGGCCCAGGTCGTGGTCCCCACCCCACCTTAGTCACTATCCGCTTCCGTAGCCCCCTCCACATGACCACCCCCCAACTAAACCCCACTGGATTAAGGGGCGGCACCGGACTAAGGGGCAGCACTGGACTAAGGGACAGTACCTGACTAAGGGGCAGCACCGGCCTGAGGGGCAGCACCGGACTAAGGGGCAGCACCGGACTAAGGGACAGTACCTGACTAGCTGGCTCTGGCGGATCCTGGCTGGACGGCTCTGGCGGATCCTGGCTGGACGGCTCTGGCGGATCCTGGCTGGCGGAAGGCTCTGGCTGATCCTGTCTGGCGGAAGGCTCTGGCTGATCCTGTCTGGCGGAAGGCTCTGGCTGATCCTGTCTGGCGGAAGGCTCTGGCTGATCCTGTCTGGCGGAAGGCTCTGGCTGATCCTGTCTGGCGGAAGGCTCTGGCTGATCCTGTCTGGCGGAAGGCTCTGGCTGATCCTGTCTGGCGGAAGGCTCTGGCTTATCCTGTCTGGCGGAAGGCTCTGGCTGATCCTGTCTGGCGGAAGGCTCTGGCTGATCCTGTCTGGCGGAAGGCTCTGGCTGATCCTGTCTGGCGGAAGGCTCTGGCTGCTCCTGTCTGGCGGAGAGCTCTAGCGGCTCCGGTCTGGCAGACGGCTCTGAAGGCTCATGGCAGACGGGCGGCTTTGCAGGCTCAGTACAGACGGGCAGTTCCTGCGGCGCTTGGCAGACGGACAGTTCAGACGGCGTTGGGCAGACGGGCAGTTCAGGCGCCGTTGGGCAGACGGGCAGTTCAGACGGCGTTGGGCAGACGGACAGTTCAGGCCCCGTTGGGCAGACGGCAGACTCTGGCCGTCTGAGGCGCATCGTAGGCCTGGTGCGTGGTGCCGGAACAGGAGGTACCGGGCTGAGGACACGCATCTCAGGGCTAGTGCGGGGAGAAGCAACAGGGCATGCTGGACCCTGGGGACGCACCGTAGGCCTGATGCGTGGTGCCGGAACTGGAGGTACCGGGCTGAGGACACGCATCTCAGGGCTAGTGCGGAGAGAAGCAACAGGGCATGCTGGACCCTGGGGACGCACCGTAGGCCTGATGCGTGGTGCCGGAACTGGAGGTACCGGGCTGAGGACACGCATCTCAGGGCTAGTGCGGAGAGCAACAACAGGACGCACAGGACTCTGGGGACACACAGGAGGCTTGGTGCGTGGTGTAGGCACTGGTGGGAAAAGGCTGGCGACGCGCACCGTTTCCCTGGTGCGAGTGGCCGGAACAGGCCGGGCCGGGCTGGCGACGCGCACCGTATCCCTGGTGCGAGTGGCCGGAACAGGCCGGGCCGGGCTGGAGACGCGCACCGTACACTTGGTGCGAGGGGTCGTAACAGGCCGGACCCTACTGGAGGCACACACCACTGGCTCTACCCCGGGAACTGGAACGGGCCGGACCGGACTGGTAATACACCCCAGTACCACTCGCCGTGCCTCTACATCTCCTTTCCCTACTTTGCCCAGTGACCCCCGTAACCTGGTTGCCCTTTGAATATGCCCCTTCTCTGCCTCCGTCAGCCCTGTGGTAGCCTCCTGCTGCCCAGCCGCCAAGCCATGTGCCCCCCCAAAAAACTTTTTGGGGTTGCCTCTCGACCTTCCGACGATGGCCCTGCTGACGCCCGTTGCTCCTCTCGCCGTCGCCTCTCCACCGTTTCGCTCCATGGACGGCGATCCATCCCATCCAGGATCTCCTCCCAAGTCCAGGACCCCTTTCCGTCCAAAATCTCCTCCCATGTCCAGGAAGCCTTTGGAGCTGGGTCCTGTTGCCGCTTGACACGCTGCTTGGTCCTTTGATGGTGGGTTTTTCTGTCACGGTCGTCAATGAGCGAAGGAGACCAAAACGCAGCGCGTTGAACGAACATGACTTTATTAGAGAAAAGTACACGAACGACAAAAACAATAAACCAAGACGACTAGTGAAGTCCACAGTTACAAATACTGTACAGGAACAAAAACCCACAAAACCCAGGTGAAACCACACAGTTTAAATATGGCTCCCAATCAGAGATAACGAGCCGACAGCTGACACTCGTTACCTCCGATTGGGAGTCATATGACTAATCAACAACAAAACCAAACATAGAAATGAACAACTAGATCCAACATAGAAATACACCCTAAATGAAAATAACAACCCTGGCTCCACAATCAGAGTCCCTGGAGCCAGAGTGTCACACTATGGTCGCAGCTACTCCAGTGGTACTGTGATATATAGCTACAGTGGTACTGGGACTCTCAGGCTAGGTCAGTAGTTGGCTGGGGAAGTTTACGTTTTCTCTTTAACATAAGATGTCATATAGGTTTTGATAATTTATGAGTATTACACGGATTGAACCTTACTGTACATCAAAAAAGGGACATTAATTGAACGGGTATAGTATAGTATCAGCATCAACAACAGGTCAGATATCATTCTCGTGTCTGGGACAGATCTGAGATCATTATCATCATTATAGTCATCATCATCAACATGTCTCACCACTTTCTTCCTCAAACATTGTTTGTCCTTCTTGACTGTGCTGTAGTACAACACTGGGTTCTCCAGTTTAGACACTAGGTCATGCCCAGGGTTGCCATTCTCTCTGGGGGGTGGAGTCACAAGATCAGACTCGGTCTCATGCCACTAACTAACTAACTCAGGGCGACACTCCACGCCTGGGCATCCATTTTAAAACAAGGGCCTGTTTCCCAACATAGTTAACAATCTACAGCCCTATAGTTCATGGTTTTGGTTGACGTTCATGGTTGTGGTTATCGTTTCATGATTTTAGTTGCGGTTGAGCTGACACCGTCTCTTGGAGCGACATTCTGTAAAAGCTTTTGTCGGAATGTGATGTATTGCTATGATGCTGAAGCACCTTAGTTAAGTAGGCTACCGTAGCTGTATTTTTAGCTAAGCAAGTCAAGGGTCCAAAGCAGTATCAAAGCAGGGAATAGAGCCTGCAAACTATAGGCTACGGATAGTCCGGCTTGCTAACCCCACTCCAATTCACAATATTTACCTATTCTCATTACAGCTATACTAATTATAATCACAGCTAGGTCAATCCTAGCCTGGTGCCAGATCTATTTGTGCTTGCCAACTCCTATTGCCATTGTCAGGCCATGTCATGCCAAACAGTGTCCACAGTAGTTGGCAAGACAGCCCAACAGATATGGTACCAGGCTAGGGAAATCCAGACCATAAATGTAACACCTACGATTGTAAACAATTGTAAACATAGTTTAAAAAAAATTGCGTCTCAGTGTCTCTCAGCAGGCTTACCCAGCACCTTGAGGTTAGAGAAGTCTGGGTAGGTGTAGATGTTGGCACCGCCCAGGTCGGCACGGAAGTAGTACCTCCCTGAGTGCTCTGTACCTATATTACTGATGAGCAGGGTGCAGTTCCTCTGGTGCAGGTCCCCAATGAGCTTGGTAACTTTTATGCACGATGTCTGTGCGCGTCTTGAACACCACAGGTGGGAAGAGCTGAGGGTAGGGCTGGCCAAAGTACCAGATGCCGTGGATGCCGCGGTACGGCTGTATACCGGACGGGTACATGAATGTGCAGGTGATGACCACGCAGGAGTTGGTCATGGCCGAGATGTACCTGGGTACCCACATGTTCCAATGGCCACTGACATCTGAGAGAGGGAAGGAGTGAGATGGAGGGAAGAGTGGAAATGGGAATATTAAGCGTGAAACTGTAGACCAATGAACAATCAATCTACAATACATATAAAGTTTCAAATTGAATCACTGAGAAAAGATGAACAGAGAGACAAAGAGAGAGAGAGAACAGAGGATGAAATCATGAGGTTCTCCCTGGGTGAGATGGTAAGAGCAGAGACCCTATGTGGAGGAAGCATATGTCTCACTCTCACCACTGGCACGCTGTTTGAGTGAGAGGGACAAGGTTGAGTCAAGATGGACGCCAGCCATCCAACAGCACTGGAACAGTAGGCTGATTCCCTGCTGCCATGTGTGCCAGTTGGACCCTGTGTCTACTCTGTACCCTTTTGTTTGCTGTAAGTTTGACACACTCTAAAATTAAACTGGGTCAATACAGTAAAACCACCAAATCAGTTTTACATTGCAATTGTATATCTAGATTACTGCATGTCTAGTATATCTGTAGTCTTCAAGGGAATTTCCACAGTCTGAGTTATTGTGGTGTAATTGATTAGTTATTCACACTGACAAGCGGGAATGAGAAACATAAGAGTTTTACCTCTAATGATTAGCAACAGCGGCAGAAGCAGCTCCAAACACCACATGGTGTCTATTTAACCCTGAACCAGAGACCTCTGCAACAGACATCTGACATCAATTACACATCAACTACTTCAAACTTTACCATTCTGTTCTGGACCAATGGAGCCCCATGCTATGTGATATATATTGAATATATATGGTGACATATAACTGCAATGGTTAAATTACACTATTATTTTTTACAAATGTTCACTAGAGGGCGCCCAACCAAACCCAGACAGCTCGACAGCCCTATGCCTTTACCCTTATCACATTTGCCATTTGTAGGGAATTTGAACCATATTGCTGTTCTAAGCTTTAGTTATCAGGGTGAGTGAAAGTACATGAAATAACAGCACATAGGCCAGTCTGTGCTGTTATTTTTTCTGGACTGAAGGTGATGCTGTATGTGTTTGCAGCTGCTGGAGCTGCTGCTGGAGGTGCCTGTCCTGATGGAGAGAAATTAATACAGTCATGAGTAATTCAGAAAGCACTTCACATGTCCGTAACATTTTTGATAATACAGAATCAGTTGAGATTACAATGTGTTACCACATCTATACAACTACTAATGATTTCAATATTAAAAATACTTTAATGATAAAAGGGACTGTTAGAGCCGATTTGGGCATATTTTGTATAAAAGACTGAACATACTGAGCTCCATGTACATTTGTGTAAATATATTAAATATTAATGTATATGATGAAATATTAGGTACGTACCTTTATGATTTATTTACCGGATTGAGATATATTCATTTGTTATTAGTGTAACTCAGTTTTTGGCCCCCCCTCTTGCCCATTCATTGTACTGTGTTAATTGTGTTAGTATAAAGGCAGGAAGTTGGGCCTTCGGGGGAGGAGTCCTTGCTAGATGCGGGAGCGGTATAGTTTTTTGACCATATAGACATACAGAAATACAGACAGACAGGTCATATTATATGATGTATTTGCATTTCAAGTAATCTCTGCTTTAAGTTGATTGGAGAATACCTTTTTGTTAGATAAGAAGAATAAACATTTTTGTTGCACTATATCCCTGGATCTCATTGAATGTTTGGCCGTTTTGGAAACGTTGAGTGTGGACTGTATGCGTCCGAAACAACCCCGCTTCAGGCTAGGGCAGTGGCTATGGTAAAGAGGAAAGGAAGCCACTACAGGGACCCTACTTTGACATGTTACTCTCTGTCAGAGAGAATAGTCGAGCTGCCCCGATGAGGACCCACATCCTGCCTCCACTGCCTCGATGAATCAACCACAACACCAGGGTCTGTCCTCTTTCACCTTTCTCTCTGGTCCCCTTGTCTGTGTCCACAGGTCTGGAGCACAGAGAGAGTATAGAATAGCATGATAAATAGTGTTATGATAATATCTACACATACAATTGCCAGCTGTGTAAGGGGAATACATAGGCATTCATAACATCCGACATGAACGTTTTTATGATTGTTACAACCTTCTTAGCACATTTTTTCAACTGTAATTTAATGCATGGAGAGAAGATGTCAAAGTTCTAGTAATATTTTATTTTACCCTAATTGTCTGGAATTTATTTAGAAACCACATGGTAGCAGAGTAATTATATACAATTTTACCATGGAGATTCATTTTAACAAACAAGAAACTACCAATTGTTTCTACCAAGAGGCAGGGCCAGGAGGAGGGCATGGGCCCGGATCTCTGGGAGGTCCATCTCCATCTCAACCAGGAGGCCTGGGAAGTCAAGTTTCTCCAGACAGGAGGGCCTCACTAGGACAACTTTAGGCTTGGCCACCCCCTGGGCCTTCAGCACCTCCAGGTTGGCCTTACGCCTCTCTTCCAGGCTCTTCTCCGTGTCCTTCTCGAAGGCTAGCAGGGGAAAGAATGCTGTTAATCTGGCTGATCAGGAGTTCTCCCACAGCATCGTTGACATCCGACAGCTTGTTGTTCTCAATGGACTCTTTGAGTGTCTCCAGGAGGTTCAGGCTGTGATATACAACATCTGCTGCCATGGCTCTAGGAGAGGGGAGGTTGGTTATTAGCATAGGGCATACAGCAAACACCACAAAGCTGCTTAAATCCTGGATGATTTCATTAAATGTTCCTAGGCACTTAATTGATTTAATTCAACGCATCATTGATTGGCAATTCAATTAATGTCCAAACACCAGAATACGGACATATTTATCTGTCTCTGAAAGAAAAGAAATAACAAACACTGACATGCACTCAGTCGTGTCATTGCACTGCAGCCCTTGAGGCCCGGGAAACATTATCCCTAACGGCTTCATTTGGGGATAAGTAGTAACATCTCAGCCTGCTAATAAAACATTGTATCAAAATGTACGAGGTTCATTGTATGAATATAAATATGTTTAATTGGCAAAACTAAAAGTATTCTAAGTCTTAGGTAAACAAACACACAATCTTAGCTCCAACTAACTGTCTGGTCTACAGTACTAATGTCTGCTACTACCTATGCCTTACCTTTGACCTGGATGAAAAAACCTAAAAGCATTTTTTCATTTAGGAGAAGAAACAAATATTCTGATTAACATTTATACCAGGGATGGGCAATTGGTGGCGGCCCTCCTTTTGTAGGCACACATATCATTTCCAAAGACCAAAAAATATATAATAATAATATTTTTGGGGGGAGGGGAACTCAGTCGGGGTCTCAACTTGCTGTTGAGAGTTAGAATAGTAGAATAGCAGTTTTTCTCTTGTTATGCCAGTCACTGACAGTCACTCAATTAGCCCATGTCAGCAAAACAATTTTGCAATTGGTAAGTTAGTCTACCGGCCAGCAATCTAAACTTGTAGTAATCATGGTCGAATTACCGACCGAGGGGTCCCCATTGATTTTGTAAGTCACTCTTACTCAGATATCATCTTAAAAACTGCAATTACAGGAAACTAGCTATAAAACTGCACATTTCTCACTCCGCCCCATGGCAAAATGTGTAGATTTGCAGCAAAATTGCTTTAAAACTGCAACATTTTCTCTACGCCACATAGCAAAATGTGTAGAATTGCAGGAAATTAACTCTAAAACCTAAAAATGTTTATTTCCGCTGTCAAGAGGGGAGCCCTAAAATGTTGTGCTCACAAGGTGGGGGAAACAAAGGATAGGGCCGGCTCGAACTACATGTGTGCGTATGGATGGACCCTTCTTTTAACAGATTTTGGAGAACAAACAACTGAAAATACATAAAACCATTAAGTGAGGTAGTGCCTCAATATAAAACAATACTGCAACAATGCACACATATAAATAGAAAAATATTCTCATAGATGGGTTAGCTGACAATGTCATAAAAACAATACTCACGCATCAATGGAGCAGAAGGCCGTTTGTTGTGGTGATTTTGGATGGCCAGATATCTAGCAACAATGACACGAAGCTGCCATGTGGGGAATCGGAGTTGGCTCGTTTCAGCAAGTTGTATGTTGTTCTTGATACTATGTATTTTATTGTGGTGTTTTTTGCTAATATGGCAAAAAAATTGCTAGCTAGCTAACCAACAACTGTAATAATGTATTTGAGAGACAACAAGTACTCATTGTGCAAATGTATTTATATTTTCAAAAAACATTGGAGATGAAATATAGTTTACATGTGGTCAACAATCTAAGCCAACCCGTCTATTTTACCCCAAAGTTGCGCACGCGTCTATTTGGTTGATAAACAACCAACCTGTCTATAGCACACAACTTTTAAAAGCATAATGTACTTTTTTTCTTGATTCATTTCATTTGAGCTCTCTGGCTAGCCCAAAATGAGAATTACTTATCACATTTTGCAAAACAGTATATCAGTATATCAGTATTCTATGTACACAAAAGTACTGGTTACAACCACACATACTACCTAATATTCCCACCCACTTGTCAATTCGAAATGCAAAAATGAAAGGAAAGAGGAGAAAAACAAGAAATGGTTTGACCTCTCTACTTTTCCAAACCACATCTTTGTCAGTCCTTGCTCATGATGACAAAACCGAATCGTTACAAAAGTAGAATTACACTTTACAAAAACATTACCAAAATGTGCTTCTACAGTATGTACAATTAGAAATTATTCTTAATGAAATTGTACAACCACCAGGCACGTACAGTACCATCTGATACAGGGCTGTAAAATAAAGCATTTCTAAAACTACTAACTACAGTAGTTTCAGTTATTAAACAATGTCTCTGTATTAACATAAAACATTCAAACTGGATTCAGCACATGACGAAACAACACTAAAACTATTAACCACCGTAGTTTCAGTTGAACAAAAGTCCCAGTATCAACATGAAACATTCAATCTGGATTCAGAAAATGATATAAGGACCCATGGCTGTATAATACTGTATGCTATCCCCCACTTTTTCTCGCAAAATTGCTGTGTCACTCACCACCCATAATAGCCTTGACGTTGGAGTAAAGCGCTGTATCCTCATCTGTCTCTGCTGGTGGCTTACCGTTCTCTTTCTCCTCATTCTTCCCCAACATCTCCTTCCCCTCCTCCTCTTCCTCCTCCTCCTCCTCCTCCTCCTCCTCCTCCTCTCCTCCATCTTCTTCTCCCCCTTTCTTCTTCTCTCGTTTGATTTCGGCGTACTCTGACTCTATGGTGGTGGTCTTCTTCTCTGCCTCCTCAGGAGTCTTTTTCTTCAGTTGGGTGTAGTTGATAGTTGCGTAGTCCACATCTTTTGGTTCTTCCCCTTTGGCAGAGTTTTCTGCGGCTCCACTGGTCAGGGGCCCTCCGTTTTCAGCTCCCTCCCTCAGCTCCAACTGCTGAGGGGTCTGTTCGCCCCCCACAGCCTGTCCTGCATCTGTCTATAGAGTACATTATAGAAAGCACTGTGTTACAAGTATTTTGTTAGCTTGGTGGTCCCAGATCTGTTCATGCTGTCTTATCAACTCGTATTGGCATGTCAATGCTAACTGAATGTTGGTAAAGCTGAATAAAGAAAGAAACTGGTACTGCACCTGTTGGTCTTCACATGCCACCATCTCCAGGTTCATGAAAGGGCTTTTGGAGTCTGAGTCCTTTGGGATCCTCTCTTTTTGTCTAAGAAAAATATTACAAATGAAATATCTCAGTAACTATACTTTGGAGGGGTTAGCAAGCACGTCCATTACAATATGTTGCAAGGCATTGGCACTTTTGACAATATATCTGATTCTCTTGATAGTAAATATGAATTTCTAAAGACAATCTGCAATTGATTTTAAAAACAACACTCAGTTAACACTAACTGTACTTCAGTAACAGAATGCATGTACCTTTTACATTTCCCTGTCAAACACAGGAAGATACAACAGATGGTGGCTGAGAAGGCTGCACCAATCACAAATGCAGTAATCAGATTTAGGTCCGACAGCATAGCCAAGATGTCTTTAGATACTTCCTCTATAAACAGAACAACACATGTATGCTTTTAGAAGTGGCTCCAAATACTTTGTATCCTCTTATTTTCTTTTTAAATTAAATAATAACATAATGTTAATGTTATAATAATTATATAATGCTGTAATGCCTTCCCGCTCCTTCTCTAAAAAGAGAACAATAACTCTGTATGGGAAGTGGCACACATTACTTAATATCCTCTGGAAGAAAAAATATACATTTTCCGACTCTACATGTACAGAACGTTCCTCAATATTGCAATGAGTGGGATTGGGAAGCTGTTGCTCTCTAACCAAGTAACTTGACTTATATATTTACCCCTTTGCTTTTCTTGGCTCTTATTTTGGGTGACCTGCAACTTCTCTCTCACTACACCCACCACATTTCTGCTGACACACTCCACAGTGTTGTTGTTGGTGTGGTTTATAACAGGCAGGCTGATGGTGCTGTTCACTGAGGACCCGAAAGATGATGTAGTGGGGCTGTACTTCTCTGTGTTGAGCTCCAGCAGTGGCCACTCTATGAGGGGTAAGGGAACCCCCTGACTGACACACAAACAGGTCATGACCTCTGCCTGATCCACACACCCAGAGCCAGGAAGAATCACAGGATGGTCTGGAAAAGACAGTGAAGAGAGAGATATCAGTGATAGATTGATGCTAAAAACAATTCCAGATCTTAAAATATGAAATGAGTTTGTATATTTCAATCAAGTTTGTACTGTTTGTACTTACACATCACAGTGACAACAGTGGAAGCTGTCATAGTCCTGTTGAGGTGTTGCGCTGTACACACATACTCCCCAGCATGTTCTCTTGTCACATTGGAGATGGTGAGAGTGGCCTTTTCAGTGTAATTCTGAAGTGGGGCACTTGTCCTGTTCTTACTCCAAGTGATGTCAGATGGTGGGTAACTGTCAACACTGCAGGTCAGACCCAGGGTACCATCCTCCTTCACTGTTTTATTTCCAGTTATTTGGGGGTCTTTCACATCTTTAGTGCAGAGAGTTTCTAATTTTGTATTGTTACACATACACTAAATTCAAACTACATTGGTTGAGGGACTAATTACAATGGATCATGATTAAAAAGCAAGGGAAAAGGTCAAAGCCATGACATAACTGCGTATAGCCTGCATATTGTATAATCTGCTTGTTATCAAGGTTATTCCTAGGTTTCAAAGATTTTCTGGAATAAGGTGTTTAATGGAAAATGTAGGTGACATGGTACTCACATGTCACATTCAAAGTTACTGTCTCTTCAATTTGACGTCTTTTCTGAAAGGTTACTTGACACGTAACCTTCATGTTGTGGTGCTCAGCTGAGGGGGTAAAGGTCAAAGTTGAGAAGTGGGATGTTGTGACGCTGGTCAGGTCCTCTCTCTTCTGTATGGTGGTATTGTCTCTGAGCTCAGTGATGTTGTCTCCTGTCCCTCTCCATGTCCATGTGATGTTAGGAGGAGTTCCAGAGCAGAACCCAGGGGCAGTGCAGGTCAGAGTAGCTGGTTCTCCCTCTGTCAGAGGAGGAGTCAACACTGAGGGCTTCTGGGTCAGAGCTGGAGACAGGAAATACAAACACAGAAGTGAGTTTTACATATGTGTACTAAACAGCAGTGACACATAATCAGCCTTAGGAGAGCAGCATTGATGTGCTAAGTCTGAATAGGAGTCTTCCCAATAATGACATCTTGTCCTCTTATGAGAGGACTTTATAATAAGGGAGACTTGAGAGGGAACTTGGCAAGTGTGTACTGTGTACAATGACCTACAGTAATAGTCTGTCACTGTAACTGATAATAATAGTCATGAAATACCTCTCACTGTGATGTTCACTTTCTTGGAGTATGTATATGCACTTAGCAGTCTGAACTGATACTCTCCAGAGTCATTCTTTCTGATGTTGTTGATGATTACACTACAGTTCTTCTTTGTCAGATCAGTCTCCAGTAGAGACACACTCTGTTTATAACCCTCCTGAGCTTTAGAGGGAGTTTCAGAGTGGATAATTATGTTTTTATCCTGATCACATTTGCCATTTTTAGAGCATTTAGACCATATTGCTGCAGTACGATTGAAGTTCTCTGCATGACTGAAGGTACATGAAATAACAGCACATAGTCCCTTCTCTGCTGTTATCTCTGCTGGACTGAAGGTGATGGTCCAGGGTGATGCTGTTGTTGGTGGTGGTGTTTGTGGCTGTTCTGATGGAGGGAAATTAATACAGCCATGAGTAATGCAGAAAGCACTTGGATACTACTTCACTTGTTCGTAAAATTTGTATTATATAGTATCTATTGAGATATTTGCCATACCACTACTACTACCACATCTACTAATGATTATTACATTACCAATAGTAGTGATAAAAGGGACCTTACTGTTGCATGTGGTTCTCTCTGTCAGAGAGAGAAGTAGAGCTGCCCAGATGAGGACCCACATCCTGCCTCTACTGCCTTGATGAATCAACCACAGCACTGGGGTCTCTCTCCTCTTTCTCCTCTTTCTGTATGGTCACTATCTCTGTCTGTGTCTACTGGTCTGGAGCACAAGATAAGTGTGAACTAAAATATTAAATGGTGTTGTGATAATAACAACACATAGCAATACACATCTGATATTAATGTTTCATTACAACTTTATGAGTGCTACAGTGTAATTCATAACAAACATCTTAGCACATTTATTAAACTAAGATGTATTTTGCTATTATTCCTAGAGAGTATGTCAAAGAAAAAGTTATGGTAACAGTTTATATGAATGCCCTCTTCATAACACAATACAAGCGCATGTATAAATAACTCCTTATGAGTGACTCCATATAATGTATTATAATGCCCGACATAGGCGTTAATATCTGCTCATAAATATCTTTAACCACATTCATAAATAATTATGCCTAGGCTATATAAAGCCTTATGAAGCAATGGGTTGCAATGCCCTAAATGATTAATAGAACATTACCATTACATTACGTAGTCATAATCAAGTTTTAAGTCATTCAATGTAACGAGACAAAAATATATAATGGTTAAATAGCTTGTCTTTCGATCCATGCAGAAAATTTGACTTAATCAGCACATTACCTCTCTCTCAGTGTGCTTTCTCCTCCTCTTGATCAGGAGCCCTGTGTGAGACTCTAATGGGTGTGAACTGTCACTTCATGTCCCCAGTCTCTTACTCCTCTCTCTTTCCTGGTGCTACAATCAAGGAAGTCCCTCTGTACTGTTTACCGTCCAGCCATACTGTACTGTATATAGACCATAATCAACCAACCCAGTAAGCCACCTTGGTTAACATTTACATTTTAGTCATTTAGGAGATGCTCTTATCCAGAGTGACTTCCAGTAGTGAGTCAATAAATGTTTTCTGTACTGGTCCCCCGTGGGAATCAAACCCACAACCCTGGCATTGCAAGCACCATGCTCTACCAACTGAGACACACACTGCAATCCCAACATACACTGCATTCCCAACACAGACTGCAATCCCAACACACACTGCAATCCCAACACATACTGCAATCCCAACACACACTACAATCCCAACACACGCTGCATTCCCATTACACACTGCATTCCCAACACACACTGCAATCCCAACAAATACTGCAATCCCAACACACACTGCATTCCCAACACACACTGCAATCCCAGCACACACTGCAATCCCAACACACACCGCAATCCCCATGCCTTTTATATTTAGATGCAGTTTTATTATAAGAAAGATTTCTATAAGATGTCTATAAGAAAATGCGTACATATTTCAAGATTGGCTGTTTGTAACATGTACATGTGTATAATATGGAGAATGCCTAGCATTGGATAGAGGTAAACTGGCAATATTCTCAATTGTTTAGAAGCCCTCTGTGGTCTTAGAAATTAAGTCATTTCCCCAATATGTAAGATCTGCTGCAAAAGGTGTACTGCCCATGTGAGTTAAAAACACATTTGCTGCCATAGTCTACAGTAAGTCACAAGTGTGCTAAATGCACTTATTATGAGTGGCTGGTAGCCTAGAGGTAAAAAGCATTGGGCCAGTAACCGGAAAGTCGCTGGTTTGAATCCCTGAGCAGCCAAAGTGGAAAAATGTGCGAGGGATGGTTAAATGCGGGAGACAAATTTTGGTTGAATGCATTCAGTTATGCAACTGACTATGTATTCCATTTATTATCAACGTTAGAAGCTATTGGGTTGTATTCAATATTGACCAAAAGTATGTGGACACCTGCTTCTCGAACATCTCATTTCAAAATCATGGTCATTAATATGGAGTTTGTCCCCCCTTTGCTGCTATAACAGCCTCCACTCTTCTGGGAAGGCTTTCCACTAGATGTTGGAACTTTGCTTCGGAGACTTGCTTCCATTCAGCTACAAGTCCATTAGTGAGGTCAGGCACTGATGTTGGGCGATTAGGCCTGACTCGCAGTCGGCATTCCAATTCATCCCAAAGGTGTTCGATAGGGTTGAGGTCAGGGCTCTGTACTGGCCAGTCAAGTTCTTCCACAGCGATCTCGACAAACCATTTCTGTACGGACTTCGCTTTATGCACGAGGGCATTGTCATGCTGAAGAAGGAAACGGCCTTCCCCAAACTGTTGCCACAAAGTTGGAAGCACAGAATCGTCTAGAATGCCATTGTGTGCTGTAGGGTTAAGATTCCCATTCACTGGAACTAAGGGGCCTAGCCCGAAACATGAAAAACACCCCCAGACCATTATTCATCCTCCACCAAACTTTACAGTTGGCATTATGCATTGGGGCAGGTAGCGTTCTCCTGGCATCCGCCAAACCCAGATTTGTCCATCGGACTGCCAGATGGTGAAGCGTGATTCTTCACTCCAGAGAACGCGTTTCCACTGCTTCAGAGTCCAATGGCGGCAAGCTTTACACCACTCCAGCCGACACTTGGCATTGCGCGTGGTGATCTTAGGCTTGTGTGCGGCTGCTCGGCCATTGAAACCCATTTAATGAAGCTCCCGACGAACAGTTCTTGTGCTGGCGTTGCTTCCAGAGGCAGTTTGGAACTCGGTAGTTAGTGTTGCAACCAAGGACAGACAATTTTTTTCCGTCCACAATCTTTCACTTATTCAGACATATCAGACCCACTTTTGAAGAGTGATGATTCCTCTTTCACTGTTACATTATTTTGACTTGATAACAAGAAGCAATGATAATAATGCAACTGGTCACAGCCTGAAGTGGAAGAAATTGGTTGCAACAATGCCTGATAAAGTATCAGTAATGTGTAAACTGTCAGATGAATTTCAGTGTCATTTTGTGCAGTTAGTTGTAATGGAAGTGCATGTAGTCATAGATAAACATAATTTACCACTACTGTACATACAGAGAACTATCTGTAATTTATCTAAAAACAATATTACTGTAAAAGCCATTATGCCTTCTTAGTATTCAACTCAGTTTCCCATTACATTTGTATTGTATTTTAACCAGACCTGTTAGTGCATCTTCACAGAGTTTGACTAAAGCTCACAACACTCTGTGGGCAGTAGTTTAGTTCCTCTTCCCACTTTGAAACTGTGTTAAAGTGCTAAGGCCTTGCTATATTTGGTATGTCGGGTTTTACTTCTCCTAAATACTTACATTTAAACTCTACACCATGTTCCTTGAAATATATGTGTTGCTGCTGTAGAAAAAGTGGTGTTAAGTACAAGTCTCCTGAACAGGCCTCATGCTGCAGCAGGGACAGTAGAGCAAACTATCTTTACAGTACCTGTTATCAGTATTTTTATAAGGGATTCTGGATATGGCTTCATTTCTGGTGGCATGAGGCTCAACCTGGTGGATACTCCTGCAAATTCCTTCCAAAGTCTCTCTTCAGCATGCCCCAAACTAGAGATACTCACACAGTTGGTACCTAAAAGCCTTGTAGAGTTATTCTAGCCATTGTAAGTCATAGCTCCATCTAACACCTTTGGGATGAATTGGACCGCCGACTGCGAACCAGGCCTAATCGCCCAACATCAGTGCCCGACCTCACAAAATGCTCTTGTGGCTGAATGACAGCAAGTGCCTGCAGCAATGTTCCAACATCTAGTGGAAAGCCTTCCCAGAAGTGGAGGCTGTTGTGGAGGCTGTTATAGCAGCAAAGGGGGGACCAACTCCATATTAATGCCCATGATTATGGAATGAGATGTTCGACGAGCAGGTGTCCACTTACTTTTGGTAATGCAGTGTATGTCAGTTACCACATTTCCATCCACAATTTTTATTTTAGTAAAGTGATGGAAACAGGAAGTTTCGATACCATTTTTTAAATGCAGACAGATCATTTGTTGGGGAAATGCCTTTATTGCAAATATTTAAAAAACCACCATCATATCGAAGTATAAACTTGGAGTCAAGCAATAATATGGTGTGTGGTCCTCCACTATAACTCGGGAAACCATGCAGTTTATTAGGCTTCAAACTAAATAAATTATTAACTTCACAGGGTGGTGAAAGTGCATGGTTATTTTGATGCTACTTTGAAATAAATATTGAGGGTCTGATTTTGGTGACATGATCGATGCTTGACAAATAAAAACATTCTCACTCTTATCCATAATAATCTCATCATGTAGACTAGCCTACCAGCACAGCTTACCCGCACGGTATCTGCGAGGTGTTGGCTAGAGCGCACGTGCCAAGACCAGAGTAGGCATGTTTTGCTATTTAATGCAACAGTTTTTGTGACAAAACTATCGCTAGAGTTATTAGGTACATGACAACTTAAGTGAAAAAGTACATTTTGTGTGCACTACGCCATCAAGCAATGATTATATCTGCAACAAGTCCGTTTGGTGGAAACCTGCACATTTCATTCCGCATGAAAATCTGTCGCCAATTGGATGGAAACCTAGCTAGTGGGGTAAAGAGTAGAGCTAAAGTAGAATAGTGTTGGATAAATTAAACAAAGTGTTTTCGTACCAATTAATTAGTATCACTTCCCATAGATATCCCTGGGTCAGAGAAGAGGGATGTTGCAGTCTTTCTCTGGATAATCGTTGGTCTGTCCCTCAGCCTTAATGTGGCCCTCCTTGTCTATCTGACCAGTCCTTGTAAATGGTAAGACAACATGACAACCCCACAGTTGAACACATCTGGACATTTGGCATAAGGTCAGGAGGCATAACATTCTTATCATTGTTATATTTAGCTTTTTTTTTATCAATACATTATGCAAGGTAGGACTGTCTGAGAGAGGTAAATCATAATCAAGAAAACTTTTTAGCTCTGTTTGGCAAACTTAAGGTTGAAACCAAAGACCGTAGCCTTGCGGTTAGAGAGGCGAGCCAGCAACCGGATGGTTGCCAGTTTTGAATTCCAGGTCCGATGGGAAATGTCTGGTGAGAAGTGAGCTGGCAACCGGAGGGTTGCTGATATCAAATCCTTGATGCCATTGACTGCCATTGTGCCCTTGAGCAACCCCCCACAACAACAGCTCCAGTGGCAGGTTAGTTTCTTTCGTCATTCATTTTGTTCTGGAAGCAGCTCTGCAGAGTGGTCACTAGCTGACATAGCCAAAAGACATAACATCTGATTTTAACCGAATTAACCCTAACCTTGCCTAACCCCAACCTTAAAATTAAGACCAAAAATATTTGCAGCTGACCCATCTAGCGGAATTCGCTCCGTTCTGCTTCCAGGGCAAGATTCATGACAATGAACGTCAACCTGCCGCACAGTTTGGCAGCCCCCCCACACCTCTCCCGAATGTTTATGCATGTATGTGTGTCTTTCGGAGGGGTTGGGTTAAAAGCGGAAGTCAAATTTCAGTTGGACCTTGTGTGCAATTGACCAATAAAGTTATCTTAATCTTAAAAAACATGTTACAATTTACTGTACAGTAGATGCTTCCTTTATGTTACTATTTTCAGAACTGCACAAATTGGCTCTAAAATCATCTCAGATAACAATGTTTTTGTGACTTAAATAGCAAAAAGGGTGAAAAGAAGAGAGTTACTGTCACGGTTTTCTAAGCCAGAACCCAGAAGCAGACCAGGACAAGGTGAGTTGAACGAAGGTGAGTATTTATTCACCATACTCTGGAACACTGCTGGAGCATTGGTCAGTCCAAACGGCATCACCTGATACTCAAAGTGACCCATCGGTGTATTGAAACCCGTCAACCACTCGTCCCCCTCTCTGATCTGGACCAGATGATATGCATTGCGTAGGTCCAGCTTGGTGAACACAGTAGCACCCTGTAAGGAGTCGAAAGCAGAGCTCATCAAGGGCAGGGGATACTTGTTCTTGACCGTGATATCATTCAACCCCCGATAATCAATACACGGTCGAAGAGAGCCATCCTTCTTACCCACAAAGTAGAATCCTGCCCCCAGGGGTGATGACGAGGGACGAATGAGACCAGCCGCTAGGGACTCCTTGATGTAGGTCTCCAAAGCTTCACGTTCAGGTCGGGAGATGCTGTTTAACCGTCCCTTGGGCTAGGCAGCCCCAGGGAACAGGTTTATGGCACAATCATATGGTCAGTGGGGAGGGAGTGACAGAGCCCTCTGCTTACTGAACACTTCCCCCAACTCGTGATATGTTTCGGGAACCAGGGACAAATCTGGGGGGTTAGCCTCAATGACCTGACTGGGAACAGGCAGTCTTGAGGCAGTTAGCATGACAATCAATGCTCCAACTAGTTACCTTGCCAGTCACCCAATCGAACATGGGATTATGTTCTTTCAGCCAGGGGTATCCAAGGACCAGAGGAACATGGGAAGAAGGCAGAATGAAGAATGAGATAACCTCAGAATGATTCCCTGACAACAGCATCTTAACCGGTTCAGTCCTCATCGTGATACGTGCCAGACTACTGCCATTCAGAGTGGTAGCTTCAATGGCTTCCGGTAATCGCTCCTTGGAAAGCCCCAGCTGTTCCACCACGTCGGCATCAATAAAGCTTCCATCGGCACCTGAATCGACGAAAGCGTTAATATCGCTAAACTCTGATTCCTGTTCATGAGGGTAGCCGGGAAACGGGGTCTGACAGGGGTATTGAGAGGTTGAAACTGGCTCGCTAAAAGTCCTCCCAACTTTAGCGAGCCGAGCAGTTTGACGGCCGCTGGGAACAAGTGGAGATGTAATGTCCCGAACTACCACAGTAGAGGCAGCGGTTGGTCTTACGTCTATGTTGGCGCTCCTCCTTGGTTAACCCGTGCCGCCCCACTTGCATGGGTTCAGAATCTGGAGGCAGGACCTCTCCACTAATCCTGAGTGGTGGACAATGATCGACGCATTCTGGTCCACCTCCTGATCCGACTGGAAACTGAGAAGCTGATTGATTGGACGGGCCCCATTGCTTCTCCCTCCTTCTCTCTCGAACTCTGTTATCCACCCGAATAGACAAGGCTACCAAGCTGTCCAGGTCACTAGGCTCCGGATAGGAGATCAACTCATCCTTGAGTTGCTCCCACAGCCCCTGGTAAAAGACCGCTTGCAGTAACTCCTCATTCCACCCACTCTCCACAGCCAATGTCCTGAATTCATTAACGATGTCGGCAACACTGCGAGTTCCTTGGCGAAGAGAAAACAGGTGCTTAGCTGCGTCCTTACCTCGGACTGGATGGTCAAACAGCTTCCTCATCTCTGCCGTGAACTCCTGGTATGAAGCCATGCAGGTGTCCTGTCGTTCCCATACGGCTGAAGCCCACTCCAGAGCTCTACCACGCAGCAATTCAATGACAAAGGCTATCCTAGCCTTGTCTGTGGCATAAGAGTAGATCGAACACTAATCCACACTGCATAAGAAAAGAACGGCATCCCAATTCCCCCTCATATTTATCAGGCGTCGGAACCTTGGGCTCACGGAAGGGCACAGCTCCAGAAGCAGCAGGCGAGATGGGTGAAACCGGTGGTGGATTCTCCACCGGCAAACTGAGCTGAGCCTGGATCTTCGTCAGACTGGTAGAAAAGTTCCGAACTGACAACGCTATCTCCTGTAGCGCCATGCTATGTTGTCCCAACATCTTCTCCTGATGGGTAATGGCATGGCGAACAGAGTCCAGGTCCGCTGGGTTCATTTCTGGCCGGATCGTTCTGTCACGGTTTTCTAAGCCAGAACCCAGAAGCAGACCAGGACAAGGTGAGTTGAACGAAGGTGAGTATTTATTAACAGATTCAAAAAACGATGCAGAATAATCCAGGGGACAGAGCGGGCGGCGGAGATGAGTTGGTGGAGGTGCAGTGGCAGATCCAATAATGGCTCGGCAGCCGCCGACAACCAGGCAGGGGGTTGGGTGAAGGTTCCGGGAGAATGACTGTAGATAGAAACAAACGGAGGTAAGTACACGGCAAGCCAACAAGGTGCAAAACAACAAAACTAACGCTAGTAACTCAGAGGCTGATACGCTGACAAACATACTGTTCATGGCTAACGATCCGGCAGGGAATGGATGTCAGGTCAGAGCTTATGAAGGGTGATGATCAGGACCAGGTGTGCAGATAGCTGATGAGATGCAGGTGCGGGTAATCGGGAGATCTCCCGCCTAGCAACGTCGCCCGGCAACCAGGCAGGGAGCGTTCAAGAACCTTCAGGAAACAGGAGATTCAGAGCAGAAAAACGGCAACACAGGCAGTAACCGACTCAGGACGCAGGGTTCATGACAGCTACAGAAGAGGATAGTACCTACATCTCATTGGACAAGGCAGACGTGTCTCCCGAATATGACATCATCTCCCCGAATCCCCAATGATCCTCTGCATGTGTTTTAGCCTTTCGTTCAGAGGCTTGATTTTGCTCTTTTATTTCAATGTAAATTATTTTCTATTACTATACGTTTTGTTTTAGTGTGAGCGCTGAAAGCATTTTTATATGAATTAATGTAAACCTTTTTTGGGATGAATTTCTCAGGCTTTTATGCAACAAAAAAAAGCTACATTATAACCGAATGATGTTGTATTTTATGTAAAGGCACTTAAGGAAGCTACGAGTTTTTGTTATCTTCCTCATGTTCAACTATGTTAATCAAAATGTCATGTATATAATCAAGGTATTACATTTGCAAATTTTATCAAGTGAAATGGTTTAAAAAAAGCTTTGTGTGATGTATCTACTGCAAACAATGAGGGGTGGTGTGGGAGGAATAACTATTACATACTGTATCAATAAAGAAATACTAATACATGGAGATATTCAATGTATTCAGGGTGTATTTTCCTTACTGTTTTGGGTATGAGAGTACAGATAAAATATATAGATAACAAACTGAGCTGGTCAAATTATCTGTTGTTTACTTTATTAATTTTTGTTTGGAACCAAAGAAAGATGGCTTTGCTTGAGGCGGGATAGACTTGTAAAATAAAAGAGAGTGATCAAACATCATCATAGAGCTCTTATTATCATTAAGTAATAACAGTGCTAATTTGCAGAAAGATTGCAGAATTCTGATCGGAATTATTGTGTCAAAGATCACAATACTAATAATGAATACCACAAAGTAAAGAAAGTACAAATCTGCTTTACAACACAGTATGTGACAAACAAATTAGATAAACATAAACAACGCTTCTCCATTTTGTTTCCAGGTTTAGAAATAAATAACCCCCCATGAGGTGTTCAAGAGAACTGATTACAGTAAGTGTTACTAACCGGATGTGCATATTGGCATGTCTCAATGTTAGTTAACACATCTTGAACGCTCTGCCATTAGGTCTAGTGACTTAACCATGTCAGAACAACTACATAAAATATGTTATTAACAGTCATGACAGTTGACATAAGCTTGACAGCTGACTTGACACTGTCATGGCACAAATCTTTGCTTAAGTCAGCTTATTGGCTTAGCATACAGGAAGCCAACTAATTTACATAAATAACCGTTTGTGTCATGACAGTGTAAAGTGTTGTCAGTATTTTGACATCAGTTTTCATGACCAAAAATGACATGTGTTATGTTATGACAGCGTTGTGTCACCCTTATGACAGAGAAGTCAAGTGTTACCGAACCTGTATCCGACTTGCCTGTGTAAACCATTTTTGTAATACTGAGCATGTACATACCGTAGTGTATTTACACATATGGCTGACAGCATAATAGTCATGCAAGATATTTATTTACATAATGTATATGATATGACAACTTTTGATACAAGATTATTAATGTTTGTAAACTCCTGAGCTGCATGTGGGAGAGAGGACAAGGACACACCATGTGTTATAGAGGTCACTGGTGAGTGACAGAAGGTCTGCGTGCCAAGATAGATTGGGGGCCACTTTTGATAATCTTAGAAGGAGTACGTGATGGAATGGCCTAGCTAGGGTGCCACACGATACCATGTATGGGGATACTATTGTAGGAGATGAGTGACACTCAATGATGGTTGGCAGATGATGGACAGAAGAACTAAGATATTTTCTATGGAATTCATTCGGATGACAAGGGGGCTACGCCCGTACCGCCTGTCACATGAATCCAGTACTGTAACCATTAAATAATGACTGAAAAAACTCTCCATCTGAATGATCGAATACTTTCTTGCATCCTGAACTTCTCGATACCAGAAACTCATCGTAATAGTATACTAGTATCCTTTTACGCATCCATATGCAGCTTATTAATATTGTATTAACAGTCATTGTAATCTAGTTATGCCATTAGTGAGCTTTGAGCTCTTTCAGCACTGTTTACATACACATTTTGGCCTGCTGTGCGAGTGCTACAGTGGAGTCATGTATGCCAGATTGATCCAAAAATGGATTCTAACCAATTGGTTCCCATTTAAGGATAAGTTAACACTTACCCTTAGCAAAACAGAGAAATCGTCCAAAAATACTAGTAATTAAATCATTGGCAACGGCATTAATAGAACATTCTGTGTTACCCCGGCACATTTCCCCAAGAGCAAACGACAACGTAATCAGTGCTTGTAATGCACAAGAACAAAATAAATCAGGCCACCTCTTGCACGAACAGAACCGTGTGTTTAATGCTCAACAAACCTCTAAGAGTATCCATCTTCTCTCTATATATAAAATCAAATAAATTATTAGTTTCTCATCATCATCAAAAGCTACTAAGTCACATCACACATCACTATTGAACTATATGTGGGAACAGAATATGTGAGATGATGACTGGCTTCAACTGGATATGTACAAGGCATAACGTTTGTTGGACACTGGTCAGTGTTGACAACCACTGAATCAGGAAGAGAGAGGAGATCCCTAGTTTCCTCCAGATCCAGGGTCAGAAATAGAGATAAGAAAAGAAAAGCACAAAACACCCCCTTTCCCTGACACTTCGACTGGCAGCGGACACAGTGGAGAAGGACTATAATGGACAGATCTAGAACAGGAGCAGGAACAAGCTAGCCTGGTATCCAAACTGATTGTGCTGCGTTTCACAGGAAAAAACTAGTATGCACAGCGTTCAATCTGGTTTAACGAAGCTAGCTTTGAGTATGATATAGGGTGACATACAGTACGGGAGCCCCAGAAAATGTGTTACTGTGTCCCAAGCTTGATAGCAATGCCAACAATTAATGGTGTAGAGATGGAAATAGCAACATTGAATGTAGATGATACAGTACAGTACAGTAGCTAACACATTGTACCTGTTGTGAGTGAATTACGAGGCTATAAACAGTAGAGTAAGAGCTGGAAGACCGACAGCTGCTGATAATACAAAGAGCTTTTTACATTGTCCACTGGGCCGTGTTCCGACCCTGCAAGTAGCTACCAGCAGTCCTGGGTGGCGAGATGTGATTGGGGCTCCCCCTGGAGGCCGGGGCGTTGACTAACGGGGACGTCAATTCAGATGAGTCAGGGGGAGACGATGGGGAATCTTGGTGTGATGGTGAAGGGTGGTGATGGTGTCCACGGGGGAGGGGGGAAGACGTTTGAAGAGGAGGCGAATGACGTGAGGAGGGGGGCGACAACATGGCTGCCACTGTGTCCCGCGGTGACGAGGGGTCAGGGAAGGATCGCGATTCATTTGGATTTGATCTCGGTGTAGTCGCTGCCGTCATCCCCCCCCCCTGTGGCCGCCCCATCCCTGGAGAGCCCACCCCAGAAACTCCAGGGCGACGAATTTCAGATCTTGCCTCTCAAGGTCTGCCATAGAGCACACAAGTTGATAATGCCCGTCTTCTCCCTGTTGAAGGTACGGAAAGAGAGAAGGCCCATTCAGAATCAGAGGTTATACCAGCACAGTGCCACCAATGCCATTGACATCTCAAAACATAGATCGTATAAAGGGATAACATGACAGACATTGAGAGAGGAGATAGGAGGGTTAGTTGTTATTGGTGAGCAGAGGTGTAAGACAAGGAGATTGAGGTGGTTTAACATATCCTGTTAGTATTGAGGCAGCCATGCAACAGCAGTCATAGAAATCAAAGGCAATACAGCACATGGAAGCGGATCTCAGACAGCAGACTACTGTGGGCCAGATCTGGTTGTTTGGTGACACATACAGTATGGCTCAGTTCTGGCACCACAATGCGTCGTATGGCCCAGATCTGGTCCGAATGTAGGAGATTCGAACTGGGGGAGGGTTGGTACTTTGCTTATGGCCCATCTCTGTCTTGAGTTATGTGGCACTAACAACTTCCCATAGTTACTGGGCAACTTTAGGTCTGAATGTGGACCACATCAACCTTGCCAGACAAGGTCTGGACATTTCATGTTAAGGATCCAGTTCAGGACCGTAACACCAAGTGGTTAACTGGGCCAAATGGTAAGTCTTAATATTGTAGATTAGGGCAGAATTTGGGCCATCATATAATTTTGCTATCTGGGATGAGTGAGGGATGCTGTCTACCACTGAGAACTGGAGTTGGGATTGGAGTGGGGTTGTTTAGGAACCTTACCGTACTCTCCTCTAGAATGGAGGTAAACTTTGAGCCCAGAAGCTCTGTCTTAAGCTGTGCAAGAGTTAGGGAAGAGAAACAGAGACAGAAGAACGCAGAGAAGCGATGAAGTAGAAAACAGTGGTTTGGAAAGGCTATGGTCGCAGCTACTCCAGTGGTACTGTGATAGATAGCTATAGTGGTACTGGGACTCTCAGGCTAGGTCAGTAGTTGGCTGGGGAAGTTTACATTTTCTCTTTAACAGAAGAGGACATATAGGTTTTTGATCATTTATCAAAAAACTGACATGAATTGAACGGGTATAGTATAGTATCAGCATCAGCAACGGGTCAGCTATCATTCTCCCGTCTAAGACAGATCTGAGAATGGTCATTATCATCATTATCATCATCATCAACATGTCTCACCACTTTCTTCCTCAAACATTGTTTGTCCTTCTTGACTGTGCTGTAGTACAACACTGGGTTCTCCAGTTTAGACAGCAGGACCTGCCCAGTGTTGCCATTCGCTCTGGGGGGTGGAGTCACAAGATCAGACTCGGTCTCATGGCCACTAACTAACTAACTCAGGACGACACTCCAAGCCTGGGCATCCATTTTAAAACAAGGGCCTGTTTCTCAACGTAGTTAATAATCTCCAGGCCTGTGGTTCACGGTTGTGGGTGACATTCATGGTTGTGGTTATTGTTTCATGGGTTTAGTTGCGGTTGAGCTGACACCGTCTCTTGGAGCAACATTCTGTAAAAGCTTTTGTCAGAATGTGATGTATTGCTATAATGCTGAAGCACCTTAGTTAAGTAGGCTACCGTGGCTGTATTGTTAGTATAGCATGTCAAGGATACAAAGCAGTATCAAAGCAGGGAAAAGAGCCTGCAAACTATAGGCTACGGTTAGTCTGGCTTGCTAACACCACTCCACCAGGCAGCCATTTTGGATCTCCGTCTCAGAGGATTTCAGAAAGGGGACTAATGACGGCAAATTAATTGAACTCGCTCTGGCATTAGCATAACTTATGACCATGATTCTCACATCCGTCCATCGATCAATCATTCACTCATGAATACACAGAGGTGTTTTAGAATGGATGGCTAGGCTGAAGTCTTTCCTTATCGTCAATTCAAACAGGAAATGACTACCTGTAACTCACATCGACCCCTGTCACAGTTAGTGAAGGGTGGATACTCACTTCTTGCTGTTATGGCCCACATATCTCACTGCTGCGATGATCAAGGCGATGACAGCCACTCCACCAAAGGTGCCAATGAACACTGCCATCAGGTACTTCTCTAACATCGGACAAGAACATTATATTGAAGATAGTGAAGAAACAGAAAATACTGTTTCGCTAGGTCATGGTACTAAAATATAACTTATTTACATTCAAGATAATGCCATTACCATATCAAGCCAATGGGGTATCCAGTTTGTGGTCTTACTTATACAGTCAATCTAGATATCATATAAAGGTACTACACTTCTCATTTCAGTTCAGTCTCTCATGTATGCTCGGCTATACAATGTTTAGCATTTTAATGGTATGCTATTTGTTTCTTTGTTTAACCATAAACCTGAACTTGTGTACTTACTCTCCTGATGCAACTCCAGATGAAAGCTCTCCGACCCGTACATGTTGCTGCAGTGCACATTGACGGCGCTGTTGCCCAGGCGCTCACCCTTCTCCCGTAGCTTGATCATGCCCGTGGACGTGTGGCCGTCCGTGTGCGTGTGGTAGATGTAGTGGCCTTCCGTGTCGTTGATGGTGATGTTCTTGTCGGGGAGGTAGAACTCGATGGTGAGCTCAGCGTTGCCTGTAGCCATGTAAACACACTGGACTCGCTCCCTCACCACTGTGCACTTGGAGTCTTCCAGAAAGACAGGGGCGTCTGAAGAGAGGGTGGAAGTAGGGGTATGACTGATATGTAGAGTGGGATAGGATGGTGTAGTGTGGTGTAGCGTAGTGTGGTACAATACGATATGATATGATACCATCCCATATTATATGATACGATATGATACAACATTACATGATTTGAAGACCCACTCACAATCCACAGTGATGTTGGGGTGAGCTGCTGTCTCGTCCGTGTTCGTTCTCTGCCAGGCAGCGGTACTGTCCGTCTCCCTGAGGGGTAACCTCCAGAAGCTCCAGCACAGACACCTCCTCAGCCGTGATGGTGCCCACCAGCTCCCCGTCCTTCAGCCAGGTGAGGGTGGGCGCGTGATTGCCTTGGGTGCTAAATTGCAGGGAGATGGAGGAACCTTCCAAAATGGTCAGGGAGCCGTTTACCACTGGCTCACTAGAAGGGTCTGCAGGGAGGACATAGAAGGGATGAAATGTAGAGCGATATGAGGAGAATGAAAGGAGATGAACAAAGGAGCAAGTTAAAGAGGATAAAACGTACTGTGTATAAACAAGAGCAAGAAGCTATGGGCCTGGTTTATCACATTACTAATACGTCATTATATATGTCGCGCGTCACTACTTACAAGAATTATGTCACCGCAAGTCACATAAACTAAAATGTCATCTTGGTTGTCATATAACTACAATGGTTAAATGTAACTATTTTTCATGACGCCGTTGCCGTTAAGCCCCACGCAGGTGTAGATGCAATCCTGAGCGGGGGTTAAGTCCTCCAGGGAGAGCGAGGCATTGGAGGCCGTGTCCCACAGCAGCTCCTGGTCCCCAAACAGCCAGGAGATCCTGGGAGGAGGGTTACTGTCCACCTCACAGTGCAGCGTCACGGAGCTGCCCTCCATCACCTCCGTGGACACGTTCACCCACACCGAGCTAGGGGCATCTGGGGTGAGAGGAAAGGGAAGGTGGGGTTAGACTTGTAAAAGTGACAAGTGTATAACCTGGTTAAACCAGACCCAATGCTGCACTCATCATTTTCTCAAAGAAAAACAAAGGTGAAACGTAGAAAAACAGGTTTGGATGCCAGGCTAACATACCCTATGCGTGTCATAATCATGCAATATATTGCTAAATCAAGCTGCTATCCTTCTACTGTGGATGGAGAATAATGGATGACTGTAGATATTGACAATGGTTCTAAAATGTTTGCATCATAAATATATGTAACACTGCTACTATTACATTTGGTGTAGTAGTCAGGATTAGTTATTCTATATTTATATAATCCCCCACATTACATAATGTGTCCCCTGTTGTGTCCAAATGACACGCTTCTCACAGAATTTTAGGATTCAACCTTCAGGTTCGTTGAAAACGGTCAGTTGGTAATTTACACTTGACGTCCAGAGAGATGAGTCTCTCGTAGACCAGGGTGGTGTTGGGGTAGTAGACCCTGCAGCCCAGCAGCTGGCCGTTGTGCATGGGCCTGGGGGTGAAGGTGAGCGGGCTGGACAGTACGGTTGTGTTGCTCTCTTCCACGTAGTCTGAGGTATACTCGGGTTCAGGCAGGTAGTCTGTGTACATCCATTGGATCTCTGGGCTATTCTCTGGACAGTTGTGTGTATTATAGCACGTCCAGATTCTCGTCAGCGACTATCTCCTCAGGGATGTCAATGTTGGGCTGGTCTGGGGGACAGAGAGGACATAAGTGAACGATTTAAAATTCACCAATTCACAATATTTACCTATTCTCATTAAAACTATAATAATTATAATCACAGCTAGGTCATTCCTAGCCTGGTGCCAGATCTATTTGTGCTTGCCAACTCCTATTGTCATAGTCAGGCCATGTAATGCCAAACAGTGTCCACCGATAGTTGGCAAGACATCACAACAGATATGGTACCAGGCTATGGCAATCCAGCCCACAAATGTGACACCTACGATTGAAAAAAATCATAGTAAAAAAAAAAATAGCCTCTCAGGTTCTCTCAGCAGGCTTACCCAGCACCTTGAGCTCAGAGAAGTCTGGGTAGGTGTAGATGTTGGCACCTGTCCAGGTCAGCACGGAAGTAGTACCTCCCTGAGTGCTCTGTACCTATATTACTGATGAGCAGGGTGCAGTTCCTCTGGTGCAGGTCCCCAATGAGCTTGGTACGCCCTTTGTAACTTTCATGCACAATGTCTTGAAGACCACAGCTGGGAAGAGCACCACAGGTGGGTATGGCTGGCCAAAGTACCAGATGCCGTGGATGCCACAGTATTGCCAGATACATGAATCTGAAGGGGATGACCACGCAGGACTTGGTCATGGCCGAGACGTCCCTTGGTACCCATACATTCCACTGGCTACTGACATCTGAGAGAGGGAATGAGGGAGAGGGAGGGGAGATTGGAAATGGGAATATTGAGAGTGAAACTGTATATCAATGAACAATCAATCTACACTACATATAACGTTTCAAATGGAATCACTGAGAAAAGATGAACAGAGAGAGACAAAGCGAGAGAGAGAACAGAGGATGATATCATGAGGTTCTCCCTGGGTGAGCTGGTAAGAGCAGAGACCCTATGTTGAGGAAGCATATGTCTCACTCTTACCACTGGCACCACTGTTTAAGTGAGAGGGACAAGGTGGAGCCAAGATGGACGCCAGCCAGCCATCCAACAGCACTGGAACAGTAGGCTGATTCCCTGCTGCCATGTGTGTCAGTTGGACCCTGTGTCTACTCTGTACTCTGTTGCTTTAGTGTTGTTTGCTGTAAGTTTGACATACTCTAAAAGTCAACTGGGTCAATGCAGGAAAACCACCAAATCAGTTTTACATTGCAATTGCATATCTAGATTACTGCATTTCTAGTATTACATCTGTAGTCTTCAAGGGAATTTCCACAGTCTGAATTATTGTGATATAATTGAGAAGATATTCACACTGACAAGAGGGAATGAGAAACATAGGAGTTGTACCTTTGATGATCAGCAACATCGGCCAAAGCAGCACCAAACACCACATGGTGTCTATTTAACCCTGAACCAGAGACCTCTGCAACAGACATCAGACATCAATTACACATCAACTACTTCACACTTTACCATTCTGTTCTGTACCAATGGAGCCCCATGCTATGTGATATATATTGAATATGCCATTATAGTGACATATGTACAATATCACCTGTTGTGACATATAACTAATGTCAGTAGTGGTGACATTGTAAGAATATTCAAAGATAAATATACACAACGCAGAGTACTAGTGGTCAAGAGGACTAATGGTCAAGAGGACTAGTGGTCAATAGAGGACTAGAGGTCAAGAGGGAATTAACGATCAGTGGAAATAGTCGTTTTTCAGTTCAACATCTGTTTAGAATCTTTGTAGTGGTTCCAACCAGGGATTCATAGCTACATGGGCAAGTTTTCATTGGTCCAAATGCTCTATACTTTGAGCCTGCAACAGGATACTTGGGGGTTTGGCCAGTAGCCAAATTCTATTGCAAGGAATTCTAATTGGCCAGCCACATACTAGGCTTGAGGCTATAAATTACATCCTGTCTATTTGTTCTGTGGAGAAACATTGAGAACAGGGAAGAATGAACATCTACCATCTACTTCCCAGCATAACTACTATTCTCTTTGAATAAATATATTTTTCTCCCCCTGATTTGCTTTGGGGTCTGTGTTATTGAAAAATAACATCAACCGCTAACAACATATAACCGCAATGGTTAAATGTCACTTTTTTAAAAACATATTCTAATGAAACTATGTTGCTTTTATTTCAGGCAACAATGACATATGTCAAGAAGATTGTGTGTAAAAATATGTTAGAAATTACTGAGTATCACCTTGAATTGCAAAATGAGGGAAAAGTAGCCAAGCCAGAAAAATGTCTGATTCTTCAGCTTGGTGGTCGTAATAGTAGTAATGTTCACTAGAGGGAGCCCAATCAATCCCAGACAGCTCGACAGCCCTCTGCCTCAACTTGTCTGAAAAGAAAAAAAGAATTGTAGTGAAAAATGATGTCTTTACCTTTATCACATTTGCCATTTGTATGGCATTTGAACCATATTGACGTGATCAGGGTGAGTGAAAGTACATGAAATAACAGCACATAGGCCAGTCTGTGCTGTTATTTTCTCTGGGCTAAAGGTGATGTTCTATGTGTTTGCAGCTGCTGGAGCTGCTGCTGGAGGGGCCTTAGCTCAGCTGGTAGAGCACGGCGCTTGTAACGCCAAGGTAGTGGGTTCGATCCCCGGGACCACCCATACACAAAAAAAATGTATGCACGTATGACTGTAAGTCGCTTTGGATAACAGCGTCTGCTAAATGGCATATTACTTATTATTATTAAATTAATAGAGTCATGAGTAATGCAGGAAGCATTTGGATATTACTTCACTCGTCCGTAGCATTTTTGATGATACAGTATCTGTTTAGATGAAAATGGGTTTTAATTGCCATACCTCTACGAATACCACATCTTTACAACTACTAATGATTTCAATATTAACAATACTTTAATGATGAAAGGGACCCTACTTTGACATGTTGCTCTCTCTGTCAGAGAGAAGAGTAGAGCTGTGCAGATGAGGACCCACGTCCTGCCTCCACTGCCTCGATTAATCAACCACAACACCAGGGTCTGTCTCCTTTCACCTCTTTCTCTGGTCACCTTGTCTGTGTTCACAGGTCTGGAGCACAGAGAGAGTATCGAATAACATGATAAATAGTGTTATAATAATAACTACACATCCCATTACCAGCTGTGTAAGGGGAATACATAAGCATTCATAACATCTGACATAACCGTTTCATGACACGTTTATGATTGTTACAACCTTCTTAGCAAATTTTTTCAACTGTAATTTAATACATGGAGAGAAGATGTCAAAGTCCTAGTAATGCTTTATTTTACGCTAGTTGTCTGGAATTTATTTAGAAACCACATGGTAGCAGACTAATTACATACTTTTTTACCTAAGTCCTCATAGAGATTCATTGTAAAAAACAAAAAAAAAGTACCAATTGTTTCTACCAATGACAAAGGAGTTACTAGCTTTGTTAAATAATTGCAAGTGATGTCCAGAGAGTTGCCAATTTTTCCCAAGTACTTTAACAGTTTTTTGAGCCATGCAGAGAATAAGACTGAATCAGCACGTCCCACCCATCAGAGACACATACAGGGTTCACAGTCAACAGGGGGAGAGAGCACACTGAGAGAGAGGTAAACTGTCACTTCCTGTCCCCAGTCTGTAACTCCTCCCTCTAACCTGGTGCTGATGAATTTACATTTTACATTTTACATTTTAGTCATTTAGCAGACACTTTTATCCAGAGCGACTTACAGTTAGTGAGTGCATACATTTTTCATACTGGCCCCCCGTGGGAATGTCAGTGTCATTTTGTGTAGTTAGTTGTAATGGAAGTGCATGTAGTCATAGATCAACATAATTTACCACTACTGTACATACAGAGAACTATCTGTAATTTATCTAAAAACAATATTACTGTAAAAGCCATTATGCCTTCTTGGTCTTCAGCTCAGTTTCCCATGACGTTTTTTACTTTAACAAGATCTGATAGCCATACTGAGTTTGACCACAGCTTTTACAACACTGTGGACCGCAGTTAAGTTCCTCTTCATACATAAGACTGTGTTTAAGTGCCCCCACCCTTACTATATTTGTATAGGTGGGTTTTTACTTCTAAATACTTACATTTGAACTATAATCCCTAAAATATGTGTTGCTGCTGTTATAAAATGTTCAGATCAGAACAGGCCTCATGCCTCCACATGGACATTATAGTTGTATATTTTCTTTACAATATTCATTACTATTATTAAGGTCTCTGGATACGTCTTCTCTTTGGATGTTCTAAATGTCTGATGGCCTGGTGACTAATCCTTTCAAAATACAACTTTCTTAGATTCCAAGCAACAATAAATGAAGAATACAACAGTAAATGTGGCAAGTTTGTAATCTGTATTCTCAACACATCTCCAAAATTGTAAGGAAGAAATAGCAACATATATATATATATATATATATATATATATATATATATATATATATATATATATATATATTATTTTATACAGTTTCTCCATTACATAATTAACAGTTAATCTTAAACTACCTCTCCATTGTTTACAGTAACTACATCACACATCTTTTTTTCACCACAATATGGAATGGAAATATATACATTGAAGTCAGAGAATGCCCCAGTGGCAGAGTGCAAATTGGCAGATGAAGGAATCTACAGGAATCTACAGCAATGTACAGAGTGCAATGAGCAAATGTACAGTTTCAGGACGGTAGTGCGGAGTGCATAGAATCATAATATCTCCATATTTTATTCACATAGTTTATCTAAAGTAAAAATAGAAAAACGTATGGACTTTTTCATTCAATTATCATACAGAACTTGTGCGCTTTTCAATGAAATTCAAAATAATTTTTATGATTAAAAATTATGCCTCTTAACTTTTTCATTTAATGCATACAAATCTGAAACTTTACTAAGAAGAAAAGTGTGAATTATTTCACATGAAAATTATCTCAGCATAAGCTTAGGAGTGGGGGGGAAGAACAGGTACTCAATCATCTTGGACGCCTGGCAATGACCTCATACTCTTCCTGAGTCATGTCTTTTTTATCCAATGAGATGTAGGTGCTCTCCTCTTCTTTTGGCTTCCCATTCATACCTTGCATCCTTTGAGAACCACAAGAAAAAAAACAAGTGGAAGGGTTAAGTTACTTCTAGCACTCAGAAAAAGTAAATCTAGGCCTATAGCAAGCATCTTATCAGACAGTGGCTGGGCTTACAACAGATACTTTGAGAAATAAAGTTTCCTTTTCATGTAAAAATACTTCTATATTCTACATAATTTTGTCTCTATTGTGCAATAAGTGAAAAGGATCCTACCGTATGTAAGCATTTGAAGACAGGTAGATGAGGATGGCAACAGTCACACTGAGAGACACACCAGCTATGGTCCAGGGGAGAACTGCATTCCCACATCCTTCAGAAAGATCTACAATTGATGAAGAGAGAAACAGTGTCATTAGAGCAATCTTAGACCTCATGTAATAACCACACCACAACCTTGACACAATACAATTGCAATCTGTGCCAAGTTAATACTGTCTACGGGAAAAAATATCTGCATGTTTTTTCTTTAAATTATAGCACCTCTCTGTTTCCTTCCTTCTTGCGTTTCCTGCAACTTCCCTCTCACTACACCCACAGTATTTCTGCTGACACACTCCACACTGGTGTTGTTGGTGTGGTTTCTAACAGGCAGGCTGATGGTGCTGTTCACTGAGGACCTGAACACTGATGTAGTGAGGCTGTACTTCTCTGTGTTGAGCTCCAGCAGTGGCCACTCTATGAGGGGTAAGGGAACCCCCTGACTGACACACACACAGGTCATGACCTCTGCCTGATCCACACACCCAGAGCCAGGAAGAATCACAGGAATCACAGGATGGTCTGGAAAAGACAGTGAAGAGAGAGAGATCAGTGATAGATTGATGCTAAAAACAATTCCAGATCTTAAAATATGAAATGAGTTTGTATATTTCAATCAAGTTTGTACTGTTTGTATTTACACATCACAGTGACAACAGTGGAAGCTGTCATAGTCCTGTTGAGGTGTTGCGCTGTACACACATACTCCCCAGCATGTTCTCTTGTCACATTGGAGATGGTGAGAGTGGCCTTTTCAGTGTAATTCTGAAGTGGGGGACTTGTCCTGTTCTTACTCCAAGTGATGTCAGATGGTGGGTAACTGTCAACACTGCAGGTCAGACCCAGGGTACCATCCTCCTTCACTGTTTTATTTCCAGTTATTTGGGGGTCTTTCACATCTTTAGTGCATAGAGTTTCTAATTTTACACATGTATTGTTACACATACACTAAATTCTAACTATATTGGTTGAGGGACTAATTACAATGGATCATGATTAAAAAGCAAGGGAAAAGGTCAAAGCCATGACATAACTGCGTATAGCCTGCATATTGTATCATCTGCTTGTTATCAAGGTTATTCCTAGGTTTCAAAGATTTTCTGGAATAAGGTGTTTAATGTAAAATGTAGGTGACATGGTACTCACATGTCACATTCAAAGTTACTGTCTCTTCAATTTGATGTTTTTTCTGAAAGGTTACTTGACACGTAACCTTCATGTTGTGGTGCTCAGCTGAGGGGGTAAAGGTCAAAGTTGAGAAGTGGGATGTTGTGACGCTGGTCAGGTCCTCTCTCTTCTGTATGGTGGTATTGTCTCTGAGCTCAGTGATGTTGTCTCCTGTCCCTATCCATGTCCATGTGATGTTAGGAGGAGTTCCAGAGCAGTCCAAATTTGAGATTTTTGGTTCCAACCGACGTGTCTTTGAGACGCGGTGTGGGTGAACGGATGATCTCTGCATGTGTAGTTCCCACCGTAAAGCATGGAGGAGGAGGTGTTATGGTGTGGGGGTGCTTTACTGGCGACACTGTCAGTGATTTATTTAGAATTCAAGGCACACTAAACCAGCATGGGTACCACAGCAGTCTGCAGCAAAATGCCATCCCATCTGGTTTGGGCTTAGTGGGACTATCATTTGTTTTTCAACAGGACAATGACCCAACCCACCTCCAGGCTGTGTAAGGGCTATTTGACCAAGAAGGAGAGTGATGGAGTGCTGCATCAGATGACCTGGCCTCCACAATCACCCAACCTCAACCCAATTGAGATGGTTTGGGATGAGTCGGACCACAGATTGACTTGGGACTTGCTTCCATATAGCCACAAGACCCTTAGTGAGGTCGGGCACTGATGTTGGGCGATTAGGCCTGGCTCGCAGCCGGCGTTCCAATTCATCCCAAAGGTGTTCGATGGGGATAAGGTCAGGGCTCTGTGCAGGCCAGTCAAGTTCTTCCACACCGATCTCGACAAACCATTTCTGTACGGACCTCGCTTTGTGCACGGGGGCATTGTCATGCTGAAACAGGAGAGGGTCTTCCCCAAACTGTTGCCACAAAGTTAGAAGCACAGAATCGTCTAGAATGTAATTGTATGCTGTAGCATTAAGATCTCCCGTCAATGGAACTATTGGGCCTAGCCCGAACCATGAAAATAGCCCCAGACCATTATTCCTCCTCCACCAAACTTTACAGTTGGCACTATGCATTGGGGCAGGTAGCGTTCTCCTGGCACCTGCCAAACCCAGATTTTTACGTCGGACTGCCAGATGGTGAAGCGTGATTCATCACTCCAAAGAACGTGTTTCCACTGCTCCAGAGTCCAATGGCGGCGAGCTTTACACCATTCCAGCCGACATTCTGCTGCCAATGTTTGTCTATGGAGATTGCATGGCTGTGTGCTCAATTCTATACACCTGCCAGCAACAGGTGTGGCTAAAATAGCTGAATCCACTAGTTTGAAAGGGTTTCCACATACTTTCGAATCAATAGTGCACTTTGTGATGATTTGATAACTTATTCAAAATCAGCAACAATTAGATTTTTTTTCTTCCACAATCATTCACTTACAGTGCATTCGGAAAGTATTCAGACCACTTGACTTTTTCCACATTTTTTTTACGTTACAGCCTTATTCTACAATTGATCAAATATTTTTTCCCCCTCATCAATCTACACACAATACCCCATAATGACAAAGCAAAAACAGGTTTTTAGAAATGTTTGCAAATGTATTACAAATAAAAAACTGAAATATTACATTTGCATAAGTATTCAGACCCTATAAACAGTACTTTGTTTAAGAACCTTTGGCAGCGATTACAGCCTCAAGTCTTCTTCGGTATGACGCTACAAACTTGACACAACTGTATTTGGGGAGTTTCTCCCATTCTTCTCTGCAGATCCTCTCTAGCTCTGTCAGGTTGGATGGGGAGCATCGCTGCACAGCTATTTTCAGGTTTCTCCAGAGATGTTCGATCGGGTTCAAGTCCGGGCTCTGGATTGCCCCTCAAGGACATTCAGAGACTTGTCCCGAAGCCACTCCTGCATTGTCTTGGCTGTGTACTTAGGGTCGTTGTCCTGTTGGAAGATGAACCTTTACCCCAGTCTGAGGTCCTGAGCACGCTGGAGCAAGTTTTCATCAAGGATCTCTCTGTACTTTGCTCCGTTCATCTTTCCCTTGATCCTGACTAGTCTCCCAGTCCCTGCCGCTGGAAAACATCCCCACAGCATGATGCTGCCACCACCATGTTTCACCAAAGGCATGGTGCCAGGTTTCCTCTAGACGTGACGCTTGGCATTCATGCCAAAGACTTCAATCTTGGTTTCATCAGACCAGAGAATCTTGTTTCTCATGGTCTGAGAGTCTTTAGGTGTCTTTTGGCAAACTCCAAGTGGGCTGTCATGTGCCTTTTACTGAGGAGTGGCTTCCGTCTGGCCACTCTACCATAAAGGCCTGATTGGTGGAGTGCTGCAGCGGGAATGATCGATGCTTGACTGCCTGTTATGACGAGTTTCTCTGGTATCGAGTACTTCAGGATGTAAGAGAAAATGGAACACTTAGATGGAGAGTTGATTCATTGTTATTTAATGGTTACAGTACTGGATTCAATGACAAGCGGTACGGGCGTAGCCCCTTGTCATTCGAATGACTTCCATAGAAAATCTCTCAGTTTATATAATGCTCTCCGAGCTACTTCTATCCCACAGTTGCCAACCATTATTGAGTGTCACTCATCTACTACAATAGGATCCCCATACATGGTATCGTGTGGCACCCTAGCCAGGCCATTCCATCACGTACCCCTCCTAGATTAGCACCAGTGGCCCCAACCTATCTTGGCACACCGACCCTCTGTCACTCACCCGTGACATCAATAACACATTTACATTTACATTTAAGTCATTTAGCAGACGCTCTTATCAAGAGCGAATTGCATTCAACTTAGGATAGCCAGTGGGACAATAACCCTTTTTTCCCCTACTTTTTTCTAATGGGCGGGGGGGGGGGATTAGAATGATTACTGTTATACTATTCCAGGTATTCCTTAAAGAGGTAGGGTTTCAAGTGTCTCCGGAAGGTGGTCAATGACTCCGCTGTCCTGGCATCGTGGGGGAGCTTGTTCCACCATTGGGGTGCCAGAGCAGCAAATAGCTTTGACTGGGCTGAGCGGGAACTGTGCTTCCGTAGAGGTAGGGGGGCTAGCAGGCCAGAGGTGGATGAATGTAGTGCCCTTGTTTGGGTGTAGGGTCTGATCAGAGCCTGAAGGTAAGGACATGGCGTGTCATTGTCCTCTGTTACTCACATACAGTGAGGGAAAAAAATATTTGATCCCCTGCTGCTTTTGTACGTTTGCCCACTGACAAAGACATGATCAGTCTATAATTTTAATGGTAGGTTTATTTGAACAGTGAGAGACAGAATAACAACAAACAAAACCAGAAAAATGTTTATAAATTGATTTGCATTTTAATGAGAGAAACAAGTATTTGACCCCTCTGCAAAACATGAATTAGTACTTGGTGGCAATACCCTTGTTGGCAATCACAGAGGTCAGACGTTTCTGGTAGTTGGCCACCAGGTTTGCACTCTCAGGAGGGATTTTGTCCCACTCCTCTTTGCAGATCTTCTCCAAGTCATTAAGGTTTCGAGGCTGATGTTTGGCAACTCGAACCTTCAGCTCCCTCCACAGATTTTCTATGGGATTAAGGTCTGGAGACTGGCTAGGCCACTCCAGGACCTTAATGTGCTTCTTCTTGAGCCACTCCTTTGTTGCCTTGGCCGTGTGTTTTGGGTCATTGTCATGCTGGAATACCCATCCACGACCCATTTTCAATGCACTGGCTGAGGGAAGGAGGTTCTCACCCAAGATTTGACGGTACATGGCCCTGTCCATCATCCCTTTGATGCGGTGAAGTTGTCCTGTCCCCTTAGCAGAAAAACACCCCCAAAGCATAATATTTCCACCTCCATGTTTGATGGTGGGGATGGTGTTCTTGGGGTCATAGGCAGCATTCCTCCTCCTCCAAACACGGCGAGTTGAGTTGATGCAAAAGAGCTCGATTTTGGTCTCATCTGACCACAACACTTTCACCCAGTTCACCTCTGAATCATTCAGATGTTCATTGGCAAATTTCAGACGGGCCTGTATATGTGCTTTCATGAGCAGGGGGACCTTGCGGGCGCTGCAGGATTTCAGTCCTTCATGGCGTAGTGTGTTACCAATTGTTTTCTTGTTGACTATGGTCCCAGCTGCCTTGAGATCATTGACAAGATCCTCCCGTGTAGTTCTGGGCTGATTCCTCACTGTTCTCATGATCATTGCAACTCCATGAGGTGAGATTTTGCATGGAGCCCCAGGCCGAGGGAGATTGACAGTTCTTTTGTGTTTCTTCCATTTGCGAATAATCGCACCAACTGTTGTCACCTTCTCACCAAGCTGCTTGGCGATGGTCTTGTAGCCCATTCCAGCCTTGTGTAGGTCTACAATCTTGTCCCTGACATCCTTGGAGAGCTCTTTGGTCTTGGTCATGGTAGAAAGTTTGGAATCTGATTGATTGATTGCTTCTGTGGACAGGTGTCTTTTATACAGGTAACAAGCTAAGATTAGGAGCATTCCCTTTAAGAGTGTGCTCCTAATCTCAGCTCGTTACCTGTATAAAAGACACCTGGGAGCCAGAAATCTTTCTGATTGAGAGGGGGTCAAATACTTATTTCCCTGATTAAAATCAATTCATAAAAAATTTTACATGCGTTTGTTTGGATTTTTTTGTTGTTATTCTGTCTCTCACTGTTCGAATAAACCTACCATTAAAATTATAAACTGATCATTTCTTTGTCAGTGGGCAAACGTACAAAATCAGCAGGGGATCAAATACTTTTCTCCCTCACTGTACATCTTATGAGTTTACAGACATTAACAAATCCTGTATCAAAAGTCGTTATATCACTGCCATTTGACAAATACAAATATTCTCACTCTTATCCATAATAATCTCATCATGTAGACTAGCCTACCAGCACAGCCTACCCGCACTGTATCTGCGAGCTTTTAGCTAAAGTGCATGTGCTAAGATCAGAGTAGGCACATTTGCTATTTAACGCAACAGTTTTTGTGACAAAACTATCACTAGAGTTATTAGGTACATGACAACTTAAGTGAAAAAGTACATTTTGTGTGCACTACGCCATCAAGCACTGATTATATCTGCAACAAGTCAGTTTGGTGGAAACCTGCACATTTCATTCCGCATGAAAATCTGTCGCAAATTGGATGTCTGTCACGGTTTTCTAAGCCAGAACCCAGAAGCAGACCAGGACAAGGTGAGTTAAACGAAGGTGAGTATTTATTAACAGATTCAAAAAATATGCAGAATAATCCAGGAGACGGAGTGGGCGGCGGAGATGAGTTGGTGGAGGTGAAGTGGCAGATCCAATGATGGCTCGGCAGCCGCCGACAACCAGGCAGGGGTTGGGTGAAGGTTCCGGGAGAATGACTGTAGACAGAAAAAAACAGAGGTAAGTACACGGCAAGCCAACAAGGTGCAAAACAACAAAACTAACGCTAGTAGAGGCTGATATGCTGACAAACATACTGTTCATGGCTAACGATCCGGCAGGGAATGGATGTCAGGTCAGGGCTTATGAAGGGGTGATGATCAGGACCAGGTGTGCCGAAGCTGATGAGAAGCAGGTGCGGGTAATCGAGAAATCACCCGCCTAGCAACGTCGCCCGGCAACCGGACAGGGTGCGTTCAGGAACCTTCAGGAAACAGGACATTCAGAGCAGAAAAAACGGCAACACAGGCAGGAACAGACTCAGGACGCAGGGTTCATGACAATGGAAGCCTAGCTAGTGGGGTAAAGAGTAGAACTAAAGTAGAATAGTGTTGGATAAATTAAACAAAGTGTTTTCGTACCAATTAATTTGTATCACTTCCCATAGATATCCTTGGGTCAGAGAAGAGGGATGTTGCAGTCTTTCCCTGGGTAATCGTTGGTCTGTCCCTCAGCCTTAACGTGGCCCTCCTTATATATCTGACCAGTCCTTGTAAATTGTAAGACAACATGACAACCCCACAGTTGAACACATGGGGACATTTGGCATAAGGTCAGGAGGCATAAAATTCTTAGCATTGTTATATTTAGCTTTTTTTTATCAATACGTTATGCAAGGTAGGACTGTCTGAGAGAGGTAAATTATAATCAAGGAAAACTTTTTAGCTCCGTTTGGCTAACTGATGGTTGAAACCAGAGAACGTAGCCTAGTGGTTAGAGAGGTGAGCCAGCAACCGGATGGTTGCCAGTTTGAATTCCAGGTCCGATGGGAAATGTCTGGTGGGAAGTGAGCTGGCAACCGGAGGGTTACTGGTATCAAATCCTTGATGCCATTGCCTGCCATTGTGCCCTTGAGCAACCCGCAACAGCTCCCCTGGCACCCAGTGGCAGGTTAGTTTCTTTTGTCATTAATTTTGTTCTGGAAGCAGCTCTGCAGAGTGGTCACTAACCCTAACCTTAAGCACACAACTAATCCTAATGCCTAACCCCAACCTTAAAATTAAGACCAAAAATCTTTGCAGCTGACACATCTAGAGGAATTCGCTCTGTTCTGCTTCCAGGGCAAGATTCATGACAATGAACGTCAACCTGCCGCACAGTTTGGCAGCCCCCCCACACCTCTCCCGAATGTTTATGCATGTGTATGTATGTGTGTCTTTCGGAGGGGTTGGGTTAAAAGCGGAAGTCAAATTTCAGTTGGACCTTGTGTGCAATTGACCAATAAAATGATCTTAATCTTTAAAAAACGGGTTGCAACTTACTGTACAGTAGATGCTTCCTTTATGTTACTATTTTCAGAACTGCACAAATTGGCTCTAAAATTATCTCAGATAACAATGATTTTTTGACTTAAATAGCAAAAAGGGTGAAAAGAAGAGCTAAAGAAGAAGATAGTACCTACATCTCATTAATAAAGTAATACTAATACATGGAGATATAGAAAGTATTCAGGGTGTGTAATGATGTCATGTCATAGTATTGTGTGGACAGAGGTAGAGTTACTAGGTAATTAGTTTGGGGCCATGAAGTCTACATTCCATTGTGTCAAAGTAGATTACTGATGTTTAGGGTAGTGTGATTGATGGACAGGATGTAGTGACCTGGGGGGCAAAGGGTAAAAATAACAGAGACAGGGAGGCCTATGATGGTTACCAGATGTATGTGAAAGGAATGAGAACCAAAAGGGTATATAAGGTAGAGTTTCATCTTTGTTAGTTAGTTCAACTGACGAAGGGCAAAGCCATGTCCATTTGTTAGATGAACCCACGAGCTCGTGATTCAATAAATACTTGGTATGAAATCTCCACAGAATGTCTAAGTATATCCTTGCATCCTTGATTCTTTGATACCCGAGAAACTCATCATAACAGGGTGTATTTTCCTTACTGTTTTGGGTATGAGAGTACAGATACAAACTATATAGATAAACTGAGCTGGTCACATTCTCTGTTGTTTACTTTATTTATTTTTTGTTTGGAACCTGTAGTATCTGAACATTCTAGAACTTTGCTCTGCTTTGCTGAAACATCTGGAAAGTGTTACTCTAGGGGCCCCCCTAAAACAGAGGAGAGTCTGTTATGTGAAGGTCAGGAATTGGTCTATCAAAAAACCACCCATCTTATGGAACATAGGATATATACCAGGTTTAGAACAAAGGGACAGGGAATAATCATATTAGAAATTGGGTTAGTTGTTCTCCGGATTTCTGCAGAAGTCTGTAAATTGATGCTGTAACCTTTGATATAATAAACCTTTATAATCAAGTACAGTGTCAGCGGATTCCTTGTCCACGCAGCATGTCAGCATGGTTGTCTCGACACCACAAACCAAAGAAAGATGGCTTTGCTTGAGGCGGGATAGACTTGTAAAATAAAAGAGAGTGATCAAACATCATCATAGAGCTCTTATTGTCATTAAGTAATAACAGTGCTAATTTGCAGAAAGATTGCAGAATTCTGATCGGAATTATTGTTTCAAAGATATAAAAAAAATCACAATAATAATAATAATGAATACCACAAAGTAAAGAAAGTACAAATCTGCTTTACAACCCACTATGTGACAAACAAATTAGATAAGACATGAACAACGCTTCTCCATTTTGTTTCCAGGTTTAGAAATAAATAAACCCCCCATGAGGCGTTCAAGAGAACCGATGACAGTAAGTGTTACTAACCGGATGTCCATATTGGCAAGTCTCAATGTTGGGTAACACATCTTGAACGTTCTGGCATTGGGTCTAGTGACTTACCCATGTCAGAACAACTACATAAAATATGTTATTAACAGTCATAACAGCTTACATAAGCTTGACAGCTGACTTGACACTGTCATGGCACAAATCTTTGCTTAAGTCAGCTAATTGGCTTAGCATACAGATAGCCAACTAATTTACATAAATATCCTTTTGTGTCATGACAGTGTAAAGGGTCATTATTTTGACATCAGTTTTCATGACCGAAAATGACATGTGTTATGTCATGACAGCGTTATGTCACCCTTATGACAGAGAAGTAAATTAAAGTGTTACCGAACCTGTATAAAACTTGCCTGTGTAAACCATTGTTGTAATACTGAGCATGTACATACCGTAGTGTATTTACACATATGGCTGACAGCATAATAGTCATGCAGGATGTTTATTTACATAATGTATACTGGTATCCTTTTACCCATCCATATGCAGCTTATTAATATTGTATTAACAGTCATTGTTATCTAGTTATGCCATTAGTGAGCTTGTAGATTACATTACATGAGTTGATCAAGTATGTTTGAATAGCACAACCAACTGGTATATCAGCTTTACTTTTGTGCCACGCAAACACCTCATCTGATACAACCCTACAGGATTAGGCATCGATTTCACAATTCACAACCATTGAAGAATACATTTTGTGAGAAGCGGTCTCAGGTAAAGTGATCCTTTGAAACAGCCACAGTGATCAGTGTTCACTGATCTTTCAGCACTGTTTACAAACACACACACACACACACACACACACACTTTGTCAAAATGAGATACATTTTGGCCTGATGTGTGAGTGCTACAGTGGAGTGATGTATGCCAGATTGATCCAAAAATTGGTTCCCATTTAAGGATAAGTTAACACTTAGCCTTGGCAAAACAGAGAAGTCGTCCAAAAAATACTAGTAATTAAATCATGGGCAACGGCATAAATAGAACATCTGTGTTACCCCGGCACATTTCCCCAAGAGCAAACGACAACCAAATCGGTGCTTGTAATGCATAAGAACAAAATAAATCAGGCCACCTCTTGCACAAACAGAACCTTGTGTTCAAGGCTTGACAAACCTCTAAGAGTATCCATCTTCTCTCTCCATACAAAATCAAATAAAGTATTAATTTCTCATCATCATCAAAAGCTACTGAGTCACAGCACACATCACTATTGAACTATATGTGGGAACAGAATATGTAAGATGAAGATTACTGGCTTCAACTGGATATGTACCAGGTCTGATGGTTGATAAACACTGGTCAGTTTTGACAACCACTGGATCAGGAAGAGAGAGGAGATCCCTAATTTCCTCCAGATCCAGGGTCAGAAATAGAGATAAGAAAGGAAAAAGCAGAAAAAACACCCCTTTCCCTGACACTTCGACTGGCAGCGGACACAGTGGAGAAGGACTATAATGGACAGATCTAGAACAGGAGCAGGAACAAGCTAGCCTGGTATCCAAACTGATTGTGCTGCGTTTCACAGGAAAACAGTGGTAAGCGCAGCGTTCAATCTGGTTTAACCAGGCTAGCTATGAGTATGATATAGGGTGACATACAGAAGGGGAGCCCCAGAAAATGTGTTACTGTGTCCCAAGCTTGATAGCAATGCCAAACAATTAATGGTGTAGAGCTGGAAATAGCAACATTGAATGTAGATGATACAGTACAGTGCAGTAGCTAACACATTCCACCTGTTGTGAGTGAATTGTGTGGCTATGAACAATAGAGTAAGAGCTGGGAGACCGACAGCTGCTGATAATACAAAGAGCTTTTTACATTGTCCACTGGGCCGTGTTCCGACCCTGCAAGTAGCTACCAGCAGTCCTGGGTGGCGAGATGTGACTGGGGCTCCCCCTGGAGGCCGGGGCGTTGACTAACGGGGACGTCAATTCAGATGAGTCAGGGATGGGGGGATACGATGGGGGATCTTGGTGTGATGGTGAAGTGTGGTGATGGTATCCACAGGGGAGGGGGGAAGACGTTTGAAGAGGGGGCGAATGACGTGAGGAGGGGGGCGACAACATGGCTGCCACTGTGTCCCGCGGTGACGAGGGGTCAGGGAAGGATCGCGAATCATTTGGCTTTGATCTCGGTGTAGTCGCTGCCGTCATCCCCCCTCCCTGAGGCCCCCCCATCCCTGGAGCGCCCCCCTGAAACTCCAGGGCGGCGTAGTTCAGCTGTTGCCTCTCCAGGGCTGCCATAGAGCCCACAGGTTGATCATCTCCGTCTTCTCCCTGTTGAAGGTACGGAAAGAGAGAAGGCCCATTCAGAATCACAGATTATACCAGCACAGTGCCACCAATGCCATTGACACCTCAGAACATAGACCGTATAAAGTGATAACATGACAGACATTGAGAAAGGAGAAAGGAGGGTTAGTTGTTATTGGTGAGCAGAGGTGTAAGACAAGGAGATTGAGTAGGTTTAGCATATCCTGTTGGTATCGAGGCAGCCATACAACAGCAGTCATGGAAATCAAAGGCAATACAGCACATGGAAGCGGATCTCAGACAGCAGACGACTGTGAGCCAGATCTGGTTGTTTGGTGACACATACAGTATGGCTCAGTTCTGGCACCACAATGCGTCATATGGCCCAGATCTGGTCCGAATGTAGGAGATGCGGACTGGGAGAGGGTTGGCACTTTGCTGATGGGCCATCTCTGGCTTGAGTTGTGTGGCCGTAACAACTTTCCCTAGTTACTGGGCTACTTTAGGTCTGAATGTGGGCCACATCCACCTTGACAGGCAAGATCTGGGCATTTCATGCTATAGTTCCACTTCAGGACCGTAACACTAAGTGGTTAACTGGGCCATATGGTAAGTCGTAATACTGTAGATAAGGGCCGAATTTGGGCCATCATATAATTTTGCTGTCTGGGATGTGTGAGGGATGCTGTCTACCACTGAGACCTGGAGTTGGGATTGGGGTGGGGTTGTTTAGGTACCTTACCGTACTCTCCTCTAGAATGGAGGTAAACTTTGAGCCCAGAAGCTCTGTCTTAAGCTGTGCAAGAGTTAGGGAAGAGAAAAAGAGACAGAAGAACGCAGAGAAGCGATGAAGCAGAAAACAGTGGTTTGGAAAGGCTATGGTCGCAGCTACTCAAGTGGTACTGTGATAGATAGCTATAGTGGTACTGGGACTCTCAGGCTAGGCCAGTAGTTGGCTGGGGAAGTTTACATTTTCTCTTTAACATAAGAGGTCATATACAGTCGTGGTCAAAAGTTTTGAGTATTGGTCTTCACAAAGTTCGCTGCTTCAGTGTTATGAGATATTTTTGTCAGATGTTACTATGGTATACTGAAGTATAATTACAAGCATTCCATAAGTGTCAAAGGCTTTTATTGACAATTACATTAAGTTTATGCAAAGAGTCAATATTTGCAGTGTTCTTTTTTAAGACCACTGCAATCCGGCCTGGCACGCTGTCAATTAACTTCTGGGCCACATCCTGACTGATGGCAGCCCATTCTTGCATAATCAATGCTTGGAGTTGGTCAGAATTTGTGTGTTTTTGTTTGTCCACCCGCCTCTTGAGGATCGACCACAAGTTCCCAATGGGATTAAGGTCTGGGGATTTTCCTGGCCATGGACCCAAAATGTTGATGTTTTGTTCCCCAAGCCACTTAGTTATCACTTTTGCCTTATGGCAAGGTGCTCCATCATGCTGGAAAAGGCATTGGTCGTCACCAAACTGTTCTTGGATGGTTGGAGAAGTTGCTCTCTGAGAATGTGTTGGTACCATTCTTTATTCATAGCTGTGTTCTTAGGGAAAATTGTGAGTGAGCCCACTCCCTTGGCTGAGAAGCAACCCCACACATGAATGGTCTCAGGATGCTTTACTGTTGGCATGACACAGGACTGATGGTAGCGCTCACCTTGTCTTCTCCGGATGCCCTAAACAATCAGAAAGGGGATTCATCAGAGAACATGACTTTACCCCAGTCCTCAGCAGTCCAATCCCTGTACCTTTTGCAGAATATCAGTCTGTCCCTGATGTTTTTCCTGGAGAGAAGTGGCTTCTTTGCTGCCCTTCTTGACACCAGGCCATCCTCCAAAAGTCTTCACCTCACTGTGCGTGCAGATGCACTCACACCTGCCTGCTGCCATTCCTGAGCAAGCTCTGCACTGGTGGTGCCCCGATCCCGCAGCAGAATCAACTTTAGGAGACGGTCCTGGCGCTTGCTGTACTTTCTTGGGCGCCCTGACGCCTTCTTCACAACAATTGAACCTCTCTCCTTGAAGTTCTTGATTATCCGATAAATGGTTGATTTAGGTGCAATCTTACTAGTAGCAATATCCTTGCCTGTGAAGCCCTTTTTGTGCAAAGCAATGATGACGGCACGTGTTTCCTTGCAAGTAACCATGGTTAACAGAGGAAGAACAATGATTTCAAGCACCACCCTCCCTTTAAAGCTTCCAGCCTGTTATTCTAAATCAATCAGCATGACAGAGTGATCTCCAGCCTTGTCCTCGTCAACACTCTCACCTGTGTTAACGAGAGAATCACTGACAATATGGCAGCTGATACTTTTGTGGCAGGGCTGAAATGCAGTGGAAATGTTTTTGGGGATTAAGTTCATTTTCATGGCAAAGAGGGACTTTGCAATTAATTGCAATTCATCTGATCACTCTTCATGACATTCTGGAGTATATGCAAATTGCCATCATCAAAACTGAGGCAGCAGATTTTGTGAAAATTAGTATTTGTGTCATTCTCAAAACTGTTGACCACGACTGTAGGTTTTTGATAATTAATGAGTATCTCCACGGAATGTAGATCAAAAAAGGGACATGAATTGAACGGGTATAGTATAGTATCAGCATTAGCAACGGGTCAGCTATCATTCTCCCGTCTAAGACAGATCTGAAAATAGTCATTCTCATCCTCATAGTCATCATCATCAACATGTCTCACCACTTTCTTCCTCAAACATTGTTTGTCCTTCTTGACTGTGCTGTAGTACATCACTGGTTTCTCCAGTTTAGAGAACAGGTCCTGCCCAGGGTTGCCATTCTCTCTGGGGGATGGAGTCACAAGATCAGACTCGGTCTCATGGCCACTAACTAACTAACTCAGGGCGACACTCCAAGCCTGAGCATCCATTTTAAAACAAGGGCCTGTTTCCCAACGTAGTTAATAGTCTCCAGGCATATGGTTCATGGTTATGGTCGACGTTCATGGTTGTGGTTATTGTTTCATGGGTTTAGTTGCGGTTGAGCTGACACCGTCTCTTGGAGCGACATTCTGTAAAAGCTTTTGTCAGAATGTGATGTATTGCTATAATGCTGAAGCGCCTTAGTTAAGTAGGCTACCATGGCTGTATTTTTAGCTAAGCAAATCAAGGGTACAAAGCAGTATCAAAGCAGGGAAAAGAGCCTTCAAACTATAGGCTACGGTTAGTCTGGCTTGCTAACACCACTCCACCAGGCAGCCATTTTGGATCTCCATCTCAGAGGATTTCAGAAAGGGGACTAGTGATGGCAAATTAAATGAACTCGCTCTGGCGTTAGCATAACTTATGAAGATGATTCTCAGGTCCGTCCATCGATCAGTCATTCACTCACGAATACACAGAGGTGTTTTAGAATGGATGGCTAGGCTGAAGTGTTTCCTTATCGTCAATTCAAACAGGAAATGACTACCTGTAACTCACATCGACCCCTGTCACAGTTAGTGAAGGGTGGATACTCACTTCTTGTTGTTATGGCCCACATATCTCACTGCTGCGATGATGAAGGCGATGACAGCCACTCCACCGATGGTGCCAACAATCACTGCCATCATATACTTCTCTAAAATTGGACAAGAACATCATATTGAAGATAGTGTAGAAACAAAAGGTGGGTCATGGTACTATAACTTTTTTACATTCAAGATAATGCCATTACCATATCAAGCCAATGGGGTAGCCAGTTTGTGGTCTTACTTATAAAGTCAATCTAGAAATCATATAAAGGTACTACACTTCTCATTTCAGTTCAATCTCTCATGTATTTTCGGCTATACAATTATTTGCATTTTAATTGTTTGCAGTTTGTTTCTGTATTTAACCATAAACCTGAACTTGTGTACTCACTCTCCTGCTGCAACTCCAGATGAACGCTCTCCGACCCGTACATGTTGCTGATGCTGCAGTGCACATTGACGGCATTGACGGCATGCAGGGAGGACATAGAAGGGATGAAAGGTAGTGATAGGAGGAGAATGAAAGGAGTTGAACAAAGGAGCAAGTTAAAGAGGATAGAACGCACTGTGTATAAACAAGAGCAAGAAGCTATGGGCCTGGTTTATCACATAACTAATACGTCATTATATATGTCGCGCGTCACTACTTATAAGAAATATGTCACAGCAAGTCACATAAACTAAAATGTCAGCTTGGTTGACATATAACTACAATGGTTAAATGTAACTATTTTTCATGACGCCGTTGCCGTTATGCCCCACGCAGGTGTAGATGCAATCCTGAGCGGGGGTTAAGTCTTCCAGGGAGAGCGAGGCATTGGAGGACGTGTCCCACAGCAGCTCCTGGTCCCCAAACAGCCAGGAGATCCTGGGAGGAGGGTTACTGTCCACCTCACAGTGCAGGGTCACGGAGCTGCCCTCCATCACCTCCGTGGATACGTTCACCCTCACCGAGCGAGGGGCATCTGGGGTGAGAGGAAGGGGAAGGTGGGGTTAGACTTGTAAAAGTGACAAGTGTATAACCTGGTTAAACCAGACCCAATGCTGCACTCATCATTTTCTCAAAGAAAAACAAAGGTGAAACGTAGAAAAACAGGTTTGGATGCCAGGCTAACATACCCTATGCATGTCATAATCATGCAATGTATTGCTAAATCAAGCTGCTATCCTTCTACTGTAGATGGAGAATAATGGATGACTGTAGATATTGACAATGGTTCTACAATGTGTGCGTCAGAAATATATGTAACACTGCTACTATTACATTTGGTGTAGTAGTCAGGATTAGTTATTCTATATTTATATAATCCCCCACATTACATAATGTGTCCCCTGTTGTGTCCAAATGACACTCTTCTCACAGAATTTTAGGATTCAACCTACAGGTTCGGTGACAACGGTCAGTTGGTCACTTACACTTGACGTCCAGAGAGATGAGTCTCTCGTAGACCAGGGTGGTGTTGGGGTAGTAGACCCTGCAGCCCAGCAGCTGGCCGTTGTGCATGGGCCTGGGGGTGAAGGTGAGCGTGCTGGACAGTACGGCTGTATTGCTTTCTTCCACGTAGTCTGAGGTATACTCGGGTTCAGGCAGGTATTCTGTGTACATCCATTGGCTCTCTGGGCTATTCTCTGGACAGTTGTGTGTATTATAGCACGTCCAGATTCTCGTCAGCGACTATCTCCTCAGGGATGTCAATGTTGGGCTGGTCTGGGGGACAGAGAGGACATAAGTGAACGATTTAAAATTCACCAATTCACAATATTTACCTATTCTCATTAAAACTATAATAATTATAATCACAGCTAGGTCATTCCTAGCCTGGTGCCAGATCTATTTGTGCTTGCCAACTCCTATTGTCATAGTCAGGCCATGTAATGCCAAACAGTGTCCACAGATAGTTGGCAAGACATCACAACAGATATGGTACCAGGCTATGGCAATCCAGCCCACAAATGTGACACCTACGATTGAAAAAAATCATAGTTAAAAAAAAAAAAGCCTCTCAGGTTCTCTCAGCAGGCTTACCCAGCACCTTGAGCTCAGAGAAGTCTGGGTAGGTGTAGATGTTGGCACCTGTCCAGGTCAGCACGGAAGTAGTACCTCCCTGAGTGCTCTGTACCTATATTACTGATGAGCGGGGTGCAGTTCCTCTGGTGCAGGTCCCCAATGAGCTTGGTACGCCGTTTGTAACTTTCATGCACAATGTCTTGAAGGCCACAGCTGGGAAGAGCACCACAGGTGGGTATGGCTGGCCAAAGTACCAGATGCCGTGGATGCCACAGTATTGCCAGATACATGAATCTGAAGGGGATGACCACGCAGGACTTGGTCATGGCCGAGACGTCCCTTGGTACCCATACATTTCACTGGCCACTGACATCTGAGAGAGGGAATGAGGGAGAGGGAGGGGAGATTGGAAATGGGAATATTGAGAGCGAAACTGTATATCAATGAACAATCAATCTACACTACATGTACAGTTTCAAATGGAATCACTGAGAAAATATGAACAGAGAGAGACAAAACGAGAGAGAGAACATAGGATGATGGATCTCCCGAGTGGCGCAGTGGTCTAAGGCACTGCATCGCAGTGCTAGCTGTGCCACTAGAGATCCTGGTTCGAATCCAGGCTCTGTCGTAGGCGACCGGGAGACCCATGGGGGGGCGCACATTTGGCCCAGCGTCGTTCAGGGTAGGGGAGGGAATGGCCGGCAGGGGATGTAGCTCAGTTGGTAGAGCATGGCGTTTGCAATGCCAGGGTTGTGGGTTCGATAAAATAATGTATGCGCTAACTGTAAGACGCTCTGGATAAGAGCGTCTGCTAAATGACTTAAATGTAAAATGATATCATGAGGTTCTCCCTGGGTGAGCTGGTAAGAGCAGAGACCCTATGTGGAGGAAGCATATGTCTCACTCTTACCACTGGCACCACTGTTTAAGTGAGAGGGACAAGGTGGAGCCAAGATGGACGCCAGCCAGCCATCCAACAGCACTGGAACAGTAGGCTGATTCCCTGCTGCCATGTGTGTCAGTTGGACCCTGTGTCTACTCTGTACTCTGTTGCTTTAGTGTTGTTTGCTATAAGTTTGACACACTCTAAAAGTCAACTGGGTCAATGCAGTAAAACCACCAAATCAGTTTTACATTGCATATCTAGATTACTGCATTTCTAGTATTACATCTGTAGTCTTCAAGGGAATTTCCACAGTCTGAGTTATTGTGATATAATTGAGAAGATATTCACACTGACAAGAGGGAATAAGAAACATAGGAGTTGTACCTTTGATGATCAGCAACATCGGCCAAAGCAGCACCAAACACCACATGGTGTCTATTTAACCCTGAACCAGAGACCTCTGCAACAGACATCAGACATCAATTACACATCAACTACTTCACACTTTACCATTCTGTTCTGGACCAATGGAGCCCCATGCTATGTGATATATATTGAATATGCCATTATAGTGACATATGTAAAATATCACCTGTTGTGACATATAACTAATGTCAGTAGTGGTGACATTGTAAGAATATTCAAAGATAAATATACACAACGCAGAGTACAAGTGGTCAAGAGGACTAGTGGTCAAGAGGACTAGTGGTCAATAGAGGACTAGAGGTCAAGAGGGAATTAACGATCAATGGAAATAGTCGTTTTTCAGTTCAACATCTGTTTAGAATCTTTGTAGTGGTTCCAACCAGGGATTCATAGCTACATGGGCAAGTTTTCATTGGTCCAAATGCTCTATACTTTGAGCCTGCAACAGGATACTTGGGGGTTTGGCCAGTAGCCAAATTCTATTGCAAGGAATTCTAATTGGTCAGCCACATACTAGGCTTGAGGCTATAAATTACATCCTGTCTCTTTGTTCTGTGGAGAAACATTGAGAACAGGGAAGAATGAACATCTACCATCTACTTCCCAGCATAACTACTATTCTCTTTGAATAAATATATTTTTCTCCCCCTGATTTGCTTTGGGGTCTGTGTTATTGAAAAATAACATCAACCGCTAAAAACATATAACCGCAATGGTTAAATGTCACTTTTTTAAAAACATATTCTAATGAAACTATGTTGCTTTTATTTCAGGCAACAATGACATATGTCAAGAAGATTGTGTGTAAAAATATGTTAGAAATTACTGAGTATCACCTTGAATTGCAAAATGAGGGAAAAGTAGCCAAGCCAGAAAAATGTCTGATTCTTCAGCTTGGTGGTCGTAATAGTAGTAATGTTCACTAGAGGGAGCCCAAGCAATCCCAGACAGCTCGACAGCCCTCTGCCTCAACTTGTCAAAAAAAATAAAATAATAAGATGTATTTACCTTTATCACATTTGTCATTTGTATGGCATTTGAACCATATTGACGTGATCAGGGTGAGTGAAAGTACATGAAATAACAGCACATAGGCCAGTCTGAGCACGGCGCTTGTAACGCCAAGGTAGTGGGTTCGATCCCCGGGACCACCCATACACAAAAATAATTATGCACGCATGACTGTAAGTCGCTTTGGATAACAGCGTCTGCTAAATGGCATATTACTTATTATTATTAAATTAATAGAGTCATGAGTAATGCAGGAAGCATTTGGATATTACTTCACTCGTCCGTAGCATTTTTGATGATACAGTATCTGTTTAGATGAAAATGGGTTTTAATTGCCATACCTCTACGAATACCACATCTTTACAACTACTAATGATTTCAATATTAACAATACTTTAATGATGAAAGGGACCCTACTTTGACATGTTGCTCTCTCTGTCAGAGAGAAGAGTAGAGCTGTGCAGATGAGGACCCACGTCCTGCCTCCACTGCCTCGATGAATCAACCACAACACCAGGGTCTGTCTCCTTTCACCTCTTTCTCTGGTCACCTTGTCTGTGTTCACAGGTCTGGAGCACAGAGAGAGTATCGAATAATATGATAAATAGTGTTATAATAATAACTACACATCCCATTACCAGCTGTGTAAGGGGAATACATAGGCATTCATAACATCTGACATGACCGTTTCATGACACGTTTATGATTGTTACAACCTTCTTAGCACATTTTTTCAACTATAATTTAATACATGGAGAGAAGATGTCAAAGTCCTAGTAATGCTTTATTTTACGCTAGTTGTCTGGAATTTATTTAGAAACTACATGGTAACAGACTAATTACATACTTTTTTACTTAAGTCCTCATAGAGATTCATTGTAAAAAAAACAAAAAAGTACCAATTGTTTCTACCAATGACAAAGGAGTTACTAGCTTTGTTAAATAATTGCAAGTGATGTCCAGAGAGTTGCCAATTTTTCCCAAGTACTTTAACAGTTTTTTGAGCCATGCAGAGAATAAGACTGAATCAGCACATCACACCCATCAGAGACACATACAGGGTTCACAGTCAACAGGGGGAGAGAGCACACTGAGAGAGAGGTAAACTGTCACTTCCTGTCCCCAGTCTGTAACTCCTCCCTCTAACCTGGTGCTGATGAATTTACATTTTACATTTTACATTTTAGTCATTTAGCAGACGCTTTTATACAGAGCGACTTACAGTTAGTGAGTGCATACATTTTTCATACTGGCCCCCCGTGGGAATGTCAGTGTCATTTTGTGTAGTTAGTTGTAATGGAAGTGCATGTAGTCATAGATCAACATAATTTACCACTACTGTACATACAGAGAACTATCTGTAATTTATCTGAAAACAATATTACTGTAAAAGCCATTATGCCTTCTTGGTCTTCAGCTCAGTTTCCCATGACGTGTTTTACTTTAACAAGATCTGATAGCCATACTGAGTTTGACCACAGCTTTTACAACACTGTGGACCGCAGTTAAGTTCCTCTTCATACATAAGACTGTGTTTAAGTGCCCCCACCCTTACTATATTTGTATAGGTGGGTTTTTACTTCTAAAAACTTACATTTGAACTATAATCCCTAAAATATGTGTTGCTGCTGTTAGAAAATGTTCAGATCAGAACAGGCCTCATGCCTCCACATGGACATTATAGTTGTATATTTTCTTTACAATATTCATTACTATTATTAAGGTCTCTGGATACGTCTTCTCTTTGGATGTTCTAAATGTCTGATGGCCTGGTGATTAATCCTTTCAAAATACAACTTTCTTAGATTCCAAGCAACAATAAATGAAGAATACAACAGTAAATGTGGCAAGTTTGTAATCTGTATTCTCAACACATCTCCAAAATTGTAAGGAAGAAATAGCAACATATATATATATATATATATATATATATATATATATATATATATATATATATATATATATATATATATATATATATATATATTATTTTATACAGTTTCTCCATTACTTAATTAACAGTTAATCTTAAGCTACCTCTCCATTGTTTACAGTAACTACATCACACATCTTTTTTTCACCACAATATGGAATGGAAATATATACATTGAAGTCAGAGAATGCCCCAGTGGCAGAGTGCAAATTGGCAGGTGAAGGAATCTACAGGAATCTACAGCAATGTACAGAGTGCAATGAGCAAATGTACAGTTTCAGGACGGTAGTGCGGAGTGCATAGAATCATAATATCTCCATATTTTATTCACATAGTTTATCTAAAGTAAAAATAGAAAAACGTATGGACTTTTTCATTCACTTATCATACAGTACTTGTGCGCTTTTCCATGAAATTCAAAATAATTTTTATGATAAAAAATTATGCATCTTAACTTTTTCATTTAATGCATACAAATCTGAAACTTTACTAAGAAGAAAAGTGTGAATTATTTCACATGAAAATGATCTCAGCATAAGCTTAGGAGTGGGGGGGAAGAACAGGTACTCAATCATCTTGGACGCCTGGCCATGACCTCATACTCTTCCTGAGTCATGTCTTTTTTATCCAATGAGATGTAGGTGCTCGCCTCTTCTTTTGGCTTCCCATTCATACCTTGCATCCTTTGAGAACCACAAGAAAAAAACAAGTGGAAGGGTTAAGTTACTTCTAGCACTCAGAAAAAGTAAATCTAGGCCTATAGCAAGCATCTTATCAGACAGTGTCTGGGTTTACAACAGATACTTTGAGAAATAAATTTCCTTTTCATGTAAAAATACTTCTATATTCTACATAATTTTGTCTCTATTGTGCAATAAGTGAAAAGGATCCTACCGTATGTAAGCATTTGAAGACAGGTAGATGAGGATGGCAACAGTCACACTGAGAGACACACCAGCTATGGTCCAGGGGAGAACTGCATTCCCACATCCTTCAGAAAGATCTACAATTGATGAAGAGAGAAACAGTGTGATTAGAGCAATCTTAGACCTCATGTAATAACCACACCACAACCTTGACACAATACAATTGCAATCTGTGCCAAGTTAATACTGTCTACGGGAAAAAATATCTGCATGTTTTTTCTTTAAATTATAGCACCTCTCTGTTTCCTTCCTTCTTGCGTTTCCTGCAACTTCCCTCTCACTACACCCACAGTATTTCTGCTGACACACTCCACACTGGTGTTGTTGGTGTGGTTTATAACAGGCAGGCAGATGGTGCTGTTCATTGAGGACCCGAACACTGATGTAGTGAGGCTGTACTTCTCTGTGTTGAGCTCCAGCAGTGGCCACTCTATGAGGGGTAAGGGAACCCCCTGACTGACACACACACAGGTCATGACCTCTGCCTGATCCACACACCCAGAGCCAGGAAGAATCACAGGATGGTCTGGAAAAGACAGTGAAGAGAGAGAGATCAGTGATAGATTGATGCTAAAAACAATTCCAGATCTTAAAATATGAAATGAGTTTGTATATTTCAATCAAGTTTGTACTGTTTGTACTTACACATCACAGTGACAACAGTGGAAGCTGTCATAGTCCTGTTGAGGTGTTGCGCTGTACACACATACTCCCCAGCACGTTCTCTTGTCACATTGGAGATGGTGAGAGTGGCATTTTCAGTGTAATTCTGAAGTGGGGCACTTGTCCTGTTCTTACTCCAAGTGATGTCAGATGGTGGGTAACTGTCAACATTACAGGTCAGATCCAGGGTACCATCCTCCTTCACTGTTTTATTTCCAGTTATTTGGGGGTCTTTCACATCTTTAGTGCATAGAGTTTCTAATTTTACACATGTATTGTTACACATACACTAAATTCTAACTATATTGGTTGAGGGACTAATTACAATGGATCATGATTAAAAAGCAAGGGAAAAGGTCAAAGCCATGACATAACTGCATATAGCCTGCATATTGTATCATCTGCTTGTTATCAAGGTTATTCCTAGGTTTCAAAGATTTTCTGGAATAAGGTGTTTAATGTAAAATGTAGGTGACATGGTACTCACATGTCACATTCAAAGTTACTGTCTCTTCAATTTGATGTTTTTTCTGAAAGGTTACTTGACACGTAACCTTCATGTTGTGGTGCTCAGCTGAGGGGGTAAAGGTCAAAGTTGAGAAGTGGGATGTTGTGACGCTGGTCAGGTCCTCTCTCTTCTGTATGGTGGTATTGTCTCTGAGCTCAGTGATGTTGTCTCCTGTCCCTCTCCATGTCCATGTGATGTTAGGAGGAGTTCCAGAGCAGATCCTCGGGGCAGTGCAGGTCAGAGTAGCTGGTTCTCCCTCTGTCAGAGGAGGAGTCAACACTGAGGGCTTCTGGGTCAGAGCTGGAGACAGGAAATACAAACACAGAAGTGAGTTTTACATATGTGTACTAAACAGCAGTGACACATAATCAGCCAAAGGAGAGCAGCATTGATGTGCTAAGTCTGAATAGGAGTCTTCCCAGTAATGACATCTTGAGAGGGAACTTGGCAAGTGTGTACTGTATACAATGAACTACAGTAATAGTATGTCACTGTAACTGACAATAATAGTCATGAAATACCTCTCACTGTGATTTTCACTTTCTTGGAGTATGTATATGCACTTAGCAGTCTGAACTGATACTCTCCAGCATCATTCTTTCTGATGTTGTTGATGATTACACTACAGTTCTTCTTTGTCAGATCAGTCTCCAGTAGAGACACTCTCTTTCTGTAACCCTCCTGAGCTTTAGAGGGCGTTTCAGAGTGGATAATTATGTTTTCATCCTGATCACATTTGCCATTTTTAGGGCATTTAAACCATATTGCTGCAGTAGGATTGAAGTTCTCTGCATGACTGAAGGTACATGAAATAACAGCACATAGTCCCTTCTCTGCTGTTATCTCTGCTGGACTGAAGGTGATGGTCCAGGGTGGTGGTGTTTGTGGCTGTTCTGATGGAGGGAAATTAATACAGCCATGAGTAATGCAGAAAGCACTTGGATACTACTTCACTTGTTCGTAACATTTGTATGATATAGTATCTATTGAGATATTTGCCATACCACTACTACTACCACATCTACTAATGATTATTACATTACCAATAGTAGTGATAAAAGGGACCTTACTGTTGCATGTGGTTCTCTCTGTCAGAGAGAGAAGTAGAGCTGCCCAGATGAGGACCCACATCCTGCCTCTACTGCCTCGATGAATCAACCACAGCACTGGGGTCTCTCTCCTCTTTCTCCTCTTTCTGTATGGTCACTATCTCTGTCTGTGTCTACTGGTCTGGAGCACAAGATAAGTGTGAACTAAAACATTAAATGGTGTTGTGATAATAACAACTCCTTATGAGTGACTCCATATAATGTATTATAATGCCCGACATAGGCGTTAATATCTGCTCATAAATATCTTTAACCACATTCATAAATAATTATGCCTAGGCTATATAAAGCCTTATGAAGCAATGGGTTGCAATGCCCTAAATGATTAATAGAACATTACCATTACATTACGTAGTCATAATCAAGTTTTAACAGTCATTCAATGTAACGAGACAAAACTATATAATGGTTAAATAGCTTGTCTTTCGATCCATGCAGAAAAGTAGACTTAATCAGCACATTACCTCTCTCTCAGTGTGCTTTCTCCTCCTCTTGATCAGGAGCCCTGTGTGAGACTCTAATGGGTGTGAACTGTCACTTCATGTCCCCAGTCTCTTCCTCCTCTCTCTTTCCTGGTGCTACAATCAAGGAAGTCCCTCTGTACTGTTTACCGTCCAGCCATACTGTACTGTATATAGACCATAATCAACCAACCCAGTAAACCACCTTGGTTAACATTTACATTTTAGTCATTTAGGAGATGCTCTTATCCAGAGCGACTTCCAGTAGTGAGTCAATAAATGTTTTCTGTATTGGTCCCCCGTGGGAATCAAACCCACAACCCTGGCATTGCAAGCACCATGCTCTACCAACTGAGACACACACTGCAATCCCAACATACTCTGCATTCCCAACATACACTGCATTCCCAACACAGACTGCAATCCCAACACACACTGAAATCCCAACACACACTGCATTCCAAACACACACTGCATTCCCAACACACACTGCAATCCCAACACACACTGCAAAGATTTCTATAAGATTTCTATAAGAAAATACGTGCATATTTCAAGATTGGCTGTTTGTAACATGTACATGTGTATAATATGGTGTATAACCCAGATTTGTGATTCTTCACTCCAGAGAACACATTTTTCCACTGCTCCAGAGTCTAATGGTTGCAAGCTTTACACCACTCCAGCCTATGCTTGGTGTTGCGCATGGTGATCTTAGGCTTGTGTGCAGCTGCTCGGCCATTGAAACACATTTCATGAAGCTCCCGAAGAACAGTTTTTGTGCTGACGTTGCTTCCAGAGGCAGTTTGGAACTCAGTAGTTAGTGTTGCAACCAAGGACAGACTATTTGTTTCCGTCCACAATCTTTCACTTATACAGACATATCAGACCCACTTTTGAAGAGTGATGACAAGAAGTAATGATAATAATGCAACTGATCACAGCCTGAAGTGGAAGAAATTGGTTTCAACAATGCCTGATAAAGTATCAGTAATGTGTAAACTGTCAGATGAATTTCAGTGTCATTTTGTGTAATTAGTTGTAATGGAAGTGCATGTAGTCATAGATAAACATAATTTACCACTACTGTACATACAGGGAACTATCTGTAATTTATCTAAAAACAATATTACTGTAAAAGCCATTATGCCTTCTTAGTATTCAACTCAGTTTCCCATTACATTTGTATTGTATTTTAACCAGACCTGTTAGTGCATCTTCACAGAATTTGACTAAAGCTCACAACACTATGTGGGCTGTAGTTTAGTTCCTCTTCCCACTTTGAGACTGTGTTAAAGTGCTAAGGCCTTGCTATATTTGTTAGGTGGGGTTTTACTTTCTTTAAATACTTTAAACTCTACACCATGTTCCTTGAAATATATGTGTTGCTGCTGTTGAAAAAGTGGTGTTAAGTACAGGTCTCCTAAGCAGGCCTCATTCTGCAGAAGGGACAGTAGAACAAACTGATTTTTACAATACATGTTATCGTGACTTTTATAAGGGATTCTGGATATGGCTTCATTTTGGCTGAATTTCTGGTGGCATGAGCCTCAACCTGGTGGATACTCCTGCAAATGCCTTCCAAAGTCTCTCTTCAGCATGCCCCAAACTAGAGATTTAGTCAGCCACCAATTGGTACCTAAAAGCCTAGTAGAGTTATTCTAGCTATTGTAAGTCATAGCTCCATCGAACACCTTTGGGATGAATTGGACCGCCGAATTGGACCGCCGACTGCGAACCAGGCCTAATCGCCCAACATCAGTGCCCGACCTCACTAATGCTCTTGTGGCTGAATGAAAGCAATGTTCCAACATCTAGTGGAAAGCCTTCCCAGAAGTGGAGGCTGTTGTGGAGGCTGTTATAGCAGCAAAGGGGGGACCAATTTATTTGCAAATTATGGTGGAAAATAAGTATTTGGTCAATAACAAAAGTTTCTCAATACTTTGTTATATACCCTTTGTTGGCAATGACAAAGGTCAAACGTTTTCTGTAAGTCTTCACAAGGTTTTCACACACTGTTGCTGGTATTTTGGCCCATTCCTCCATGCAGATCTCCTCTAGAGCAGTGATGTTTTGGGGCTGTCGCTGGGCAACACGGACTTTCAACTCCCTCCAAAGATTTTATATGGGGTTGAGATCTGGAGACTGGCTAGGCCACTCCAGGACCTTGAAATGCTTTTTTACGAAGCCACTCCTTCGTTGCCCGGGCGGTGTGTTTGGGATCATTGTCATGCTGAAAGACCCAGCCACGTTTCATCTTCAATGCCCTTGCTGATGGAAGGAGGTTTTCACTCAAAATCTCACGATACATGGCCCCATTCATTCTTTCCTTTACACGGATCAGTCGTCCTGGTCCCTTTGCAGAAAAACAGCCCCAAAGCATGATGTTTCCACCCCCATGCTTCACAGTAGGTATGGTGTTCTTTGGATGCAACTCAGCATTCTTTGTCCTCCAAACACGACGAGTTGAGTTTTTACCAAAAAGACCATATGACATTCTCCCAATCCTCTTCTGGATCATCCAAATGCACTCTAGCAAACTTCAGATGGGCCTGGACATGTACTGGCTTAAGGAGGGGGACACGTCTGGCACTGCAGGATTTGAGTCCCTGGCGGCGTAATGTGTTACTGATGGTAGGCTTTGTTACTTTGGTCCCAGCTCTCTGCAGGTTATTCACTAGGTCCCCCCGTGTGGTTCTGGGATTTTTACTCACCGTTCTTGTGATAATTTTGACCCCACGGGGTGAGATCTTGCGTGGAGCCCCAGATCGAGGGAGATTATCAGTGGTCTTGTATGTCTTCCATTTCCTAATAATTGCTCCCACAGTTGATTTCTTCAAACCAAGCTGCTTACCTATTGCAGATTCAGTCTTCCCAGCCTGGTGCAGGTCTACAATTTTGTTTCTGGTGTCCTTTGACAGCTCTTTGGTCTTGGCCATAGTGGAGTTAGGAGAGTGACTGTTTGAGGTTGTGGACAGGTGTCTTTTATACTGATAACAAGTTCAAACTGGTGCCATTAATACAGTTAATGAGTGGAGGACAGAGGAGCCTCTTAAAGAAGAAGTTACAGGTCTGTGAGAGCCAGAAATCTTGCTTGTTTGTAGTTGACCAAATACTTATTTTCCACCATAATATGCAAATAAATTCATAAAAAATCCTACAATGTGATTTTCAGGATTTTAATTTGTCTGTCATAGTTGGCGTGTACCTATGATGAAAATTACAGGCCTCTCTCATCTTTTTAAGTGAGAGAACTTGCACAATTGGTGGCTGACTAAATACTTTTTTCCCCCACTGTATATCTGCAACTAGTCAGTTTGGTGGAAACTTGCATATTTTATTCCACATTAATATCTGTCGCCAATTGGATGGAAACCTAGCTAGTGGGGTAAAGAGAAGAGATAAAGTAGAATAGTGTTGGATAAATTAAACAAAGTGTTTTCGTACCAATTAATTAGTATAACTTCCCATAGATATCCCTGGGTCAGAGAAGGGGGATGTTGCAGTCTTTCCCTGGATAATCCTGTCCCTCAGCCTTAATGTGGCACTCCTTGTCTATCTGACCAGTCCTTGTAAATGGTAAGACAACATGACAACCCCACAGTTGAACACATGGGGACATTTGGCATAAGGTCAGGAGGCATAAAATTCTTATCATTGTTATATTTTGCTGTTTTTTATCAATACGTATGCAAGGTAGGACTGTCTGAGAGAGGTAAATCATAATCAAGGAAACCTTTTAGCTCTGTTTGGCTAACTGAAGTTGCAACCAGAGACCGTAGCCTAGCGTAAAGAGGCGAACCAGCAACCGGAGGGTTGCGAGTTCAAATTCCAGGTCCAGTGGGAAGTGAACTGGCAACTGGAGGGATGCTGGAATCAAATCATTGATGCCATTGGGTGCCCTTGAGCAACCCACTACAGCACCCAGTGTCAGGTTAGTGTTTTTCATGATGAATTTAGTTCTGGAGGCTGCTCTGCAGTGGTCACTAGCTGACATAGCCAAAAGTCATGAAATTTGATTTTACACTGACTTAACCACACAGCTAACTTAAGACAAAATATCTTTGCAGCTGACCCATCTAGCGAAACTCACTCCGTTCTGCCTCCAGGGCAACATTCATGACAATAAACGTCAACCTGCCGCCCAGTGAGGCAACCCCCCCTCACCTCTCCAAAATGTTTATATATGTGTATGTGTGTCTTTCAGAGACGTTGGGTTAAAGTCAAATTTCAGTTGGACCTTGTGTGCAACTGACCAATAAAGTGATCTTAATCTTAAAAAACTGGTTGCAACTTACTGTACAGTAGATGCTTCCTTTACAGTGAGGGAAAAAAGTATTTGATCCCCTGCTGATTTTGTATGTTTGCCTACTTACAAAGACATGATCAGTCTATAATTTTAATGGTAGGTTTATTTGAACAGTGAGAGACAGAATAACAACAAAAAAATCCAGAAAAACGCATGTCAAAAATGTTATGAATTGATTTGCAATTTAATGAGGGAAATAAGTATTTGACCCTTCTGCAAAACATGAATTAGTACTTGGTGGCAAAACCCTTGTTGGCAATCACAGAGGTCAGACGTTTCTTGTAGTTGGCCACCAGGTTTGCACACATCTCAGGATGGATTTTGTTCCACTCCTCTTTGCAGATCTTCTCCAAGTCATTAAGGTTTCGAGGCTGACGTTTGGCAACTCGAACCTTCAGCTCCCTCCACAGATTTTCTATGGGATTAAGGTCTGTAGACTGGCTAGGCCACTCCAGGACCTTAATGTGCTTCTTCTTGAGCCACTCCTTTGTTGCCTTAGCCGTGTGTTTTGGGTCATTGTCATGCTGGAATACCCATCCACGACCCATTTTCAATGACCTGGCTGAGGGAAGGAGGTTCTCACCCAAGATTTGACGGTACATGGCCCCGTCCATTGTCCCTTTGATGCGGTGAAGTTGTCCTGTCCCCTTAGCAGAAGAACACCCCCAAAGCATAATGTTTCCAGCTCCATGTTTGACAGTGGGGATGATGTTCTTGGGGTCATAGGCAGCATTCCTCCTCCTCCAAACACAGCGAGTTGAGTTGATACCAAAGAGCTCAATTTTGATTTCATCTGACCACAACACTTTCACCCAGTTCTCCTCTGAATCATTCAGATGTTCATTGGCAAACTTCAGACGTCCCTGTATATGTGCTTTCTTGAGCCCCCCTGCTGCAGGATTTCAGTCCTTCACGGCATAGTGTGTTACCAATTGTTTTCTTTGTGACTATGGTCCCAGCTGCCTTGAGATATTGACACGATCCTTCCGTGTAGTTCTGGGCTGATTCCTCACCGTTCTCATGATCATTTCAACTCCACGAGGTGAGATCTTTCATGGAGCCCCAGGCCGAGGGAGATTGACAGTTATTTGTGTTTCTTCCATTTGCGAACAATCGCACCAACTGTTCTCACCTTCTCACCAAACTGCTTGGCGATGGTCTTGTAGCCCATTCCAGCCTTGTGTAGGTCTACAATCTTGTCCCTGACATCCTTGGAGAGAGTTTGAAATCTGATTGATTGATTGCTTCTGTGGACAGGTGTCTTTTATACAGGTAACAAACTGAGATTAGGAGCACTCCCTTTAAGAGTGTGCTCCTAATCTCAGCTCGTTACCTGTATAAAAGACACCTGGGAGCCAGAAATCTTTGTGATTGAGAGGGGGTCCAATACTTATTTCCCTCATTAAAATGCAAATCAATTTATAACATTTTTGACATGCGTTTTTCAGGATTTTTTTGTTTTGTTGTTATTCTGTCTCTCACTGTTCAAATAAACCTACCATTAAAATTATAGACTGATCATTTCTTTGTCAGTGGGCAAACGTACAAAATCAGCAGGGGATCAAAAACTTTTTTTCCCTCACTGTATGTTACTATTTTCAATACTGCACAAATTGGCTCTAAAATCATCTCAGATAACAATGGTTTTGTGACTTAAATAGCAAAAAGGGTGAAAAGAAGAGAGCTAAAGAAGAAGATAGTACCTACATCTCATTGGTCAAGGAAGACGTGTCTCCCGAATATGACATCATCTCCCCGAATCACCAATGATCCTCTGCTTGTGATAAACTTCTATTTTATTTTAGAGTTTGGTTCAGAGGCTTGATTTTGCTATTTTATTTCAATGTAAATTATTTTCTATTGCTATAAAAAAAAAGATCTTAGGGTGAGCGCTGAATGCATTTTTACGTGAATGAATTCAACCTCTTTTTCTGAATAATGTCTCAGGCTTTTATGCACACAAAAAATATCTCAATTATAACCGAATGATGTTATATTTTATGTAAAAGCACATAAGCTACAAGTTTTTGTTATCTTCCTCATGTTCAACTATGTTAATCAAATTGTTATGTAGATAATCAAGGTACCACAGTTGCAAATATTGTCAAGTGAAATGGTTGAAATGGTACTGTTTTGGGTATGAGAGTACAGATAACAAACTACAGGGATGCAGCTCAGTTGGTAGAGCATGGCGTTTGCAACGCCAGGGTTGTGGGTTCGATTCCCACGGGGGGCCAGTATGAAAAAATAAAAAATACAATACTAACTGTAAGTCGCTCTGGATAAGAGCGTCTGCTAAATGACTAAAATATAAATGTAAAATGTATATAGATC